>NC_063176.1:30555427-30875070 GCF_023159225.1 Perognathus longimembris pacificus
TGGCTCATGTATGCTACTGTGCCAGAAATGAAATTGGAGACAGAAAGACAAAAGTGGTAGTAATGTCCATGCCTGATAAAAACAAAATCCGGATCTCTGTTGTCTATAAGGAATGTGCCCAGGACTTAAAGATGCAGGAAAGCCCAAGAGTAAAAAGATCACAGTAGATACACAGCAACCAAAAGAAGCTGATTGCTAAAAAAATGTCACAACGTGGATAAAAGGCTAGGAATATGCCCTAGTGCTCACTTCATATATGTGAATCCCTGGGTTCAATTGCTCAGCACCACATATATAGAAAAAGCCAGAAGTGGTGCTGTGGCTCAAGTGGTAGAATGCTGGCCTTGGGCAAAAAGAAGCTAAGGACAGTGCTCAGGCCCTGAGTTCAAGCCCCAGGACTGGCAACAAAAACAAAACAAATAAAACAATGTGGATGAAATGAAGAGGATCCCCACAGGAGATACAGCAGTTCTCACCACATCCACCAAACACAATCTGAAAAGAGGGGAGGAAAAACTTGGTAGCATTGTAAGGATAGCAAATTCACCCACAAACACAGTCTTCCACCCAAATCAAGGCTTTTAAAAAGTATGTTTGATCATTTATAGATAAAGGGTCCACCAGAAAAGTTCAGTAATGATGCAGAAAACAGGAATAAAACTAAAGCAACTAGCAGATTGGATCAACTTACATACATGAAGCAGCGTTCTGTGATCAAAAGCCACTAAAATTGACTTCATGCAGGCTATGTGAATCTTACCAAATTTAAAAGTATCTGAATCTAGGCAAACCCATTCTCTGACTACCCTGCCGAGCCAGCCGGCAGTGAATGGGAATCCTGACTGAGGGCGGTGAGGATTAAGGGAAAGGAAAAATACAAGACAAGAGAAAAAAGACAAGAGGCAAAGATGGGGTACGAGAGGTCTGCATCTCGAGATTGAAACTCAAGACTGCAGCCAAGTTTATTCTCAACTCCCAGCTTATATGCAGTTTTGGAACCAGGGAATAGCATTGGGTTGTTAAAATTCCAGAACACAAAGAGGCTTAGAAGTTTGCAACATTTGATTACAGTAAACACAATGTAACAAAGCAATTCCGGATAGTGGCTGTGGACAAATATCTTTGCATTTAGCACGTCCTGGTGATAATAGCACAGCCAGAGGTGATTATGAATCTCGCTGCAAGTTTGGCTCCCGACATCTTGGCGAGATCAGCACAGCAGAGGTCAGGATGAGCTTAGCTGCTAGCTTGGCTCCCAACAATTCCCCTGTCTTTTTATTAAAAGAAGCGAACCGCCTGTCTTAGGTGGGATGGGTACCGCAGCCTGCCTTACCCATCTCAGGGAACAACTTCAGAGCAGTGCTGAAGCCCCGTGTCTTAGGTTGGTCAAGCTGGTACCGCCTCATACCTGTCTCTGGCTGAGGTTCCTCTCGCGGGAAAGTTCATTTACTTGGAGCTTGATCATATGCAGCTGGCTAGATAACTCATGAAAGAGTTTTGCAATATGCATACAATGCAAGGAAGGCATAGGAAAGCCATCAGCAAAAGTATCCCTGGGCCGAGCAATGTCATTAGCAGCCCCTTAACATTAGTTAAGGAAGGGACATACTGTTGAAGTTGTTCAAACAGTTCTTTTGCTGTTTCTGCCACTTCAGAGTCCAAAGGCGGAGCTTGTTCTAGTCCGGCTATTTGTCTATGGAGTTGAAAGAGATCTAAGTACAAGTTATTATGGTGCCAAATACCATTTAGATGTGCTGCAACTTGTTCCCAAGGACAGTTTGACCCATTACACTTATGGAGGGTCACACAAATAAAGTCAAACCCAGCATGACAGCACACCCGTTGCAAAGTTTGTAAGGCACGTATTTGTTCTCCCAGTGACAACACAGATTCATACAATGCTTCTAATTTTTGTTCTACCTTATCATCAATCCTGCCTTGAAAGTGCAGGGCTTGCGTGGTATTATGAGCAAGCTGATTAACATGGTGAGCTGTCTGCACACTTTGTGTTAAAGCCACAGTAGCAGCTGCAGCAGAGGCAGCTAAGGAAATAAAGGCTACAATGCCTGCTATTAATAGCCATACATATTGTCTAGGGTGCATAAGCTCTTTTAAATGTTTTAACACTTGAATACCTGTTTCTTCATACCAAGCTTAAGATAAGTTTACAGGAAGCATAACAAATGGTGGTTGCATAATAATAATTACAGGATCAGTAAGACCACTATACAAGCAATTTGGAAAAGAACAGTTAGTGCAGGTAACATTGAAATACATGGCTCCTATAGAAATATTAAAAGGTCCATACATAATAGCATAAGGGGGTGTTACACAACTCAAAATATTTTTTAAAGAAGAAGAAGTGGGCCAGGAGATATTATTCAGGGCAGCCACTAACATCCACACATGACGTTGAGGGTGTCCATTCATCCACCACAGACCTGGGTTGTACTTGTTGGTGAGATTCGCTCCGGACCAGTCCATAAGCTGAGAATTAGTTCCTGAAATATTGGTTATAAAAGGATGATCATGTCTACACTTTATGGGGTGCAGTTCTCCCATGGATTCTACAATTTGAGAGGAGTTGATGCAGCGAGGTATCATGAAGGACGAGGTAGAATTGGCATGTACAGGAAACCCAGTAGGCAATGAAATCATTTGTATATTATATACTTGACTATTATCAGGAATCCAAATTCTATGATTTATGGATTGCATTACAGTACAGCCTGGAATATAACTGTTGGAGTCAGTTGTAAAGCATAAAGGGGTTCCAATGCCAGAAGCTACAAAATCTCCCATCTTAACGTGTAGGACAAAAGGGTCTGGAGCTGTACCGTACGCTGATCTGTTGACATGGATGAACACCTCAGCTCCCTCCCAGGTCACAGGGTGCACAATCGGTGGATCTGGCACGTAAACCCAGTGGGTCAGCGCTTGTACCATTCTGATGAGTTTCCACAATCCGAACACAATACTCAGGTAGCCAGTGGGCATCATTTTCATCCTGTGAAAAAACACAGACATGTCCTAGACCCATGTCAATAATGGATCGTTCCCGTGCCAAGCACTTGTTAAAGGATCTTTCCACTTAACTTGGGCAAAAGCTCTTTGCTCTCTCTTTTCCCAGAACCGCTGTGCTCCAGAGTGGCCATTGCAGTCCAAATTTTAAAAATTTAGTATGAATAAAGTATGAGAAAGTATATTAACAGGAGAGAAGGGGTATAGTTTCCCCCCTTTTAATTTAGAAATTTGGTGTTTTAACAAACCATTAGCCCATTTGACAATTCCATGACCATGAGGATTATAGGGAATTCTTGTAGAGTGCACAATTTGGTAAGATTTGCAAAAAGTTTGAAAAGCTCGTCCAACATATCCCGGACCATTATCAGTTTAAATTTGTTTAGGAAATCCCATAGTAGCAAAGCAGCGTAAGGCATGGGAGATACAATGTTTGCCAGCTTCCCCACTAAGAGGAGTAGCCATAATAAAATTAGAGTGAGTGTCTATTGTAACATGGACAAAGCAGAGCCTTCCAAAAGAGGGGATGTGGGTAACATACATTTGCCAAACATGGTTGGCCACTAAGCCTCGGAGGTTAATGCCATTGGAGGGCACGGGCAGGAAGGTAGCACAGTTGGGACAAGTTTTTACAATTTGATGAGCCGCCTCACGTGTGATATGAAATTGCTGACGTAAGGCACGACTGTTTTGATGGTGGGCAGCATGTGATTGCTTTGCCAAGTCAATTTGAGAGAGAAAAATTTGGGTAGCCTCATCCGTAATAGCATTGCCCTCACTTAATGGTAAGAAGAGGCAAAGTGAAGTAATTTGTTGGAGGGACAATGATGTGAAATTGTGCCCACAAAACTGGCCCAAGCAATGGCCCAGGAATCACAATGAATATAAAGCCATTCTTGCTGCTGTAAAGTATAGGGGATATAAATAACCTGTGGATCTCGTCCAAGATACTTACAAGATTCCACATGGCACATACGGACTAAGGTGGCTACAAATTCATAATAAAGAGTAAACACTTTTTTTTTTTTTTTTTTTTTTTTTTTTTTTTTTTTTTTGGCCAGTCCTGGGCCTTGGACTCAGGGCCTGAGCACTGTCCCTGGCTTCTTCCCGCTCAAGGCTAGCACTCTGCCACTTGAGCCACAGCGCCGCTTCTGGCCGTTTTCTGTATATGTGGTGCTGGGGAATCGAACCTAGGGCCTCGTGTATCCGAGGCAGGCACTCTTGCCACTAGGCTATATCCCCAGCCCGAGTAAACACTTTTGAAGGAGTGGCAGGCAAGGAAAGCCACAAAAAGGGGTACCTTCTGCCAAAGGCAGCTGCTGGAGAATGAGGTGTAGTTAAAATATAAGCTTCCCAAGGGGCTGAGTAATAAATATAATTTACATGTTGGGAAGAAATGGCAGAATTTACTATACTCAAGGCTTCGGCTGCTTCCGTTGTCATTTCTCTGGGAGATGTAGGGTCAGGGTCCCCCTTTAATAGATCAAACAAGCGTTTTAATTCAGCTGTGGACAATTTAAGATAAGGGCGAAGCCAATTAATATCCCCCAGAAATTTTTGAAAATCATGCAAAGTACGCAAATGAGAAGTCGTAACCTGTAATTTATGACTAGTAAAATAATAAGGACCCAAAATATGTCCAAGATAAGTATATGGAGGATGCTCTTGCACCTTTTCACTAGCTATTATTAACTCAAAAGAGGTGAAATCTTGTTTAACTGTCCAAAGGCTTGGTGTACTACTGCAGAGTTTAGGTGAGCTAATAAAATATCATCCATATAATGAATAATATAAACAGAAGGAAAATTTTGGTGAGTAGAAGAGCAAGCCCGCACTACAAAGCTTTGACACAAGATGGGGCTATTCGCCATGCCTTGGGGCAACACTAGCCAATGGTACCGTTTCATGGGTTCTTTAAAATTAGTAGAGGGGACACTAAATGCAAAGTGTTTGCAATCTTGAGGAGCAAGGGGTATGGTATAAAAACAATCTTTTAAGTCAATTATAATTTTGTATGCATTTTCAGGAATTGCCATAAGAGAGGGCAAACTTGGTTGTAATGCCCCCATAAGTTCCATAGTGGCATTTACTCATCAGAGATCCTGTAGGAGTCTCCATTTACCAGATTTCTTTTTGACAACAAAAATAGGCGAATTCCATGGGGAGGTAGTAGGAGCAATGTGGCCCCAGTCCAGCTGTTCCTGCACCAGCTGTTGGGCAACAATAATCTTTTCAGTTGATAGGGGCCACTGATCCACCCACACCGGAGTGTCTGATAACCATGTGATAGGATCGGCATGAGGGAAAGGATGAGCAGCAGCCCCTGTTAAAAATATCCCAGCCCTTGTCTAAGAGGTCGGGGCTGAGGTTGAATGGGTTCTCTAATTCTTTGTTGATGACTTCCCAATCCTCCTGAAGGCAGTAGCCCTTGACTTAGGAGTTGACGAGTGACTGTGTCACTAGGGCTAAACAAATAAACTCCCATCTTTTCCATAATATCTCTGCCCCACAAATTTATGGGAAAATGAGCTAATACATAAGGCTGGAAAGTCCCAGAATGCCCCTCACCATCTCTCCAGTTAAGGATGGCACTGCTTTGTTGGGTGTCTGTGGCATGCCCAATCCCCTGTAAGGATGTAAGAGACACAGTAAGAGGACAGTTGGAAGGCCAATGTCTCTTGGCTATCACAGAAACATTTGCTCCTGTATCTAACAAACCTCGAAAGGGCTTTCCTTGTATATAAATTGTAAGCTCGGGCCTTTCTCGTTTTATGTTTTGAACCCAATCTATGTCTGAGGACCAAAAACTCCTTTCTTCCCTAGGGTTCGTGGTGGCTGATGCACCGACTGAAATTAAAGGAACAAGGACGAGCTGAGCAATTCTTTGTCATGCAGGGATAGGGATAACACTAGCAGGCGCTGAAGCCATGATTTTTATTTTTCTCTGCCTGGGCTGGCTTTGAACTGTCCAAGGAGTCTTAGCCATAAAAGCCATTTTTATTTCCAATTAAAGCAACAGGAGAACAAAAGGAGTAGAGTTTACCTGTAAGTTGCTAAGAATTGACCACCAAGTAGTTGCCAGAGTTTTGCTGTAACACTTAAATAACAGCAGACTGAATGGGATCCATGTGCCATTAAATCAAATCATGTTATTTAACCTTACCTTACTGGCACGTGAAAGAGAAAACAAAAGAATAACAATAAAAGTCTCAGCTTCAGTGGATCTGAAGTGGCTGTGTCTTCCATACCAAATTAGCAGGCCAGCAGGAGTGATGGCTTGCATCCGGATAAAGATGTAGTAAAGTTCCCTGGATGGGCTGTCACATTTCCTGCTTGTTGCCTGTAAATTTCTACACAGACTGGTAAGGGCATTTTTAAACAGATTTTAGAAGGCGTGGGCCTTTAACCATCTTTCTAGTCACAAAATCCACACAGATTGAAGGCCAACCAAGTCTGCTCTCTGTAGCAGCCAGGGCAGTTTCTGAGTCACAAACAACTCCCAGTTTGGGAGCCGACTGTGGAGGCAGCTTTCTGTAGCCACAGACTGCCACGGTCCACTCAGCTAGCACACATGTCAAACTGTATCCTATAAAGCAAAATGTTAATTTTGGGTCCAGAAAATTTAGGTTAATAGTCACACCTGTGCAGTTATTTCAAAATGACTCTGGTCCCTTGATCTTAAAGAGTTTATGAGAGCACAGTGAAAAAAGAAACAAAATGGAGAAGCAAAATCTTAGTCTATACCAAAGAATTGTCAGGATTAGATGTACACTTGACTCAGCATAGATAGACATAAACAATAACACACTGGTTGTACATTATTGTACTTATATCACGTGCTGTATATTAGAACCTTTTGGAGTTTTTCTTAGACACATTTGTTTGCTCCCAAACATAATCAATTTGGGTTTGAAACCTGTTTTTTGTTTTGTTTTTAAGTTTTACCAACACATAGACATAGACATACATACAAATACAGACAATGTGCACACATTTTGGGGCACGCTAAGAATTGTTCTTTAATTGGCCATGTACGTTTTTCTGAAATTCCAGTGGCAAATGATATTATTTTGCCTATATTCTAGAACCACGTGGTTAGATAGTAAACAAGAAAAACCTTTTCAGCAAACCAAAATTTTCAAATCATCCGAGAAGCCACATTTTGAGAAACCAGTTTAGCTCCCAAGGGGAGCTTATGGGAGACAGGACATGAACACAGACAGTGAGCTCACAGTGAGACACCTTCATCTTCTAGCATTTGAATTGTAAGGCACCTTTGAAATGCAAGGCCACAGGACTCCAAGTCCCTGCCCAGCCTCCAGGAATTTGGCATGCTTGTCACCTGGGGGATGGGCAGGCTTCCACCCCAACCAATCCTATTGTCGACGTTGGGCTCAATGCTAGAGAAAGCTTACGATTTAGCCAAACAAGCAGAATTTAACTGAGTCTCCAAACTTAACATCAATAACAAGAATAGAAAACCTTTCTTTAAGTCTTTTAATGCAGATGCTAAACAAATATCTATACCCATCCTATGTCACAGGCAGGCAGGCAGAGTTTAGAGGGAGGCAGAAAAAGAGACAGAGAGAACTTCATCTGCCTGAGTGCTCATAGAAGTTAGGTAAGTCTTGCAAAATATTCCAAATATATAAGATTGGGCTCAAACTTGAGCAGCTTTCCTGAAGCAATTTAGACTCGACAAGCAACCAGCTGAGCTAGAGATCAGTTGTCTCCAGACACCCACAATTGCTGATCTCCTTGACCTAGCCCAGTGGATTTATGGAAAATGTAAGCTCCAGGCTAATGGCCACTCACCCTGGTTGGGGTTTCAAATCTGTCCTGGTGGATGGAAATAGAGCGCTCGGTCAGGAGAAGTTACCTCAGTGGTGTTAGCATTTCCCTAGCCTCAGGTCCCTTCCCCCTGCTAGCAGCCTGCACCTAGGAGAGCTGTAAGTCTGCCAGGACTGTTCATGGGGGCTCACCAGTATCTCCCTATAAAGGAGTTTGTTGTTCTGGATGAAGCTGTGACAATAGAGCTATACTGATTTCAACATATTCTCAACATAGGTTAATCTATCTTTAGTAGGCTCATTGCATAATTTCTCCCCAGTGTCTGAGCCATCTGTGTCTTCCTTAATGTCTAGCCCAGTGGGTTCAGGTCTTGTTAATTTTCTCAGCTCTTCCCCGGCAGCAGCATATGCTCTCGGGGCTGGGCAACACTCATCAGGCCCCTGTTCAGCTTCTCCAATTGACTGATCAAATTTAATCTGTTCATGTCTAATATCTAAGCAATCTTGGACCAGATACCAAAGAATAATAGTGTTCCCGAATATCTCTCTTTCTCTCACTCTTTTATTTTAAGTTTCTAAGTTATTGGTTCCTTCCTCCAGGAACTGGAGGCATGCTTCCTCAATAAAGTAAAAGAAACATCCTAAGTGACTTTGGCCAACTTTCACTGCCCAAGCATTAAGCATGCCTTTGGGGGCCTGCACGTATATCATGCAGCCTATACTTTATCCCATAATTTCTTACTCACAACAATACTCTCTCTCTCCCGCTCTCCTTCCCAATTGATCGGACGTCCTTACCTGAGCAGGGGTACTCTGTCATCATCCCAGGCTTCAGGTCCCTGTTCCAGGCACCACACCTGCCGAGCCAGCCGGCAATGAATGGGAATCCTGACTGAGGGTGGCGAGGATTAAGGGAAAGGAAAAATACAAGACAAGAGAAAAAAGACAAGAGGCAAAGATGGGGTAAGGGAGGTTTGCATCTCGAGATTGAAACTCAAGACTGCAGCCCAGTTTATTCTCAACTCCCAGCTTATATGCAGTTTTGGAACCAGGGAATAGCATAGGGTTGTTAAAATTCCAGAACACAAAGAGGCTTAGAAGTTTGCAACATTACAGTAAACACAATGTAACAAAGCAATTCCGGATAGTGGCTGTGGACAAATATCTTTGCATTTAGCACGTCCTGGTGATAATAGCACAGCCAGAGGTGATAATGAACCTAGCTGCAAGTTTGGCTCCCGACATCTTGGCGAGATCGGCACAGCCAGAGGTCAGGATGAGCTTAGCTGCTAGCTCGGCTCCCAACAAGAGGTGAAAATGAATTAAGCTGCAAGTTTGGCTCCCAACATTCTGGCGACATTGGCGCAGTCAGAGGTCAGGATGAGCTTAGCTGCTAGCTCAGCTCCCGACAGACCACAGGACAGATTTTGAAAATAAATGTAAAGAAACCAATCATTTAGAAATTAATACCATTTCTAAATAACCATCGCCTCATTTAAAAGTAATGGATATTTGAACCTGAATAAAAACAAAAATAACTACATACTAAGTTCTGTGAAATACAGTCAAAGTGACCTTGTGGGTTTTGTTTGGTTTTGACAGTCCTGGAATTTTGAATTTAGGTCTTTGTGCTAGCTGGGTAAACCCTCTACCACTTCAGACATCCCTCCAGCCCTTTCATTTTGTTTTTCTGATAGGATCTTGTATTTTCCTGCCCCAGGCTTATAGCAACAATCCTCTTTACTGGGTCTCTGAGCTGCTGGGGTTGAGTACAGGTGTAAGATAGGAGCTTTGTGAGACTGGCTTGGAACCTCATTCTTCCTGTCTCTATCACCCAAGTACTTGCTATTATGGGTGTGAGCCACCATGCTAAACCCTTAAATGAGTTCTTGAGAGGGAAGTTTGTAGTTTTAAAAGCTTATATTGCAAGCCTGGTACAGTGGTTCATGCCTGTAATCCTAGGTATTCTACAGACTCAGATTTCTATTTTATCCTTATTCTACCATATCCTTTTACTATTTAAAATTCTTTTTCTTTTCTTAATTGTACTTTAAGGGGAATTCTAAAACAAGGCCTGGCATATAAAGCAAGCATCCAACAGACAATGGTTCACAGCAATACTATGTAAGCATCACCATGCCCTCCTACATGATGTTAACTGATGACTTTTTTCTTACCCAAATGGTGGGGGTGGGAGGAGTGGGCGTTCTTTTTGCATATAGGTTTGCATTACCATCCCATTTTTTTGTGTACTGCTCTAGGTCGATGGCCAGTGATTACCACACCACATTCATTTTTATTCATTGGGATGGTGAGTCTTACAAGCCCAGGCTGGCTTGAAGCTAGCTGGCTTTGATCTCAGCTTTCCACATAGCTGAGATGACAAGAGTATGTCACTCTAGGCAACTATTGGTTGAGAGAGTGTTTTTATTCCTAGGTTGGCCTCAAACTGAGATCTTCCTGGTTTGTATCCTGAAGAGATTACAGTATGAACCATGGCTACTAGCTTCCATTATTCTTTACCATGTGTTGCCAGTGTTTGAGGAAGAGGCAAATTTCCTAAGTGAGAGTATATCCATGCTGAGAATGAAATCCGAAGAAGTGTTTGACTGAAGACAGTGCACTGAAAAGACTCCCTAGACAAAAGGCCTAGGTGATGAGGGACATGGCAGGACCCCGTGCTTCAGACAGAACTGCCCACTTAAATCCATCTCGATCATCCTCGGGAACGTTACTACTCTCGCCTACTCACCTCTCTCTCTTACCTCTAACCTTTCCTGTCCTACATCTAGCTCTTTCTTACCTCTAACCTTTCCTGTCCTAGCTCTATCCCTAGCCTATCTGTATCCATAGCCTTTCTCTAGCCCTTGCCTACCTCTAGCCCTTTCTTAGGATTCGAACCCTAAACTTCAGGAATTCTATGCAAGTGCTCTGCCCCTGAGCTAATTCCTTGCTCTGACTTTCAGCTTGTCTTTGATCCTACTTCTCCTCCTCCCCTTCTTTTCTCTATGCCGTCACCACTTTCCTTCCCCTCCCATTCTCCCTTTCCCACAGCTGCTCCCTCTCTTCACTATTGAAGTATCCAGTGCTTTGGAGTTAACAGACAATAATTCTCCCATAATTTACACTCCCAGCACAGACAGCTCTCTCAAACCTGATTTTATTTCAATCCAACTCCAACTATCCTTGTGCAAAAGTAATATATATTTGGGAAGTTGCCTTCAAAATTTGACAAGCAAAATCAAAATACAATATTTTAAAACGATATAACAACAGTAGATAGAGAAGCCTCTTTAGTCTATCTCAATTGTGGTGGATAATTGTGGTTTTATTCATGTCAATGGACCAGGAAGGCCCTTCTATAATGGGGCAGTAGTAAGGGTACATGCCACTTAGAGCCTGATTCCAACTGTTGGCCAATCTCAGTCTCAGAATAAATTGAAGCTGTAAAGTACTCCTGCCTTAAATTGTCAAATGTCAGTCAGGACACCTGGTCGGCTAAGAGATCAGATATCCACCTTCTTTCCCCAGATGAAGGTATTCAAAGGTAAAGTGAGAATTCAAAATGCTCTTGTCAAAATTGACCTACGGACTCAAATCAAGTACTTGAGGGGAGCACCAACCAGTCTTCTTCAACCAAAAACTATTTGGTGTCATAAAATGCCTTGCTACAGAAGCCAGCTCAGGGAAATGAGGCCTTAGAATGCCAAAGTCATTTGTTTAAAAGGTTTTCTCTTACATCTTGGTGATTTGCAAGATTGGCAAAAAATAATGCCACTGGAAAATGTATAGCCCATATTTACTTTGCTCACTTTAGGATCTTTTGTGCAAATGTATGTGTGTGTGTGTATATGAGTGTGAACAAATTCAAGATTGAAATTGTCAGTCTGATGTAGAACTGTTTGAATTTCTGTTCAAACTCCAAAACGGTCATCAGATTTCAGTGCTACCAAATGTTTTAAAGGATTTTTGCATTGCTTTAAAGAGGAATTGTAGTTTAATCAAAAAATGTCTTTAATTTGCAGTTGCAAAATATTGGTATCTTAATGTGTTAGGCTGTTTGCACTGTAATCAAGTTATCTGACTTAGCACAAGGCATTGGGAATTTGAAATTTATTCCCCTGCCCTGTTTACTAATTTGAGGCTAAATGTCAGAAATTACAATGTTAATTTGTATCACTCTTAAAGAACTGCTTTGGGCTTCTCAGTCAGATATCAAAAGGAAAGGACAGGAAAACTTAGGATGGGCCTGTGTGCCTATCTTCAGGGTTGAGGGGTGAACTGGCAAAGGTGCAGCTTAGCTGGTCCATGCATGGTGAGGCAGGCCCCAGGAGCAAGTGCACACATGGTAGAAAAAGACTAAGCTGTCACAAAGGCAGTTGATGGAGCCCGAAAGACTCAGATGTGTATATACCCATTCTGTAGGACAGGCCTATCTGTCTGTTCCTTGCTGCTGGACACTGGATACCTGATGGTAAAATCGGTAGTGTGATGATTTGTTTGATATTTCCAAAACTCCCCACTGGGATGTATTTAAAATTGGAAAAGCCTTAAAACGTGGCTTAGAAAGTTTATCTATATGATGTCATTTAATTTTCATGCTATTTTGAAATTGGCATGTAATCTTTTAAAGTAAAATTATTAAGTCTGGATACTTGGTTTGTAATTCTACTGCTTATAATTCTTGCATGATTATTGATAATTATTGATAGGAATTCTTAGAAGGGAAATATGATTATAATACATAATATGATTATAATACACGATAATACATTTGAAATGCAATTTTAGTTTGGCTTGAATTTGAAAGTATTTGAAAGTATTTCCTTTGAAAGTAGCTCAAGGCTACCAGTCTACCACTTGAGCCACAGTGCCACGTCTGGTTTTCTGGTTGTTAAATTACAATAAGCATCTCACAGACTTTCTTCCCGGGGCTGACTTTGAACCTCGATCCTCAGATCTCAGCCTTCTGAGTAGCTGGGGTTACAGGCATAAGCAAAAAGTTAATTGGTGGATTTATGCTAGTAGTGGCTTGAACTCAGGGTCTCTTCCTTTTACTTGGCTTTTCTGTTCAAGGCTGGCACTCTGCCAGCCACTGGAGCCACAGGTCTGGGGTTTTTCTGGTGAATGGGAGAGAAGAATATCTTAAATTTATCTCCTGAGGCTGACTTGGAATTGAGATCCTCAGATCCCAGCCTCCTGTGTAGCTAGGGATTTAGGAATGTTACACCAGTGCCCAGTTTTTCTCTTTGAGAAAGGTTGGTTGATTGTCATTTCCTAGGTGCCCTGTGAATTTACTGCCTTTGCTTTCTGTTGGCCACCTTGTTTTCTGATGAGAAATTGGTCACAATCTCATCGAGGATCTCTTGTGTATGTGACTTAGGAAATTCTCCATCTTTAACAGTTTAATTAGATTATGTCTTAGTACGGATTTCTGAGTTTATCCCACTTGAAGTTTGTAGAGCCACTAAATTCTTTATGTGGGTGCTTGTTTTCAGGGGTTAGGACCCCGTGGTCCCTGCTTCAAACAAGCCTCTAAATGAGTTTGATAACCACTAGTCAAGTTGAGGCCTCTTCAACTTTGGTGGGGTCTTTGACTTTTATTCTGAAACAAAAGCTCTTGAAGTTTAGGGGTAGGAAAGTGACATGATCCGATTTACGAAATATAATAACCGGGTGCCAGTGGCTCATGCCTGTATCCCTAGCTACTCATGAGGTTGAGGTTTAACGGTTGTGTTTGGAGGCCATCCCAGGCAGGAGAGCCCATGAGCTGCTCTGTTGTTTGAAGGCTGAGATCTGAGGAAAGCAGTTCAATGCCAATCAGAGCAGGATAGACAATGAGAGTCTTAGCTCCACTTAATCACCAGAAATCCAGAGGTGGATCTGTGGCTCAAAGGGGTAGAGCACTTCATTTGATCCTAAAGGCTGAAGGACAGTGCCCAAGCCCTGAGTTCTAACCTCACGATGGATGAAATAAAACAAAACCAAAGCATACAAACAAAAACTCAAGGAGAGCATAAAGCCCTTGGATCAGCATTAAAAACAAATCTCTTCTCAACATTTCTACAAGTTAAATTAAATAATTTTCTCAAAGTCCTACTTCTAGAATTCAGCTAAAAGAGGGTGGTAGTGGCACACGCCTGCCATCCCAGCTACTCAGGAGGCTGAGATCTGAGGATTCATATGTGAAGCCAGCTAGGGCAAGAAAATGCAAGAGATTTTAATCGCAAATGATCCAACAAAAACTTAGAAGGAGGGCTGAGGCTCAATTGGCAGAGTAGTAGCCTTGAGGAAAAAACACTCAAGGAGAGCTCAGACCCTCACTCAGTTCAAGCCCCAGGACCAAAAACCAAACAAACTGTGAAACCTCTCAGGACCCAACAAGAGTGCCTGTAGCTCTGTAGAGGGCCAGCAGAGGCCACTAGAGCACCATGGATCATGGAATGACCAGGAGGCCTGCAGCAGGTCTTCCTCCCCCAGTGTGAAACAGCCAGCTACAGCGCCTTGACCACTCAGGCCCAGCTGGGATGGCTATCTCCAAAAGTCACCTGCTCAAACCTAAATCTGGCATTCCCTGCACATAAGCTGCCATGCAAATCCAGTGAGCCTTTGGAATAGAAATCACCCCCAAGTTTAGGCATTTTAGCAAGCTCCCAGCAATGCAGATGGACACCAGCTCCTTGAGACAGTGGAAGAGGAAAGAAAGAACTCGTCCTGGCTCAGGTAGACCCCATACAAAGTCTGAATTGTCTGAACTGGAGACTAGAAAGGAAATTCCCAAGCATTCCAGAGGGGACAGGCACTCTGCCTCCACTGATTGTTTCCCGACATGCATCTGCATGTTCTGATGCCCATATGCTCCACTTCTCTTTCCAGTGTTTGTGTATGTGTCTGTGTGTGTGTGTCCTGGGGCTTGAAGTAAGGGCCTGGGTGCTTGTCATTAGCCGCTTTGTTCTACCTCTAGTGCTGTACCATGTAAGCCAGAGCTCTAATTTATATTTCTGGTGGTTAATTGGAGATAGGAGTCTCACAGATTTTTCTTGCCTGGCTGGATTCGAAGAACAACCCTCAGATCTCAGCCTCCTGAGTAGCTAGGATTACAGGGGTGAGCCCGCAGAAGCAGGCTTGGTATGGTATTGTGATGATGGTGGGGATTGACTTGTTGGCTTTACGTGGTGGCACTTGAAACCAGCAGGAATTTTATGAAAATGAAACTACAACATTTGGATCAGGTTCTTTGTTTCTTTGGTTTTAATGCATGTATCAGTAGATACAGAGGGAGAAGGAAAACAGTCAGCATTTTTTGAAGAACAAGGTCATCAGAGCTCCCACTAGAAGAAGGGGTTGCCAGAAGGGCACCACCTAGACTGCATTGTGCAGGCATTGACAGGGTTTCCCTAGCAGAAAGCCAGGTGACTCAGAAGCTCATTGGGCGTCCTGTGTGCCACATTAGTCTCCTCACCCAATGAAGGATTCCATGCAGCCTGCACTGGCTCGCCATTCAGTGGTTAGCACATCTGATAGGAGGTCCATGCTGATTAACAGCGTTGGGGTCCAATCAGGTCAGCGTTCACATGCAAGATTTCCAGCACTAATAAACTCTATATGAGAAATAGAAATCAAAACCATTACAAAAATGTCAACAGAAATCCTACCCGGAAGTGCAAATCCTCGGTTCGCCTCCCCTGGCGCTGGTATCAAGGCTCAGCTATGCTTCTAACAGCTCCCTTTCTCACCCTCTCCCATGGTCACCCGACCTGCAGGTAAGGCCAGGTTAGAGTAGGGGAGTCAGCACAGACCTCACGTGCACGGAGTCGAACAAGATCGCTTACCTCCCTTCTTACCCGTGAAGAAAGCCAAGCATACGCGGGTCTCGGAGATGCTTCAAGAGCAATCTGATTTATTAAGGCAGGGGCAAGGACTAATGATAGGAAGAGAAGAGAGAAGGCGATCGGCCAGGAGGCTGATAGGCTGCGAGCTTGTCATATGACCCCCTCATGAGCTAACATCACTCGAAAGCGCCGCGCCAGGGAGAGACTGGGGGCGCATGGGCTGGTGAGAAAGTTGGGGGCTGTTTGCAAAGCCGGTTCTTCTGGTTCCGGACCAGAGAATTGTGACCTGCTTCTGCATTCCCCAGGGCTGGGGGAAGGGTGGCGTCTCGGGTGCGCTGTCCAATGCCCTTCAACTGAAGTCCATAAGGCTGAATGAATCCCAACACAAAACCATTACAAAAATGTCAACAGAAATCCTACCCAGAAATGCAAATCCAAATATGAACCGAAAAAACTTCCAAAACAGGAGTGGAAACGGAAAACAGAGACCGACACCGAACTCCAAACCGGAAGTGGAATCTGAAACAGGAAATGAAATCCCAATGGGAAGGAGAAACCAAAACAAGAACAAAGACCTCATGGAAACTGGTTTCCCGATGTGAAAATCTATTTATGACACAAAGAATAACTCTAAACTAGAATGGAAACCAAAACTAAACAGAAACCAAAACTAAACAGAAACCAAACCGAACTCAAAACCAGAAATGGGATTCGAAAGCACAAACTCCACACAGGAAGTAGAAATCGAACCAGAATTAAAACATCAACAGAACATTTATCCGGAAGTGGAAATACAATCATGGACTGAAAACCACCTCCAAAAGAAGAATGGAAATAGAAAATAAACTGAGCCCGAAATGGAACTCCAAACCGGAAGTGGAATTTGAAAGAGCAAATAAAATCCCAATGGGAAGGAGAAAGCAAAACCAGAAGAAAAACCCCAAAGAAACTGCTCTCTGGTTTTGAAAATCGAATTATGAACCGAAAACTAACTCAAAAAAGAGAATTGAAATCGAAGCCGAACTCGAAACTGGAAGTGGGATTCGAAAGCACAATCAAACTCCATCCAGGAAGTAGAAATCAAAACCAGAAAAAAACCATCAACAGAACTTTTATCCGGAAGTGGAAATCCAAATATGAACTGAAAACCACCTCCAAAACAAGAGTGGAAATAGAAAATAACTGAGACCGAAACGGAACTCCATATCGGAAGTAGAATGTGAAAGAGCAAATAAAAACCCAATAGGAAGGACAAACCAAAACCAGAACAAGAACCCCAAAGAAACTGCTCTCCGGTTTTCAAAATCGAATTATGAGGGCTGGGGATATGGCCTAGTGGCGAGAGAGCTTGCCTTGTATACATGAGGCCCTGGGTTCGATTCCCCAGCACCACATATACAGAAAACGGCCAGAAGTGGCGCTGTGGCTCAAGTGGCAGAGTGCTAGCCTTGAGCAAAAAGGAAGCCAGGGACAGTGCTCAGGCCCTGAGTCCAAGGCCCAGGACTGGCCAAAAAAACAAAAACAAAAACAAAAACAAAATCAAATTATGAACTGAAAACTAACTCTAAAACAAGAATTGAAATTGAAGCCCAACTAGAAACCGAAAGTGGGATTCGAAAGCACAAAAAAACTCTATAAAAGAAATAGACATAAAAACCAGTACCAAAACGTCAACAGTAGTCCTACTCAGAAGTGGAAATCCATATATGACCGAAAAAACTTCAAAATCAAGTGTGGAAAAGGAAAACAAACAGCAACCGACACGGAATTCCAAACCGGAAGCGGAATTCGAAACAGAAAAAATCCCAATGGGAAGGAGAACCCATAACTAGAACAAAAACCTCAAGGAAACTGCTTTCCCGATGTGAAAATCGATTTATGTTCTGAAAAATAATTCTTAAACGGGAATGGAAACCGAAACTAAACTGAAACTGAAACCGAACTCGAAACTGGAAGTGGGATTCGAAGGCACAAACTCCAAGCAGGAAGTAGAAATCAAACCAGAAAAAAAGTCAACAGAACTTTTATGCGGAAGTGGAAATCCAAATATCAACTTAAAACCTCCTCCAAACAAGAGTGGAAACGGAAAATAAACAGCAATCGACACCAAATTCCAAAGCAGAAGCGGAATTCGAAACCGAAAATAAAATCACAATAGGAAAGAGAACCCAAAACCAGAACAAAAACCTAAAGGAAAGTGCTTTCCCGATGTGAAAATCGATATATGTTTCGAAAAATAATTCTAAAACGAGAATGGAAACCGAAAGTAAACTGAAACCGAAACCGAACTCGAAACCGGAGGTGGTATTCGAAAGCACAAACAAACTCCATACAGGAAGTAGAAATCAAAACCAGAACAAAAACATCAACAGAACTTTTATCCGGAAGTGGAAATCCAAATATGAACTGAAAACCACCTCCAAAACAAGAGTGGAAATACAAAATAAACTGAGACCAAAACGGAACACCAAACCGGAAGTGGAATTTGAAAGAGCAAATAAAAAGTCAATGGGAAGGAGCAACGAAAACCAGAAGAAAAAAAACAAAGAAACTGCTCTGCGGTTTTGAAAACTGAATTATGAACAGAGAACTAACTCTAAAATAAGAATTGAAATAGATGCTGATCTCGAAACGGGAAGTGGGATTCGAAAGCACAAACAAACTCCATACGGGAAGTAGAAATCGAAACCAGAAAAAACGTCAACAGAACTTTTATCCAGAAGTGGAAATCCAAATATGAACTGAAAACCTCCTCAAACAAGATTGGAAACAGAAAACAAACTGCAAACGACAGCGAATTCCAACCCGGAAGCGGAATTCTAAACAGAAAATAAAATCACAATGGGAAAGAGAACCCAAAACCAGAACAAAAACCTCAAGGAAACTGCTTTCCCGATGTGAAAATCGATTTATATTCCGAAAAATAAATCTAAAACGAGAATGGAAACTGAAACTAAACTAAAACCCAACCCGAACTCGAAACCTGGAGTGGGATTTGAAAGCACAAACAAACTCCATACAGGAAGTAGAAATAAAAACCAGAACAAAATCGTCAACAGAACTTTTATCCTTAAGTGGAAATTCAAATATGAACTGAAACCCACCTCCAAAACAAGAGTGGAAATAGAAAATAAACTGAGACCGAAACGGAACTCCAAACCAGAAGTGGAATTTGAAAGAGTAAATAAAAACCCAATGGGATGGAGAAACCAAAACAAGAAGAAAGTCACCAAAGAAACTGCTATCGAAGTACAAAGTGAAAATTAACTCTAAAACGAGAATTGCAATCTCAGCCCAACTTGAAACCGAAAATGGGATTGGAAAGGACAAAAAACTCTATATGAGAAATAGAAATCAAAACCAGTACTAAAACGTCAACAGTAGTTTTACACGGAAGTAGAAATCCAAATATTAACCAAAAAAACATCACAAACAAGCGTGGAAATGGAAAAAAAAACAGCAACGGACACCGAATTCCAAATCAGAAGCGAAATTCGAAAAAGCAAATAAAAACCCAATGGTAAGGAGAACCCAAAACCAGGAGACAAACCTCAAGGAAACTGCTTTCCCAATGTGAAAATCGATTTATGTGGCGAAAAATAACTCTAAAACGAAAATGGAAACCGAAACTAAACTGAAACTGAAACCAAGCTCAAAACCGGAAGTGGGATGTGAAAGCACAAACAACTCCATACAGGAAGTAGAAATCAAAACTATAGCAAAAACGTAAACAGAACTTTTATCCGGAAGTGGAAATCCAAATATGAACTGAAAACTACATCCAAAACAAGAGTGGAAATAGAAAATGTACTGAGACAAAAACGGAACACCAAACCGGAAGTGGAATTTGAAAGAGCAGATAAAAACCCAATGGGAAGGAGAAAACAAAACCAGAACAGAAACCCCAAAGAAACTGATCTCGGGATTTCAAAATCGAATTACGAACAGAAACTATCTCTCAAATGAGAATTGAAATCGAATCCAAACTTGAAACCGGAAGTTGGATTCAAAAGCACAAACAAGCTCCATACAGGAAGTAGAAATCAAAACCAGAACAAAAACGTCAACAGAACTCTTATCCAGAAGTGGAAATCCAAATATAAACTGAAACCCACCTCCAAAACAAGAGTGGAAATAGAAAATAAGCTGAGACTGAAACGGGAACTCCAAACCGGAAGTGCAATTTGAAAGAGCAAATATAAATCAATAGGAACGACAAACGAAAACCAGAACAAAAACCCCAAAGAAACTGCACTCCGGTTTTGAAAATTGAATTATGAAAGGAAAATTAACTCTAAAACGTGAATTGAAATCGAACCCGAACTCTGAACCAGAAGTGGGATTAGAAAGCACAAACAAACTCCATACAGGAAGTAGAAATCAAAACCAAGAACAAAAAGGTCAACAGAACTTTTATCCGGAAGTGGAAATCCAAATATGAACTGGAAACCACCTCCAAAACAATAGTGGAAATAGAAAATAAACTGAGATCGAAACAGAACTCCAAGCCGGAAGTGGAATTTGAAAGGGCAACTAAAAACCCAAAGGAAAACAGAAACCAAAACCAAAACCCCAAAGAAACTGCTCTCCGGTTTTGAAAATCGAATTATGAACCAAAATCTAACACGAAAACAAGAATTGAAATCGCAGCCAAACTCGAAACCGGAAGTGGGATTCGAAATCACAAACAAACTCCATACAGGAAGTAGAAATCATAACCAGAACAAAAACGTCAAAAGAACGTTTATCCGGATGTGGAAATCAAAATATGAACTGAAAAGCACCTCCAAAACAAGAGTGGAAACAGAGAACAAACAGTGACCTACACCGAATTCTAAACTGGAAGCGGAATCCAAAACAGCAAATAAAATCCCAATGTGAAGGAGAAACTAAAACCAGAACAAAAACCTCAAGCAAACTCCTTTTCCAATGTGAAAATCGATTTAGGTCCTGAAAAATAACTCTAAAACGAGAATGGAAACAGAAACTAAACTGAAACTGAACTTGAAACCGGAAGTGGGAGTCGAAAGCAAAAACTCCATACAGGAAGTAGAAATCAAAACCAGAACAAAACCGTCAACAGAACTTTTATCTGGAAGTGGAAATCCAAATATGAACTGAAAACCACCTCCAAAACAAGAGTGGAAATAGAAAGTAAACTGACACCAAAACGGAACTCCAAATGGAAGTGGAATTTGAAAGAGCAAATAAAAACCCAATGGGAAGGAGAAACCAATTCCAGAAGAAAAACCCCAAAGAAACTGCTCTCCTGTTTTTGAATATCGAATTATGAACCGAAAACTAACTCTAAATGAGAACTGAAATAGAAGCCGAACTCGAAACCGGAAGTGGGATTCGTAAGCAAACTCCATACAGGAAGTAGAAATCAAAACGGGAAAAATACGTCAACACAACTTTTATCCGGATGTGGAAATTCAAATATGAACTGAAAACCACCTCCAAAACAAGAATGGAAAAAAAAATACTAACAGCGACCTACACCGAATTCCAAACCGGAAGCGGAATCCGAAAAAGCAAATAAAAACCCATTGGAAAGGAGAAACTAAAACCAGCACAAAAACCTCAAAGAAAGTGCTTTCATGAGGTGAAAATCGATTTATGTCCCGAAAAATAACTCTACAACGAGAATGGGAACCGAAACAATACTGAAACCGAAACCGAACTCAAAACCGGAAGTTGGATTTGAAAGCACCAATAAACTCCATACAGGAAGTAGAAATCAAAACCAAGAACAAAAACGTCAACAGAATTTTTACCTGGAAGTGGAAATACAAATATGAACTGAAAACCACCTCTAAAACAAGAGTGGAAATTGAAAATAAACTGAGACCGAAATGGAACACCAAACCGGAAGTGGAATTTGAAAGAGCAAATAAAACCCTAATGGGAAGGAGAAAACTAAACCAGAACAAAACACCCAAACCAAACTGCTCTCGGGTTTTTTTTAATGAAATAGAGGACGCAATCCCGAAATTCATATGGAACAATAAAAGACCTAGAATAGCAAAAACAATCCTAAGCAGAAAGAACAGTGCTGGAGGAATTACAATACCCAACTTCAAGGTGTATTATAAAGATATAATAATAAAAACAGCTTGGTATTGGCAGTGGAACAAGCCTGAAGACCAATGGACCAGAATTGAAGACCCAGAAATGAACCCACAGAACTACACCTACTTAATCTTTGATAAAGGAGCTAAAACAATGGTATGGAAGAAAGATAGCCTCTTTAACAAGTGGTGCTGGCAAAACAGGCTCAACACATGCAATAAACTAAAACTAGATCCTTATATATCACCCTGCACCAAAATCAATTCCAAATGGATTAAAGACCTCAAAATCAAAACAGACACCCTGAAAACACTAAAGGAAGGAGTAGGAGAAACACTTGGGCTCCTTGGCACAGGACGGAACTTCCTCAACAAAGACCCAGAAAGGCTACAAATCAAAGAAAGGTTGGACAAATGGGAATGCATCGAACTGCAGAGCTTCTGCACGGCAAAGGACATAGCTCGCAAGATAAACAGAAAGCCCACACACTGGGAGAAGATCTTTACCGGCCATTCAATGGACAAAGGCCTCATATCTAAAATATATGTAGAACTAAAAAAATTACCTTCCTCCAAAACAAAACCGCAAAGGACCAATAGCCCCCTCATCAAGTGGTCTAAAGACTTACAAAGAGGCTTCTCTGATGAGGAAATGAGAATGGCCAAGAGGCATATGAAAAAATGCTCTACATCACTGGCCATAAAAGAAATGCAAATCAAAACAACATTGAGATTCCACCTCACCCCAGTAAGAATGTCATATATCAAGAAAACTAACAATAACAATTGTTGGAGGGGATGTGGCCAAAAGGGAACCCTACTTCATTGTTGGTGGGAATGTAAACTGGTTCAGCCACTCTGGCAAGCAGTATGGAGATTCCTCAGAAGGCTAAATATAGAACTCCCCTATGACCCAGCAGCCCCACTTTTGGGTATCTATCCAAAAGACCACAAACAAAATCACAGTAATGCCACCTGCATAACAATGTTCATCGCAGTACAATTTGTCATAGAGAGAAGCTGGAACCAACCCAGATGCCCCTCAGTAGACGAATGGATCAGGAAAAGTTTGTACATATACACAATGGAATTTTATGCCTCTATCAGAAGAATGACATTGTCCCATTCGAAAGGAAATGGAAGGACTTGGAAAAAATTATACTAAGTGAAGTGAGCCAGACCCAAAAAACATGGACTCTATGGTCTCCCTTATTGGGAATAATTAGTTCAGGTTTAGGCAAGTCATAACAGAGCATCACAAGGCCCAAGAGCTATACCCTTATGAACACATAAGTTGATGCTAAATGAAAATAACTCCATGTTATGGAGACAATTGTTATATCACAGTTGTAACTACTTTCAACGTCCCATGTGTATCTGTAGCTTCTATTACTGCTGATGTTCTTGTATCACCTTCCTGTGTTTGTACCTACACTATCTCTGTAATCTTATCTGAGTATATTGGAAACAGTGTATACTGGTATTGGAACTAGGAAATTGAAAGGGAATATCAAAATTGAGAGACACAGGGTAAAAAAAGACAACTACAAAAGCAATACTTGCAAAACTGTTTGGTGTAAGTGAACTGAACACCTCGGGGGGGGGGGGGAAGGGAAAGGGGGTTGGGGAGGGGTGTATGAGGGACAAGGTAACAAACAGTACAAGTAATGTATCCAATGCATAGGGTATGAAACTGTAACCTCTCTGTACACGTTTGATAATAAAAATTTTTTTAAAAAAAGAATCAAAACCATAACCAACCTATCACTAGAAAAGAAATTTGAAACTGACACCAAACCCCAAATGGGAAGTGGAAACCGAAACACGCAATAAAGGCTAAAACTAACTCTGAATAGGAACTTGAATCCAAAATCGAAACTTAAACCAGAATCAAAACCGAATTCAAAGTCCCTATCGGAATTGAAAACCCAAATCCCCACCAAAAGCACAATAAAATTCAAACTGTTAATGCAAACTTAAATCGAATTCCAAAGCAACCTCAAAAGCAAAACAACCTCCAAACCTTAAATGGATTCCACCTCTGAAAGGAAAATGGAAATTGAACCTGAAACCAAATTCCAAACTGGAAGTGGAAAACAAAATTGAAATCAAACCCAAATTTCAAACCAGAAGTGGAAATCAAAACCTAAACAAACCTCCTAACTCTAACTGGAAATCAAAACTAAAACCAAACTCCAAACAGTAAGTGGAAACCAAAATCAAAATTGAATCCTAATTCCAAACCGGAAGTGGAAATTGAAACCAAAACCAAGCTCCTAAGTCTAACTGGAAATCGAAACCGATACCAAATTCCAAACCGGAAGTGGAAATCGACACCGAAACCGAATCCCAAGCCGGAAGTCAAAACCAAAATCAGAATGGGAACTGAAACCAACCTCCAAGCCAGAAATGGAAATCGCATCTGAAACCAAACTCCAAACCGGAAGTGGAAATCGAAACCGAAAGCAAACCTAAAACCAGAGGTCGAAACTGAATGCAGGATCAATATGGAAAAAGCCTCCAAATAGGAAATGGAAATTGAAACCAAACTCCAAACCGGAAGAGGAAATCGAAACCATAAACATCCTCAAACCAGAAGTAAAATCGGAAACAATAATCGAAACCGAAACCAACCACTGAAATGGAAATGGTAATTAAAACTGACACCAAACTCCAATTCGAAAGTGGAAATCGAAAGAGAAACCAAACCTCATAAAAAAAGTAAAAACTAATACCAGAATGAAAATAGAAAAAAAAAAACAAAAACAAAAAAACCTATGAATGGGAAATGGAAATCGAAACTAAAAGCAAACTCCAAACCGGAAGTGGAAATAGAAACCGATACCAAACCTCAATTTAGAGATCAAAACCGAAACCAGAATCGAAACTGAAACCAACCTCCAAACAAGAAGTGAAAATCGAATTGAAACCAAACTCCAAACGTGAATTGGAAATGGAAACCAAAACCAAACTTCGAATTAGAAGTCATAACTGAAACCAGAATCCAACCCGAAACCAACCTCTGAAAGAAAAATGGAAATTGAAACTGAAATGAAACTCCAAACCAGAAGTGGGAAAAAAATTGAAATCGAATCCAAATTCAAAACCGGAAGTAGAAATCGAAACGGAAAACATGCTCTTAACTATAACTGGATTTCAAAAGCAAAACCAAATAGAAACCAAAATCGAAACCGAAACCAAACCCCAAACCGGAAGTCAAAACTGAAACCAGAATCGAAACCGAAACCAAACTTCGACCCGGAAATAGAAATCAAAACTCAAACCAAACTCCCTTAGGTTGTAGAAGGGTGTGTACAGAAGCTAACTGAGAACAGTTGCAGCTTGTTAAACGGATTAGCTCTTGGAATTCGGGAGCAAACATCCCTTTGACAAAGGGAGTTTTCCTGTGCAGATTGAGAACAACCAAAGCTTTTGAAAGGGATTACCTCTGAGAGTTAGGGAAACAACCCTTACCTTGTTATTAGGAGTTTCCCTGTGCCTACTGAGAATAGCTGTAGCTTATTACAGGGGTCAGCTGCAGGAACTAGGGAAACAACAGTTATTTTGTGCCAGGTAGTTTCTTTGTGCTGATTGAGAATCCCTGTAGCTTGTTAAAGCTATTAGCTAGGGAACTCAGGAAAAAGCCCTAGGTTGAAAAAGAGACATTCCTTAACTAACCCTAAACCCAGTCATTAACCTAACATGAAAGCAAACCCTATCCCAAGCCACAACCTAACACAAACCCTAGCCCCAAACAAACCCAAAATCTATCCCAGGCCCTAAATCTAACCATATCCCTAGTGCTGACCCTAACCTTTACCTGAGCTCCAGCCCTAGAACAAACCGTAATCCTATTCCCAAGCCCAACCCAAACCCTAGCAAACCTTTACCCCTCATTTTAACCCTATCAAAGTCCTTACCCTAACACTAACTCTAGCCTTAAAACTAACCAGACATAAAAAAAATACCAACAACACTATTACTAAAGCACCCCACTCACAACACTAACAATAACTCTAGCCCCAACTCTACACTTAACCCTAAGCCTAAACCTAAATTAAGCCCGAAAATGTGGTAAGTAGTTGTATATAAGGGATTATCCCAGCGGTGACTGAGCACACCTGTAGCTTGTTAAGGTAATTCATTCGGGGAATTGAGAACCACCTCTAAAAAAGTCAAAAGAATTACCTTTGTGGTGATTAAAGACGAAAAAATCTTCTTTAAGGAAGTATACTCGAGAACGTGGTAAGTACTTTTATATAAGGGATTATCCCGGCGGTGATTGAGAACAGCTGTAGCTTGTTAAGGTAATTCATTCTGGGAATTGAAAACCTACTCCAAAAAAGGCAAAGAGTTGTCTTTGTGGTGATTAAAGACGGAAAAAACTTCTTTAGTAAGAATACCCATGAACGTGGTAAGTAGGTTTATATAAGGGAATATCCCAGCCATGATTGAGAAGAGTTGTAGCTTGTTAAGATAATTCGTATGGGAAATTGAGAACCTACTCCAAAAGTGGTCAAAATTTTGTCTTTGTCCTGATTAAAGACGGAAAAAACCTCTTTAAGTAAGTATATCCGATCCATTCGTCTACTGAGGGGCATCTGGGTTGGTTTCAGATTCTTGCTATGACAAATTGTGCTGATGAACTTTGTTGTGCTGGTGGCTCTAGTGGGATTTTGTTTGTGGTGTTTTGGATAGATAGCCAAATGTGGGGCTGCTGTGTCAGAGGGGAGCTCTTTGTTTAGCCTTCTGAGGAATCTCCATACTGCTTGGCAGAGTGGCTGAACCAGTATACATTCCCAGCAACAGTGAAGTCGGGTTCCCTTTTGGCCACATCCCCTCCAACAATTGTGATTGTTAGTTTTCTTGATATATGACATTCTTACTGGGGTGATCTCAATGTTGTTTTGATTTGCATTTCTTTTATGGCCAGTAATGTAGACTAATGTATCAGGAAAATGTGGTACATATAAACAATAGAATTGTACGCCTCTATCAGAATGACATTGCCCCATTTGTAAGGAAATTGAAGGTCTTGGAAAAAATTATACTAAGTGAAGTGAGCCAGGCCCAAAGAAACATGGACTCTATCGTCTCCCTCATAGGGAATAATTAGCACAGGTTAGGCAAGTCACAGCAGAGGATCACAAGAGCCCAATAACTATACCCTTATGAATGCATAAGATGATGCTAAGTGAAATGAACTCCATGTTATGGAAACAATTGTTATATCACAGTTGTAACTACTTTCAACGTCCCATCTGTATCTGTAGCTTCTATTATTGATGATGTTCTTGTATCACCTTCCTGAGGTTGTACCTACACTATCTCTGTATCTCATCTTAGTATATTGGAAACCGTGTATACTGGTATAAGAACTAGGATATTGGGAATAACAAGGGAATAACAAAATCGAGCGACACTGGGTAAAAAAAAAAAACAACTACAAAAGCAATACTTGGAAAACTCTTTCGTGTGATTGAACTGAACAACTCATGGGGGTGGAAGGGAAAGGAGGAGGGGAAGGAGGGACTGAGGGATGAAGTAACAAACATTACAAGAAATGTATTCAATGAGTAACCTATGAAACTGTAACCTCTCTGTACATCTGTTTGATAAAAATATTTTTTAAAAAGTAAGTATACCTGAGAACGTGGTAAGTAGTTCTATATAAGGGAATATCCCTGCAGTGATTGAGAACAGCTGTAGCTTTTGAAGGTAATTAGTTCAGGGAGTAGATAACATACTCCAAAAGGTCTAAAGAATTTTCTTTGTGGTGATTAAAGAAGTAAAAAAAATCTTTAAGTAAGTATACCCATGAACCTGGTAAGTAGATCTATATAAGGTACTATCCAGGCTGAGATTGAAAACAGCTGTAGCTTGTTAAGGTAATTATTCGGAGTTTTCATATCCTACTCTAAAAATGGCAAAAGAATTGTCTTTGTGGTGATTGAAGATGGAAAAAACTTCTTTAAGGAAGTATACCCGAGAGCGTAGTAAGTAGTTCTATAAAAGGGAATACCCAGGTGGTGATTGAGAACAGCTGTATCTTGTTAAGGTAATTACTTCAGAGAATTGATAACGTACTCTAAAAATGGCAAAAGAATTGTTTATGTGGTGATTAAAGATGGAAAAATCTGCTTTAGGTATACTTGAGCACGTGGTAAGTACTTCTCTAAAAGGTAATATTCCGGCGGTGATTGAGAAGAGCTGTAACTTGTTAAGGTAATTATTTCGGGGAATGGATAAATTGCTCTACAAGTCAAAGAATTGTCTTTTTGGTGGTTAAAGACTGAAAAAAACTTCTTTAAGGAAGTAAACCCGAGAACGTTGTAAGTAGTATTTTTAAGGGAATATCCCAGTGGTGATTGAGAACAGCAATAGATTGTTAAGGAAATTCGTTCGAGGTAGTGATAATCTACTGTAAAATGTCAAAAGAATTGTCTTTGTCATGATTAAAGACGGAAAAAAATTCTTTAAATAAGTTTATTAGAGAACGTGGTAAGTAGTTCTATATAAGGGAATATCCTGGCAGTGATTGACAACAGCTATGGCATGTTAGGGAATTAGTTCGTCAAATTGAGAACCTACTCAAAAAAGTCCAAATAATTGTCTTTGTGATGGTTAAAGATGGAAAAAACATCTTTCAGAAAGGATACCCCAGAACTTGTTACGTAGTTCTATATAAGAGAATATCCCGGCGGTGACTAAGAAAACTTGTAACTTGTTAAGGTAATTAGTTCGAGGAATTGATAACCTACTCTAAAAAAGTCAAAACATTTGCCTTTGTGATGATAAAAGACGGAAAAATCTTCTTTAACGAAGTATACCTGAGTGCCTGGTAAGTAGTTCCATGTAAGGTAATATCCTGGCGGTGATTGAGAACTGCTGTAGTTTGTTAAGGAAATTAGTTTTGGGAATTGACAAAATACTCTAAAAAGACAAAAGAATTGTATTTGTGGTGGTTAAAGTCGGAAAAATCTTCTTTAAGGTATATACCCAAGAACGTGGTAAGGAGTTATATATAAGGTAATATCTCGGAGGTGTTTGAGAAGATCGGTAGCATGTTAATGTAATTAGTTCAGGTAACAGGGAACCTACTCTAAAAAAGGCAAAAGAATTGTCTTTGTGGTTATTAAAGACGGAAAAATCTTCATTAAGGAATTTTACCTGACAAGGTGGTAAGTAGTTCCATACAAGGGAATATCCCAGCGGTGACTGAAAACAACTGTAACTTGTTAAGTTAATTATTTGGGCGAATTGATAAGCTACTCTAAGAAAGTCAAAAGACTTGTCTTTGTGGTGATTAAAGATGAAAAACACTTCTTTAAGGAATATGCCAAAGAACGTGGTAAGTAGTTCTATATAAGCGAATATCCCGGCGGTGATTGAGAACAACTGTAGCTTATTAAGGCAATAAGTTCAGGGAATTCAGAAGTTACTCTAAAAAAGTCAAAAGACTTGTCTATGTGGTGATTAAAGACGGAAAATCTTCTTTAAGTAAGTGTAACTGAGAACGTGGTATGTAATTCTACGTATGGGAATATCCTGGCGGTTATTGACAACAGCTGTAGCTTGTTAGGGTAATTAGATCAGGGAATTGATAACCTACTCCAAAAAAGGCAAAATAATTGTCTTCGTGGTGATTAAAGATGGAAAAACTTCTTTAAGGAAGTATATTGTAGAACGTGGTAAGTAGTTCTATATAAGGGAAGATCCCAGGGGTGATTGAGAACAGCTGTAACTTGTTAAGGTAATGAGTTTGAGGAATTGATCACCTATTCTAAAAAAGTCAACACAATTGTCTTTGTGGTGATTAAAGACAGACAAATCTTCTTTAAGGAAGTATACCTGAGAACGTGTTAAGTAGTTCTATATAAGGGAATATCCAGCGGGGTTGGGAACAGTTGTAGCTTATTATGGAAATTAGTTCAGGGAATTGATAACCTACTCTAAAAGTCAAAAGAATTGTGATTGTGGTGGTTAAAGATAGAAAAATCTTCTTTAAGGTCGTATACCCATGAACGTGGTACATAGTTCTATGTAAGGGAATATCCCGGAGATGATTGACAACAGCTGTAGCTTGTTAAGGTAATGAATTCTTGAAATTGATAACCTATTCTAAAAAAGTCAAAAGACTTGTCTTTGTGGTGATTAAAGACAGAAACAACTTCTTTAAGGAAGTATAACAGAGAACGTGGTAAGTAGTTCTATATCAGGAAATATCCCAGCGGTGATTGAGAACAGCTGTAGCTTGTTAAGGTAATTACTTCGGGGAATTGATAACCTACTCCAAAAACTTCAAAAGAATTGTCTTTGTAGTGATTAAAGATGGAAAATCTTCTTTAAGGAAGTATACCTGAGAACATGGTAACGAGTTCTATATAAGGGAATATCCCAGCGGTGATTGAGAATTGCTGTAGTTTGTTAAGGTGATGAGTTTGTGGAATTAATAACCTATTCTAAAAAAGTCAAAAGAATTGTCTTTGTGGTGATTAAAGACAGAGAAAACTTCTTGAAGGAAGTATACCCTAGAACCTGGTATGTAGTTCTATATAAAGGAATATACCGGCGGTGATTGAGAAGCTTGTAAAGGTAATGAGTTCGGGGAATTGATAACCTACTCTAAAAGTGTCAAAAGATTTGTCTGTGTGGTGATTAAAGACGGTAAAAACTTCTTTAAGGAAGTAAACCTGCAAACGTGGTAAGTACTTCTATATGAGGGAATATCCGGGTGGAGATTGAGAACTTCTGTAGCTTGCTAAGGTCATTAGTTTGGGGAATGGAGAAGCTACTCTAAAAATCAAAACAATTGTCTTTGTGTTGCGTTAAGACGAAAAACTTCTTAAAAGATGTATATCTGAGAACTTGATTAGTAGTTCTATATAAGGGAATATCCTGTCGGTGGTTGAGAGCAGCTGTAGCTTGTTAACTAGATCAGGGATTTGATAAACTACTCTAAAAAAGTAAAAAAAAAATGTCTTTCTGGATGTTAAAGACGGAAAAATACTTCTTTATGAAAGTATAGAAGAGAACGTGGTACGGAGTCATATGTAAGGGAATATCCAGCAGTTATTCACAACAGCTGTAGCATGTTGGGGTAATTAGTTCGAGGAATTGAGAACCTACTCTAAAAAAGGCAAGAGAATTTTCTTTGTGGTGATTAATAACGGAAAAAACTTCTTTAAGGAAATTTACTCGAGAACGTGGTAAGTGGTTCTATATAAGGGAATATACCGGTGGTGATTGAGAACAACTGAAGCTTGTTAAATTAAAAAGTTGGGGGACTTGTTAACCTACTCTAAAAAGTCAAAAGAATTGCCATTGTGGTGATTAACGAAGGAAAAAACTTCTTTATGAAAGTATAGAAGAGAACGTGGTAAGTAGTTCTATATAAGGAAATATTCCAGAAGTGATTTAGAACAGTTGTAGGTTGTTAAACTAATTCATTTAGGGAATTGATAACCTAATCTAAAAAAGGCAAAAGAATTGTCTTTTTAGTGAATAAAGACTGACAATACTTTCTTAAGGAAGTTTAACCAAGAACGTGGTAAGTAGTTTATATAAGGAAATATCACGGCGGTGATTGAGAAGAACTATAGCTTGTTAAGATAATTAGGTCCGGTAATTGATAACCTATTCTAAAAAAGTCAAACAAATTGTCTTTGTGTTGATTAAAGACGAAAAAATCTTCTTTATGGAAGTATACCCAAGAATGGGGTAAGTAGTTCTACATAAGGGAATATCCCGTCGGTGGTTGAGAACAGCTGTAGCTACTTAAGTTACTTAGTTTGGGGAATTGGTAACCAACTCTAAAAAAGTCAAAAGAATTGTCTTTGTGGTGATTAAAGACGGGTAAATTTTTTAAAGTAACTATACCCGAGAACATGGTAACTAGTTCTACATAAGGGAATATCCCGGCAGTTCTTGAGAACCTCTGTAATTTGTTAATGTAATTAGTTCAGGGAATTCATAAACTACTCTCAAAAAGTCGAAGGAGTTGTCTTTGTGGTGATTAAAGACCCAAATAGCTTCTTTAAGGAAGTACACCCGAGAATGTTGTAAGTAGTTCTGTATAAGGGAATATCCCGGGGGTGATTGAGAACAGCTGTAGATGGTTCAATCAGTTAGTTCGGGAAATTTATAAACCACTCTAACAAAGTCAAAAGAATTGACTTTCTGGTGATAAAGGACCGATAAAGCTTCTTTAAGGAAGTATATCCTAGAGCATAGTAAGTAGTTCTATATAAGGAAATATCCCAGCGGTGACTGAGAACAGCTGTAACTTGTTAAGGTAATTAGTCTGGTGAACTGATAAACTAATCTAAAAAAGTCAAAAGAATTGACGTTGTGGTGATTAAAGCTCCAAATAGCTTCTTTAAGGAAGTATGCCCTAGAACGTGGTAAGTAGTTCTATGTAAGGGAATATCATGGCGGTGATTGAGAACAGCTGTTGCCTGGTAAGGTAATTAGTTCGGGGAATTGATAAACTACTCTAAAAAAGTCAAAAGAATATTCTTTATGGTGATTTAAGACCCATAAACTCCTTTAACAAGTGTACCTGAGAGCAAGGTAAGTAGTTTTATATAATGGAATATACTGGCGGTCATTGAGAACTGTTGTAGCTTGTTAAGGTAATTAGTTGGCGGAATTGATAAACTACTCTCAAAAAGTCAAAATAATTGTCTTTGTGCTGAGTAAAGACCCAAAAGCTTCTTTAAGTAAGTATACCCATGAACAAGGTAAGTAGTTCTATATAAGGGAATATACCGGCAATGATTGAGAGTAGCTGTAGATTGTTAAGGTACTTAGTTCGGGGAATTGATAAACTACTCTAAAAAACTCAAAAAATTGTCTTTCTGTTGATCAAAGACCGGTAAAGCTTCTTTAAATATACCCTGGAGTGTGGTAAGTAGTTCTATATAAGGAAATATCCCAGCGGTGATTGAGAACAGCTGTAGCTTATTATGTAATTAGTCCGGCGAATTGATAAACTACTCTAAAAAAGTCAAAAGAATTGTCTTTGTGGTGATTAAAGACTGCTAAACTCCTTTAGGACATATACCCGAGAATGAGGTAAGTAATTCTATAGAAGGGAATATCCCAGCAGTGTGACAGAGCCAGCTGGCAGCGAAAGGGAATCCTGATTTAGGGGGTAATGATTAAAGGAAAAGAAAAATACAAGACAAGAGACAAAAAACAAAGACAAAAGATGGGGTTCAGGAGGTCTGCAGCTCAAGACTGTAGTTCAACACTGCAGCCCCATTTATTCTTAACTTCCAGCTTATATGCAGTTTGGGAACCAGGAAATGGCATAGGCTTAACTAAACTTAAAAAAAATAAGAAACCTGTTAGGTCAGTAAATAACAAGAGGCAGTAAAACAATACAAGGTTGAATTGTTAACATGAACCAGGCTCCTGTGAACATAGTAAAACATCTCGGTAATTGCTGTCTGTCAATTAAGCCATATCTAAGCACATTTCTTGAGATAACAACACAGCCAGAGGTCAGGATAAACTTACTGCCACTCCCTACATCTTCCCCATCTTTGTTTAAAGAAGTGAACCCACCCATCTTGGGGAGCTACTTCAGAGCAAAGCTGAAGGCCCTGTATTAGGTTGGTCAGACCAGCACCCCCTCTTACCCGTCTCTGGCTGCAGTTCCTCACAGGGGAAATTCTTTTACTTGGAGCTTGATCTTATGTAACTGTCTGGCTAAATTCATAAAAGTATTTTGCAATACACGTGCAATGCAAGGAAGGCATAGGAAAACCATCAGAAAAAGTATCCAAGGGCCAAGCAATGTCATTAGTAACCCCTTAAAATTAGTCAAAAAAGGGATATAGAGTTGAAATTGTTCAAACAGTTCTTTTGCAATATTTGCCACTTCAGAGTCGAGGGGTGGAGCTTGTTCTAGTCTGGCTATTTGCCTGTGGAGTTGAAAAAGATCTAAAGACAAATTATTATGGTGCCAAATACCATTAAGATGTGCTACAACTTGTTCCAAAGGATAGCTTGACCCATTATATTTGTGGAGGGTTACACAAATAAAGTCAAACCCAGCGTGGCAGCACACCCGTTGCAATGTTTGTAAAGCACAAATTTGTGCTCCCAGAGACAACACAGATTCATACAATGCTTCTAATTTTTCTCTACTTTATCATCAATCCTGCCTTGAAAGTGTAGGGCTTGTGTATTATGAGCAAGCTGATTAATATGAGCTGCCTGCACACTTTGTGTTAAAGCCACAGTAGCTGTGGCAGCAGAGGCAGCCAAGGAATTAGAGGCTACAATGCCTGCTATCAATAGTCCTATAAATCATTGAGGGCGCATGAGCTCTTTTAGATGTTTTAACACTTGAATACTTGTTTCTTTATACCAAGCTTCAGATATGTTCAGGGGAAGCATAACAAATGGAGGCTGCTTAATAACAATTACAGAGTCAGTAAGACCACTATACAAGCAATTTGTAAAAGAACAGTTAGTACAAGTAACATTGAAATACATGTATTTTAGTTAAGCCTATTCCATTCTCTGGTTCCCAAACTGCATATAAGCTGGAAGTTAAGAATAAATGGGGCTGCAGTGTTGAACTACAGTTTTGAGCTGCAGGCCTCCGGAACCCCATCTTTTGTCTTTGTTTTTTGTCTCTTGTCTTGTATTTTTCTTTTCCTTTAATCATTACCCCCTAAATCAGGATTCCCTTTCGCTGCCAGCTGGCTGCATCACACCGCTGGGATATTCTCTTATATAGAATTACTTACCTCATTCTCGGGTATATGTCCTAAAGGAGTTTAGCAGTCTTTAATTACCACAAAGACAATTCTTTTGACTTTTTTAGAGTAGTTTATCAATTCGCCAGACTAATTACATAATAAGCTACAGCTGTTCTCAATCACCGCTGGGATATTCCCTTATATAGAACTACTTACCACGCTCTAGAGTATTAAAAGGTCCATACATTGTTGCATAAGGAAGTGCTACACAACTCATAATATTTTTTAGAAAGGAAGAAGTGGGCCAGGAGATATTATTTAGGGCAGCCACTAACATCCAGACATAACGTTGAGGGTGTCCATTTATCCACCACAGACCTAGGTTGTACTTGTTGGTGAAATTGGCTCCAGACCAGTCAATCAATTGAGAATTAGTTCCTGAAATATTGGTTATAAAAGAATGTTCATGTCTACACTTTATGGGGTGTAGTTCTCCTGTGGATTCTGCAGTTTGAGAAAGATTGATGCAGCGAGGTATCATGAAGGACGATGTAGAATTAGCATGTACAAGGAACCAAGTAGGCAATGAAATTATTTGTATATTATATACTTGACTGTTATCAGGAATCCAAATTTGAAGATTTATGGATTGCATTAAAGTGCAGCCTGGAATATAACTGTTGGAGTCAGTTGTAAAACATAAAGGGGTTCCAATGCCAGAAGCTGCAAAATCTCCCATTTTAACATGTTGGAAAAAAGGATCTGAAGCTGTACTCTATGCTGATCTGTTGACATGAACGAACACCTCAGCTCCTTCCCAAGTCGCAGGGTGTACAATCTGTGGATGTGGCACTTAAGGCCAGAAAGTCAGTGCTTGTACCATTCTGATGAGCTTCAACAATCCTAACACAATGCTCAGGTAGTCAGCGGGTGTCATTTTCATCCTGTGAAAAAACACAAACATGCCCTCGACCCCATGTCAATATTGGATCGGGCCCGTGCCAATCACCTGTTAAAGTATCTTTTCACTTAACTTGAGCAAAAGCTCTTTGCTTCAGAAAGGCCATTACAGTCCAAATTCAAAAATTTAGTACAAATAAAGTGTGAAAAAGAATATTAATAGGAGAGAAGGGGTATAATTCCCCCCCTTTTAATTCAGAAATTTGATGTTTTAACAAACCGTTGGCCCGCTAAACAATTCCTTGACCTTGAGGATTACAGGGAATTCCTGTAGTATGAACAATCTGGTAAGATTTACAAAAAGTTTGAAAAGCTCTTCCGACATATCCCGGACCATTATCAGTTTTAATATGTTTAGGAAGTCCCATAGTGGCAAAGTAGCATAGGGTATGGGAAATAGAATGTTTGCTAGCCTTCCTGGCCAGAGGAGTAGCCCTAATAAAATTAGAGTTGGTGTCCATGGTAACATGGACAAAGCGAAGCCGTCCAAAAGAGGGAATGTGGGTAACATCCATTTTCCAAATATGGTTGGCCACTAAAGCTCGAGGGTTAATGCCATTGGAGGGCACAGGTAGGAAGGTAGTATAGTTGGGACAAGTTTAAATTGACTCCATTTAAGATAAGACCTCATCTCCTCTTACTCCTCTCCATGGTTCTCGTTGTCAGGATTGACCTCGTCCTGAATGTCTAGGTGCTCATTGCTTGGATAGCTTGTCTCTAGTTGGCATTTACGGGGTTTGAACTTAAGCCCTGGGCACTGTCCCTGAGCACTTCTCTCGAGGCTAGTGCTCTACCACATAAGCCACGGTGCTACTTTTAGCTTTAGGATAGTTATCTTGAACCAAACTTCCAGTCTGGCTCTTTGCTGGTTAGTTGGAAGGTGGAGTTTTAGAGGGATTTTTATTTTTCTCTGCTCAGGCTGGCTACGAACTATAATCCTAGGAATCTTAGCCATAAAAGCCCTTTTTATTTCCAATTAGAGCAACAGGAGAACAAAAGGAGTAGAGCTTACCTATAACTTGTTGAGAATTGACCAACAAATACTTGCCAGAGTTCTGTTGTAACACTTAGAGAACAGCAGACTGAATGAGATCCATATGCCATCACATCAAATCATATTATTTAACCTTACTGGCAGGTGGAAGAGAGCACAAATGAATAACAATAAAAAGGGCAAAGGGTCAGGACAATGTAAAAGTCTCAGCTTCAGTGGATCTGAAGTTGCTGTGTCTTCCATCCCAAATCAGCAGGCCTCCTTAGTTTTGTGTGATGGAGGCAGACAGGAGAGACAGGTCCCCTGGACAGATTGTCACACCTCCTGCTGGGTTGCCTGCAAATTTCTACACAGACTGATTAAAGACATTTGAAACCTCCCAGTATTCCGTGGTTGCTTCCTCTGAGTACTCTGTCTTTTGTAGGCTGGTGCCCTACTGGTTTAAGCAGGGTGACAACTTTAAAAAGATTTTAGAAGGCTTGGGCCTTTAACTATCTTCCTACTCACAAAATCTACACAGACCAAAGGCAACCAAGTCTGCTCTCTGTACCAGTCATGACAGTTTCTGAGACATGTAGGGAGAGGACACCAATGCTGCCCCACTGCAACCCTGTGGCCACCAAACACAACTCTGATGCTTTTAACCTTGGAGCAAGTCTCAGCTGCAACTCTGTCATGGTAGGACTGCTATAAACCCAAGTCTTATCTTGGGGAAGGCAGATCAAGGGAAGTAGCACTCTGGGCCTGTCAAAATCTTCACAGGACTCCTAGATTCCCTGAGTAGTTTCTCATGCAAGAGAGAGAGAGAGAATAAGGAATCACTAGTAGTGAAGCCAGGCAGTTTGGGAGCAGAATGTGGAGGCAGCTTCCTGTAGCCACGGACCACCACAGTCCATGCAGCTAGCACACATGTCGCCTGCATCCTATAAAGCAAAATATTAATCCTGGGTAAGGAAAATCTAGGTTAGTAGCCACATTTGCACACTTGTTCCACAATGGCTCTGGTACCTTTATCTTAAAGAGTTTATGAGAGCATAGGGAAAAAAATGGAGAAGCAAAATTTTACTCTATACAAAAGAATTGTCAGGGTTAGTTGTACACTTGACTTTTGGCATAGATAGACATAAAGAATAACACACTGGTTTTACATCATTGTACTTATACCAGGTGCTGCATATTAGAACCTTTTGGAGTTTTTCTTAGACACATTTGCTTGCACCCAAACATGATCAGTTTGGGTTTAAAACTTGGGTTTTTTTCTTTTGGCTTGGAATCAGGATTGCCTCCAGGCTGTTCACTGTGACTCCACCCACAAGCTGCAAAGATCAGTTTAACACAAGACTTCAAATAAAATAGTAGTCAAAAAGGCAAGTAACTTTGAAACCATGATGCTAGGCTTTTTTTAAGTTTTACCAATAGACAGACAGACAGACAGACAGACAGTTGTGCACAAGGTTTGGGGGGTCGCTTAGAATTTTTCTTTAATTGGCCATGTAAGTTTTCTGGAATTCCAGTGGCAAATTGATATTATTTTGCCCATATTTTAGAACCACGTGGTTAGTTAGAAAACAAAACTTTTCCAGCAAACAAAAATTTTCACAGATTATCTGGCGAGGAGATGAAGAAACCACATTTTGAGAAACCAGTTTAGCTCAAATGGGGAGCTGAAATGGGATGCTATGACCAGAGAAGGTCCAGGAAATGGGAGACAGGACATGAACAGAACACAGACACATGGCATGGCATAATGGCGGTGGAGCTGGTCAGAGCCTTAGCAGGCTCACAAGACACCTTCACCTTCCAGCATTTGAATTGCAAGGCACATTTGAATTTCTAGGCCACAGTTACAGAGTTCAGGATGGGGAGCAGGGTTACCAGGAACTGGAGTCTCCACATCCCAGCCCAGCCTTGAGGAATTTGGCATGCCCATCCCCTGGGGGATGGGTGGGCTTTCACCTCCAACCAATTCTATTTCCACCATGTACTCAATGCTAAAGAAAACTTAGGATTTAGCCAACAACAAGCAGAATTTAGCTGGATCACCAAACTTAACAAACGTCACTGACAACAAAACCTTTCTTTGTGTCTTTCAAAGCAGATGTTAAACAAATATTGGTACCTTTGGAAGCTAGCACCAGCCCAACCTATATCACAGGCAAGCAGAGTTTAGAGAGAGGCAGAAAAAGAGAGAACTCCATCCACCTGAGCACTCATAGAAGTTATGTAAGTCCTGTAAAATATTCCAAATTTGTAAGATTGGGCTCAAATTTGAGCAGCTTTTAGATTGTGCCCCTCCCATGGTAGAGCGCTTGGTCAGGAGATGTTGCCTCAGTGGTGTTAGCATTCCCTAGCCTCAGGTCCCTCCCCTCTGTGAGCAGCCTGCACCAAAGAGAGCTGCTGGGCATTACACTTACTGGTGAGATTAGCACCTGTCGCAAAAGGGAATTCATCATTAGGAGGACCAAGCACATTTAAGGGCAAGGGCTGACTAGATGGTATTGGCTGTGTTAAGGCAATAACAGGTGGAGGGGGTGGAAAGAAAGGATTGAAGTCTGCCAGGACTCTCGGCAGGGGCTCACCAGTATCTACCTTTAAGGAGTTTGTTGTTCTGGATGAAGCTGTGACAATAGGACTATAACTGATTTCAACATATTTTCAACATCATTGTATATTTTTTGCTCAGAGTCTGAGCCATCTGAGTCTTCCTTATTATCTAGCACAGTGGGTTCAGATATTATTAATTCTTTTAGCTATTCTCGGGCAGCTGCATACGCTCCCAGGACTGGGCGATGCTCATCAGGTCCCTGTTCATTTTCTTCAATCGACTTATTGAATTTAAACTGTTCATGTCTAGGATCCAAACAATCTCGGATCAGATTCCAAGGAGTAAAAGCATCCACTGGGTTTTTTTCAGGGCCATTTATGTTATAATGTCCCTGAATCCTTTTTACTACTTTTTGCCAAACTTCTAAGTTAATGGTTCCTTCCTCTGGGGACCAGGGGCATGCTTCCTCAATGCCAACTTTCACTCAACAGGCATGAAGCATCCCTTAGAGGGCCTGCATGTATAGCGTGCGGCTGTTACCTTGTCCCATAATTTCTTACTCCGGATGATACATTCTCCCTACTCTCTCCTGCTCTCCTTCCCAAGTGATTGGACGTCCTCTTACCTCAGTGAGGTCCTCTGCCTTATTCCCAGGTTTTCAGGTCCCTGTTCAGGCACCACTTACCGAAGCCAGCCAGCAGTGAAAGGGAATCCTGATTGGGGGGGGGGCAAGGATTAAAGAAAAAGAAAAATACAAGACAAAAGACAAAGACAAAAGATGGGGTTAGGGAGGGCTGCAGCTCAAGACTGTAGCTAAAGACTGCAGGCCTGTTTATTCTTAAATTCCAGCTTATATGCAGTTTGGGAACCAGGAAATGGCATAGGGGTAAATAATGCTTAAGAAAATAAGAAAGCTTTTAGTTCAGTAAAGAACAGGAGGCAGTAAAAAAATACAAGGTTGAATGGTTAACATGAACAAGGCTGCTGTGGACACAGTAAAACATCTAGTTAATTGCTGTTTGTCAATTAAGTCATATCTAAGCACATTCCTTGAGATAACAACACAGCCAGAGGTCAGAATAAACTTTACTGCCGCTACCTACAGCGGTGATTGAGAACAGCTGGAGCTTGTTAAGGTAATTAGATTGGGAAATTAATAAACTACTCTCAAAAGTCAAAAGAATTCTCATTGTGGTGATTAAAACCCAAAAAGCATGAGGGACAAGGTAACAAACAGTACAAGAAATGTATCCAATGCCTAACGTATGAAACTGTAACCTCTCTGTACACCAGTTTGATAATAAAAATTTGAAAGAAAAAAAAAAGCTTCTTTAAGGAAGTACACCCAACAGAGTGGTAAGTAGTTCTATATAAGGGAATATCCTGGTGGTGATTGAGAACAGCTGTAGCTTGTTAAGATAATTAGTTCGGGGAATTCATAAACTACTCTAAAAAAGGCAAAGAAATTGTCTTTGGTGATTAAAGACTGATAAAGCTTCTTTAAGGAAGTATAACCAAGAACGAGGTAAGAAGTTCTACATAAGGGAATACCCCGACGGTGATTGACAACAGCTGTAGCTTGTTAAGGTAATTACTTCAGGGAATTGATAACCTACTCTAAAAAAGTTAAAAAAAAAAAGCCTGTCTTTGTGGTGAATAAAGACTGATAAAGCTTCTTTAAGGAAGTATAACCGAGAACAAGGTAAGAAGTTCTATATAAGGAAATATCCCGACGGTGATTGACAACAGCTGTAGCCTGTTAAGGTAATTACTTAGGAGAATTGATAAACTACTCTCAAAAAGTCAAAACAATTGTCTTTCTGGTCATTAAATACGGATAAAGCTTCTTTAAGGAAGTGTAACCTAGAGCGAGGTATGTAGTTCTATATAAGGGAATATCCCAGCAGTGATTGAGAACAGCTGTAGCTTTTTAAGGTAATTAGTTCAGGGAATTGATAAACTACTCTAAAAAGTCAAATGAATTATCATTGTGGTTATTAAAGACCGATAAACTCCTTTAGGAAGTATAGCTGAGATCGGGGTAAGTCGTTCTATATATAAGGGAATAGTCCAGCGGTGATTGAGAACATCTGTAGCTTTTTGATGTAATTAGTTCACGGAATTGACAACCTACTCGACACACTTCAAAAGAATTGTCATTGTGGTGATTAAAGACAGGTAAAGCTTCGTTAACTCTTTAAAATGGAAATGTGGTAAATACTCATATATAAGGGAATAGCCCAGTGCTAACTGAGAACATCTGTATCTTGTTAATGTGAATAGTTCAGGGTATTGGTAAACTACTCGAAACTCTTCGAAAGAATTGTCTCTGTGGTTATTAAAGACAGATAAATCTTCCATAAGTAACTATACCCAAGAACGTGGCAAGGGAATATTTCGGCGCTGATTTAGAACAGCTGTAGATTGTTAATGGAATTAGTTCGGGGAATTGATAAACTGCAAGATACTCTTCAAAGGAATTGTCTTTGTGGTAATTAAATACAGATAAGGCATCTTTAAGTAACTATGCCAGAAAACGTGGTAAGTAGTTCTATATAAGGGAATATCCCCAAGGTGATTAAGAACAGCTGTAGCTTGTTAAGGTAATTAGTTCGGGGAATTGATATACTACTTGACATTATTCAATGAATTGTCTCTGTGGTGATTAAAGACAGATAAAGATTCATTAAGATCTATACTCGAGAACGTGGTACGTAGGTCTATATAAGGAAATACCTTGGCGGTGACTGAGAACAGCTGTAGCTTGTGAATATAATCATTTTGCGGAATTGATAAACTACTGGAAGAACTTCAAAACAATTTCTTTGTGGAGATTAAAGACACACAAAGCTTCTTTAAGACTTTAAAACCGGAACTTGGTAAATAGTTCTATATAAGGGAATATCCAGGCGGTGATTAAAAACAGCTGTAGCTTGTGAGTGTAATCAGTTCATGGATTGATAAACTACTCGACCCTCTTCTCAAGAATTGTCTTTGTGGTGATTAAAAACAGCTGATGCTTCTTTAAGGAACTATACCCAAAAACGTGGTAAGTAGTTGTATATAAGGGAACATCCCGGTGGAGATTGACAACAGCTGTACTTTGGTAATGTAATTAGTTCTAGAAATTGATAAACTACTGAACACTCTTCAAAGGAATTGTCTTTGTGGTGATTAAAGACAGATAAAGATTCTTTAGGGAACTATACCTGAGAACGTGGTAAGTAGTTCTGTATATGGGCATATCCAGGCAGTAACTGAGAACACCTGTAGCTTGTTAATGTAATTAGATCTTGTAATTGATAAACTACTCGACACTCTTCCAAATAATTGTCTTTGTGGTGATTAAAGACATATAAAGCTTCTTTAAGGAACTATACATGAAAATTTGGTAATTAGTACTAGGTAAGTGAATATCCCGGCGGTGATTATGAATAGGTTTAGCTTGTTAATGTAATTAGTTTGGGGAATTAATAAAGTACTCGACACACTGCAAAAGTATTGTCTCTGTGGTGATTAAAGCCAGATGAAGCTTCTATAAGGAACTATACTTGAGAACATGGTAAGTAGTTCTACATAAGGGAATATCAAAGACGGTGATTGAGAACAGCTGTAGCTTGTTAATGTACTTAGTTCGGGGAGTTGATAAACTACGAGTCGTTCTTCAAAAGAATTGTCTTTGTGGTGATTAAAGACTGATAAAGCATCTTTAAGTAGCTATACTGAGATCGTGAAACGTAGTTCTATATAAGGGAATATCCTGGCCGTGATTGAGAACAGCTGTAGCTTGCCAATGTAAATATTACGGGGAATTGGTAAACTACTCAACACTCTTCAAAAGAATTGTCTTTGTTGTGATTAATGACAGACACAAGTACTTTAAGGAAATATAAACAAGAACATGGTAAGTAGTTCTATATAAGGGAATATCCGGGCGGTGATTGAGACCAACTGTAGCTCGCTAATGTAATTAGTTCGGGGAATTGATAAACTACTCGACACCCTTCAAAAGAATTGTGTTTGTGGTGATTACAGACAGATAAACTTCTTTAAGTATCTGTACCCAAGAACGGGGTAAGTAGTTCTAGATGAGGGAATGTCCCAGCGGTGATTGAGAACAGCTGTAGCTTGTTAATGTAATTAGTTTGGCAAATTGATAAAGCTACAGGACGATCTTCAAAACAATGTCTTTGTGGTTATTAAAGACAGATAAAGCTTCTTTAAGTCTTCAAAACCAGAATTTGGTAAATAGTCTATGTAAGGGAATATCCTTGCGGTGATTGAGAACAGCTGTAGCTTCTGAATGGAATCATTTTGAGGAATTGATAAACTACTGGACGATCTTCAAAACAAGGTCTTTGTGGAGATTAAAGACAGTTAAAGCTTCTTTAAGTCTTTAAAACTGGAACTTGGTAAATAGTTCTATATAAGGGAATATCCTGGCAGTGATTGAAAACAGCTGTAGCTTGTTAATGTAATTAGTTCGGGGAATGGATAAACTACTCAACATTCATCTCAAGAATTGTCTTTGTGGTGATTAAAGACAGATAAAGCTTCTTTAAGGAACAATAACAGAGAACGTGGTAAGTAGTTGTATATAAGGGAATACCCCGGTGGAGATTGACAACAGCTGTAGCTTGGTAATGTAATTAATTCAGGGAATTGATAAACTACTCGACACTCTTTGAAAGAATTAGCTTTCTGATGATTAAAGACAGATAAAGCTTCTTTAAGGAACTATAACAGAGAACGTGGTAAGTAGTTGCATATAAGGGAATACCCCGGTGGATATTGACAACAACTGTAGCTTGGTAATGTAATTAGTTCAGAGAATTGATAAACTACTCAACACTCTTCAAAAAAATTGTCTTTGTGATGATTAAAGACAGATAAAGCTTCTTTAAGGAACTATACCTGAGAACGTGGTAAATAGTTCTATATAAGGGCATATCCCACCGGTGATTGAGAACTGCTGTAGTGTGTTAATGTAATTAGTTCTTGTAATTGATAAACTACTCCACACTCTTCCAAATATTTGTCTTTGTGGTGATTAAAGACATATAAGGCTTCTTTAAAGAACTATACTTGAAAATGTGGTAATTAGTTCTATGTAAGTGAATATCCTGGCGGTGATTAAGAACAGGTGTAGCTTGTTAATGTAATTAATTCAGGGAATTGATAAACTACTCGACACTCTCCTCAAGAATTGTCTTTGTAGTGATTAAAGACAGATAAAGCTTCTTTAAAGAACTATAACTGAGTACGTGGTAAGTAGTTGTATATAAGGGAATATCCCGGTGGAGATTGGCAACAGCTGTAGCTTGGTAATGTAACTGGCTCAGAGAATTGATAAACTACTCGACACTCCTCGAAAGAATTATCTTTCTGGTGATTAAAGACAGGTAAAGCTTCCTTAAGGATCTATACCGGAGAACGTGGTAAATAGTTCTATACAAGGGAATATCCCGGCTGTGATTGACAACAGCTATAGATTGTTAATGTAATTATTAAGGGGAACTGTTAAACTACTCAACAGTCTTCAAAAGGATTGTTTTTGTGGTGATCAAAGTCAGATAAAGCTTCTTTAAGGAACTATACCCAAGAACGTCATAAGTAGTTTTATATAAGGGAATATCCCAGGGGTGATTGAGAACAGCTGTAGCTTGTTAATATAATCAGTTCGGGGAATTGATAAACTACATGACACTCTTCGAAATAATTGTCTTTGTGGCGATTAAAGACATATAAAGCTTCTTTAGGTAACTATACCCAAGAACGTGGTAAGTAATTCTATATAAGGGAATATCCCAGCGGTGATTGAGAACAGCTGCAGCTTGTTAATGTAGTTAATATGGGGAACTGATAAACTACTAGACGCTCTTCAAAAGAATTGTCTCTGTGGTGAATAAAGACAGATAAAACTTCTTTAAGAACTATACCCGATAACGTGTTAAGTAGGTTTATAAAGGAGTATCTCCACGGTGATTGAGAACAGCTATAGCTTGTTAATGTAATTAGTTCGGGGAATTGATAACCTAGTGGAAACTCTTCAAAAGAATTGTTTTGGGGGCTGGGGATATGGCCTAATGGCAAGAGTACTTGCCTCGTATACATGAGGCCCTGGGTTCGATTCCCCAGCACCACATACACAGAAAATGGCCAGAAGTGGCGCTGTGGCTCAAGTGGCAGAGTGCTAGCCTTGAGCGGGAAGAAGCCAGGGACAGTGCTCAGGCCCTGAGTCCAAGCCCCAGGACTGGCCAAAAAAAAAATAAAAAGTAAAAAGAATTGTCTTTGTGGTGATTAAAGACATATAAAACTTCTTTAAGAAACTATAGCCTAGATCGTGGTAAGTACTTCTATATAAGGGAATATACCAGCAACGATGGTGAAGAGCTGTAGCTTCTTAATGTAATTAGTTCGGGGAATTGATAAACTAGTCAACACTCTTCAAAAGAATTGTCTTTCTGGTGATTAAAAACAGATAAACCTTCTTTAATGAATATACACGAAAATGTCATAAGTAGTTTTATATAAGGGAACATCCCAGGGGTGATTGAGAACAGCTGTAGCTTGTTAATATAATCAGTTCGGGGAATTGGTGAACTACACGACACTCTTCAAAATAATTGTCTTTGTGGTGATTAAAGACAGATAAAGCTTCTTTAAGCAACTATACCCAAGAACGTGGTAAGTAATTCTATATACGGGAATATCCCAGCGGTGAATGAATACAGCTGTAACTTGTTAGTGTAACTAGTTCGGGGAATTGATAAACTACTCGACATTCTTCAAAAGAATTGTCTTTTTGGCGATTAAAGACAGATAATGCTTCTTTAAGGAACTGTACCGAGAACGGGATAAGTAGTTTCTATAAGGAAATATCCCGCTGGTGATTGAGAATAATAGTAGCTTGTTAATGTAATTGGTTTGGGGAATTGATAGACTACTGGACATACCAAAAGAATTGTCTTTTGGCACTTAAGGACAGATAAATCTCCTTTAAGTCTTTAAAACTGGAACGTGGTAAATAGTTGTACGTAAGGGAATATCCTGGTGGTGATTGAGAACATCTGTAGCTTATTAATGTAATTAGTTTGGGGAATTGATAAACCACTCGATACTCTTCAAAAGAATTGTCTTTCTGGTGATTAAAGACAGATAAAACTTCTTTAAGGAACTACATCCGAGAACACGGTAACAAGTTCTATATATGGGAATATCCCAGTGGTGACGGAATAGAGCTATAGCTTGTTAATGTAATTAGTTCGGGGAATTGATAAACTACTTGACACTCTTCAAAAGCATTGTCTTTGTTGTGATTAAAGACAGATAATGCTTCTTTAAGGAACTATACCCGAGATCAGGGTAAGTAGTTTTTATAAGTGAATATCCAGCTGTTGATTGAGAACAGCAGTAGCTTGTTAATGTAATTGGTTCAAGGAATTGAAAAACTACTTGACACTCTTCAAAATAATTGTCTTTGTGTTGATTTAAGACAGATAAAGCTTCTTTAAGGAACTTGGTTGTGGTTCTATATAAGCAAATAACCAGGTGGTGATTGAGAACAGCTGTCGCTCTTTAATGTAATTAGTTAGGGGAATTTATAAACTACTGGACACTCCAAAAGAATTGTCTTTTGTTGCTTAAAGACAGATAAATCTTCTTTAAGTCTTTAAAACCGGAACGTGGTAAATGGTTCTATATAAGGGAATATCACAGCAGTGATTGAGAACAGATGTTAATATAATTAGTTCTGGGAATTGATAAACTCTCTACACTCTTAAAAAGAATGGTCTTTGTGGTGATTAAAGACAGACAAAGATTATTTAAAGAACTATACCCGAAAACGTGGTCGGTAGTTCTATATAAGGGAATATCCCAGCGAAAATTGAGAACAGCTGTAGCTTGTTCATGTATTTAGTTCAGGGAATTAATAAACTATTCAAGACTATTTAAAAGAATTGTCTTTGGGGTGAATAAAGTCAGATAATGCTTTTTTAGGAAATACCCGAGAACGTGGTAAGTAGTTCTATATAAGGGAATATTCCGGCGGTGATTGAAAATAGCTGTAAGTAGTTAAAGTAATTAGTTCGGGGAATTCATAAACTACTAGACACTGTTCAAAAGAATTGTGTTGTGGTGATTAAAGACAGATAAAGAATCTTTAAGGAACTACACCCGATAACGTGGGAAGTAGTTTTATATAAGGGAAGATCCAGGCGGTGATTGAGAACAGCAGTAGCATGTTCATGTAGTCAGTTCTGGGAATTTATAAACTACTCCACACTCTTCAAAAGAATTGCACTTGTTTTGATTCAAGATAGATAAAGCTTCTTTTAGACTTTAAAAACACAAGGTGGTAAATAGTTCTATATAAGAGAATATCCCCGGGGTGATTGATAACAGCTGTAGCCTGTTAATGTAATTATCGGGGAATTGATAAACTACTCGAAAATTGTCAAAAGAATTGTCTTTGTGGTGATTAAAGACAGATAAAGCTTCTTAGAGGAACTATACCCAAGAACGTGGTAAGGAGTTCTGTGTAAGGGAATCTCGCTGCGGTGATTGAGAACAGCTGTAGCTTGTTAATGTAATTAGTTCGGGGAATTGATTAACACCTCGACACTCTTCAAAAGAATTGTCTTTGTGGTGATTAAAGACAAATAAAGCTTCTTTAAGTAACTATGCCCATGAACTTGTTAAGCAATTATATATAAAGGAATATCTGAGTGGTGGTTCAGAACAGCTCTAGCCTGTTAATGTAATTATATATGAGAATTGGTAAACTATGAGAAAATTGACAAAAATAAATGTCTGCGTGTTGATTTAAGTAACATTTAGCTTCTTTAATACATTATAACCGGGAACGAGGTAAACATTCCTATATAAGGGAAAATGCAGGTGGAGATTGAGAACAGCTGTAGCCTGTGACTGTAATTATATCTGGAAATTGGAAAAGTACTAGAAAATTGTCAAAAGAAATGTCTGAGTGCTGAATTAGGAAATATCAATTGGTTTAACGAGATTATAACCAGGAAATTGGTAAACAATTCTTTATAAGGGAATATCCAGGTGGTGATTGAGAACAGCTGTAGCTTGTTAATGTAACTGTATCAGGGAATCAGTAAACTAGTCATAAATTCTCAAAACGAATGTGTGCATGCTGATTTAAGAGACATCTAGCTTCTTTAAGGGATTATAACTAGGAACTTGGTAAACAATTGATGTAAGTGAATATCCAGGTGCTGATAGAGAGGAGCTGTAGCCTGTTAATGTAATTATATCAGGAAATTGGTAAACTACTCCAAAATTGTCAAAGGAAATGTGTGCATGGTGATTTAAGACAGATCTAGCTTCCTTAAGTGATTATAACCAGGAAGTTCCTAAACAATTCTATATGAGGGAGTACTCAAGTGGTGATTGACAACAGCTTTAGCTTGTTAATGTAGTCATATCAGGTAAATGGAAAAGTACTCATAAATTGCCAAAAAGAAAGTCTGCATCCTGATTAAACACCCATCTAGCTTCTTTAAGGAATTATAACTGGGAACTTGGTAAACAATTATATATAAAGGAATATCCGGGTGTTGAGAACAGCTGTAGCCTGTTAATGTAATTATATCATGGAATTGGTAAATTACTCCAGAATTGCCAAAAGGAATGTCTGCGTGCTGATTTAAGAGACATCTTGCTTCTTTAAGGGATTATAACCAGAAATTTGGTACACAATTTATATAAAAAGAAATCTGAGTGGTGATAGAGAATAGATGTAGCCTATAATGTAATTATCTCAGAGAATTGGTAAACTACTCGTAAATTTTCAAAAGGAATGTCTGTGTGTTGATTTCAGACAGTTCTACCTTATTTAGAGATTATAACGCGAGACTTGGTAAACAACTCTATGTAAGTGAATATTCAGATGTTGATTGAGAACAGCTGTAGCTGCTTAATGTAATTATATTGAGGAATTGCAAAAATACTCGTAAATTGGCAAAAAGAAAGTCTGGGTCCTCATTAAAGACACAACTTGCTACTTTAATGTATTTTAACCGGGAACCTTTTATACAATTCTATATAAGGGAATACCCGGGTGGTGATTGAGAACAGCTGTAGCTTGTTAATGTAACTATATCAGAAAATTGGTAAACTGCTGTGAATTGTCAAAATGAATCTCTCTGTGCTGATTTGTGGGACATCTATCTTCTTTAAGAGATTATAAACGGGATTTGGTAAACAATTCTATATAAAGGAATATCTGGTTGGTGATTGGTAACAGTTGCAGGTTGTTAATGAAACTATATTTGGGAATCGATAAACTATTCACAAATTCTCAAAAGGAATGTCTGCATTCTGATTTAAGAGACATCGACCTTCTTTAAGTGATTACAACCAGGAACTTGGCAAACAATTGATACAAGGGAATATCCGGGAGGTGGTAGAGAACATCTGTAGCCTGTTAATGTAATTATATTGGGAATTTGAAAAATACTTGTAAATTGTCCAACAGAAGTGACTCCTGATTAATGCGACATCTAGCTTCTTTAAGGGATTATAACCGGGAACTTGTAAAACTCTTCTATATAAAGAAATATGCGGTTGGTGATTTAGAACAGCTGTAGCTTGTTAATGTAACTATGTGGGGGAACCAGTAAAAATACTCATAAATTCTCAAAACTAATGTCTGCATTTTGATTTAAGAGACACCAAAATTTTTTCAGGGTTTATAACTGGGAACTTTATAAACAATTCTATATAAGAGATTATAAGGGTGGTGATTGAAATAGCTGTAGATTGTAGTAATTATAGCAGAGAATTTGTAAAATACTTGTAAATTGTCAAAAAGGATGTCTGCGTGCTGGTTTAAGAGACATCTAGCTTTTAAAGGGATTATAACCGGTAACTTGGTAAACAATACTATATAAGGAAATATCATAGTGGTGATTGGGAACAGCTGTAGCTTGTTCATGTAACTATATCGGGGAAACAGTAAACTACTCGTACATTCTCAAAATTAATGTCTGCGAGCTGATTTAATAGTCATCTAGCTTCTTCTTTTTTGGGGGGGCCAGTCCTGGGGCTTGGACTCAGGGCCTGAGCACTGTCCCTGGCTTCTTTTTTTGCTCAAGGCTAGCACTCTGCCACTTGAGCCACAGCACCACTTCTGGCTGTTTTCTGTATATGTGGTGCTGGGGAATTGAACCCAGGGCCTCATGTATAGGAGACAAGCACTCTTGCCACTAGGCCATACCCCCAGCCCCATCTAACTTCTTTAATTGATTATAACCAGGAACTTGGTAAACAATTAATATAAGGGAATATCCGGGTGATGATAGAGAACAGCTGTAGCTTGTTAAAGTAACTATATCTTAGAATGGGTAAACTACTCAAAAATCGTCAAAAAGGAATGTCTGCATGCTGAATTAAGGCAGAACTAGCTTCTTTAAGGTATAGTAACAAGGAACTTGGTAAACAATTCTATATTAGGGAATATCCGGGTGGGGTTTGAGAACAACTGTAGCTTCCTAATGTAACTATATCGAAGAATTGGGGAATTGCACGTAAATTGTCAAAAGGAAGGTTTGTGTGCTGATATAAGAGACATCTAGCTTCTTTAAGGCATTATGACCAGGAACTTCGTAAACAATATTATATAAAGGAATATCCGAGTGGTGAATGAGAACACCCGTAGACTGTTCATGCAATTGTATCAGGGAATTCGTTAACTACTTGAAAGTAGTCAAAAGGAATGTCAGGATGCAGATTTAAGATAGATCTAGCTTCTTTAAGGAGTATAACGGAAAATTGGTAAACATTTCTATATAAGGAAATATCCCAGTGGTGATTGGGAACAGCTGTAGCTTGTTAATGTAACTATATAGGGTAATTGGTAAACTACTCGTAAATTCTCAAGAGTAATGTCTGTATGCTGATATAAGAGACATCTAGCTTCTTTAAGTGATTATAACTGGGAACTTGGTAAATAATTCTATATAAAGGAATATGTGGGTGGTGATTAAGAACACCTGTAGCCTGTTAATGTAATTATATCGGGGAATTTGTAAATCACTCCAAATTTCTCAAAAAGAATGTCTGCATGGTGATGAAAAAGAAATCTCTTTTCTTTTAGGGATTATAAAGGGGAAGTTCTTAAACAAATTTATATAAGGAAATATCGGGGTGGTGAATGAGAAAAGCCTCAGCTTATTAAGGTAATTATAGTGGAGAATTGGTAAAATCATCATTGTAAAAAGGGTTGTCTGCATATTGATTTAAGAGACATCAGGCTCTTTGAAGGGATTATAACCGGGAACTTGGTAAACAATCCTATATAAGGAAATATCTGCGTGGTTATTGAAAACAGCTGTAGCCTGTTAATGTAATTATATTGGAGAATTGGTAAAGTACTCATAAATAGTCAAAAGGAATGACTGTGTGCTGATTTAAGACAGATCTAGCTTCTTTGAGGGATTATAACTGGGAACATGGTAAACAATTCTATATAAGGGAATATTTCAGTGGTGAGTTAGAATGGTTGTTGCCTGTTAATGTAATTATATCTTAGAATTGGTAAACTACTCGAAAATTGTCAAAAGAAATTTCTGCGTGCTGATGTAAGGCAGATCTATCTTCTTTAAGGGATAGTTTACAGGAACTTGGTAAACAATTCTATATTAAGGAATATCTGGGTGGGGATTGAGAACAGCTGTAATTTGTTAAGGTAATTATATTGGGAAATTGGTAAACTACTCATGAATTGTCAAAATGAATCTCTGTGTGCTGACTTGAAAGACATCCAGCTTCTTTAAAGGATCACAACCGAGAATTTGGAAAACAATTCTATATAAAGAAATATCCAGGTGTTGACTGGTAACAGCTGTAGCCTGTTCATATAATGATACCGGGGATTAGGTAAACTACTCATAAATTCTCAAAACTAATATCCCCGTGCTGATTTAGCAGACATCTAGCTACTTTAAGGGATTATAACCAGGAACTTGGTGAACAATTGATATAAGGGAAAATCCATGTGGTGATAAAGAACAGCTGTAGCCTGTTAATGTGATTATATCAGGGAACTGGTAAACTACTCGTAAATTGTCAAAGGAATATCCACATGCAGATTTAACAGACGTCTGCCTTCTTTAAGGGATTATAATTGGGAGCTTGGTAAACAATTTTATGTAAGGGAATATTCGGGTGATGATTGAGAAGAGCTGTAGTCTATTAATGTAATTACATCGCAGAATTGGAAAAGTACTCCATAATTGTAAAAAAGGAATGTCTGCATGCTGGTTTAAGACAGATCTAGCATATTTAAGGGATGATATCTGGGAATTTGGTATACATTCTATATAAGGGAATATCCGGGTGGTGATTCGCAACAGCTGTAGCTTGTTAATATAAATGTACCAGGGAATTGGTAAACTACTCATAAATTCCCAAAAGGAATGTCTGTATGCTGATTTGAGAGACATCTAGGTTCTTTAAGGTATTATAACTGGGAACTTGGTAAATAATTAACATAAAGGAATATCCAGGTGGTGATAGAGAACAGCTGTAGCCTGTTAATGTAATCATATTGTGGACTTGGTAAACTACTCGTAACTTACCCAAAGGAAAGCGTGCTTCCTGATTAAATCGACATCTAGTTTCTTTAAGGGATTGTAACCAGGAACTTCATAAACAATTGTATATAAGAGAATATCTGAGAGGTGATTGAAAACAGATGTAGGTTGTTAATGTAAATATCTGGGAATTGGTAAACTCTTATCTTGTCAAAAGGAATGTTTGCGTGCTCTTTTCAGAGACATCTATCTCTTTAATGGATTATAACTGGGAACTTGGTAGACAATTCTATATAAGGGAATATCGGAGTGGTAATTGAGAATAGTTGTAGCCTGTTAATGTAATTATAACGGGGAATTGGTAAATTTCTCCAAAATTATCAAAAGGAATGTCTGTGTGCTGATTTAAGACAGATCAAGCTTCTTTAAAGGACTATAATTGGCAACTTGGTAAACAATTCTGTATAAGTGAGTATGAGGGTGGTGATTGAGAACAGCTGTAGCTTGTTAAGGTAATTATAGCAGGGAATTAGTAAAACACTCGTAAATTGTCAAAAAGGAATGTTTGTGTGCTGTCTTAAGACAGATCCAGCTTCCTTAAAGGATTGTAATGGGAAGTTGGTAAACAATTCTATATAAGGGAGTGTGCGGGTTGTGCTTGAGAACCGCTTTTGCATGTTAAGGTAATTATAGCAGGGAATTGGTAAAAATACTTGTAAATGTCAAAATGAATAATTTAAGACAGATATAGCTTCTTTAAGGGACTGTAACCTGGAACTTTGTAAATAGTTGTACATAAGTGAATATCCGGGTGGTGATTGAGAACAGCTGTAGCCATTAATGTAACTATGTCGGGAAATTGGTAAACTATTTGTGAATTGTCAAAAGGAATCTCCATGTGCTGATTTAAGAGATATATAGTTCTTTAAGTGATTATAACCGGGAATTTGGTAAGCAATTCTATATAGGGAAATATGCGGGTGGTGATTGGTAACAGCTGTAGTTTGTTAATATAACTATATTGGGGAATCCCTAAACTACTTGTAAATCCCCAAAGTGAATATCTAAATCCTGATTTTAGAGACATCTGGCTTCTTTAAGGGATTATAACTAGGAATTTTGTAAACAATTGATATAAGGGAATATCTGGATGGTGATAGAGAACAGCTGTAGCCTGTTAACATAATTATATTGGGCATTGGAAAAATACTTGTAAATTTCCCAAATGATAGTTTGCATCCTGATTAATGCCACATCTAGCTTCTTTAGGGGATTATAACAGGGAACTTAGTAAATAGTTCTATATAAGGAATATCTGGGTTGTGATTGGTAATAGCTGTAGCTTGTTAATGTAACTTTATCGGGGAATAGATATTCTACTCGAAAATTGTCAAAAGAAATGTCTGCGTGCTAATTAAAGACAGATATAGCTTCTTTAAGGAATTATTACCAGGAAATTAGTTAATAGTTATACATAAGGGAATATCCCGGTGGTGATTGAGAGCAGCTGTAGCCTGTTAATGTAATTACATCAGGGAATTGGTAAGCCAAAGAAAAATGTCAAAAGTAATGTCTGTGTTCTGATTTCAGACAGATATAACCTCCTTAACGGATTATGACAGAGAACATGGTAAACAATTCAATATAAATGAATATGCGAGTGGTGATTGAGAACAGCACGAGCTGGTTAATGTAATTATTTCAGGGAATTGGTAAGCTACTTGTAAATTACAGAAAGGACAGTGTGCATCCTGATTAAAGCAACATATAGCTTCTTTAGGGGATTATAACTGGGAACTTTGTAAACAATTCTATATAAGTGAATATGTGGGGGTGGTGATTGAGAACAGTCTTAGGTGGTCACTGTAACCATATCAGGGAATTGGAAAAATTACCAAAAAGAAAGTTTGCATCTTGATTAAAGACACATCTAGCTCCTTTAAGGGATTATAACCAGGAACTTGGTAAACAATTCAATATAAGGGAATACCCAGATGTTGACTGAGAACAGCTGTGGCTTGTTAATGTAACTCTATTGGGAAATTGGTAAACTACTCATGAATTGTCAATAAGGAATCTCTGTTTGCTGATTTGAAAGACATCTACATTATTTAACGGATTATAACAGGGAATTTGGTTAAAAATTCTATATAAGAGCATATACAGGTGGTGACTGAGAACAGCTGTAACCTGTTAATGTTATTATATCGGGGAATTGGTAAATTACTGCAAAACTGTCAAAATTAATGTATGCATGCTGATTTAAGACAGATCTAGATTCTTTAAGGTGTTACAACTGGGAACTTGGTAAGCAATTATACATAAGGAAGTATGCAGGTGGTGATTGAGATCAGGTCCAGATTGTTAATGTAATTATATCAGGTGAATTGTCAAGAGAATGTTTGGGTCCTGATTAAAGAGACATCTAGCTTCTTTAAGGGATTATACAGTGGAACTTGGTAAACACTTCTTGTTGGGGTCCATCTTTCTCCCCTGGATGGAAGGGGCTTGAGGCACCTCCCCCAGCTGGGGAATGCGGCCCTTCCATCCTCTCTACATTGGAATCCAGAGAAACCGGTTGGGCAAATAGACCCCCGACTTAGCTGGCAGCCAGCCTGGCGCCTACCAGCCCCGCCCTGGTTCGGCACGCTCAGAGTGACGTAGCCCCTTGGAGGTCAAGTGACCAGCCCCTTGGGACTCAGGTAACAGCCTCTTAGCCTATCGGAATCCTGGCCAACCCCCTCCCTTCGGAATCATCTCCCCTTGACCTTCCCTCAATAAAGTTAGTTCGCTCTCAGAAGCCTACTCCGTGGTCTATGTACGCTAGCTCCCAGGGAAGGATAGCGGTCACATTACCATGTAGGTCGTGTGCACGCCAGGCCGGAGTGACCCCTACGTCCCACCTTAACATACCTGCAGGCCGAGGGTTAGGGGAGAGGATGATACGGATGGTAATAAGAGAGAAAGAAATAAGCATCTGAGCTGGGTCAGAGAAAACACCCCAACAACTTCTATATAAGAAAATATCTGGGTGGTGATTGGTAACAGCTGTAGCTTGTAAATGTAACTATATCCAGGAAGCGTAATTACATTGGGGAATTGGAAAATTACTCCAAAATTGTCAAAAGGAATATTTGTGTGATGATTTAAGAGAGATCTCTTTTGCTTAAGGGATTATAACGGGAAACTGGGTAAACAAATCTATATAAGAGAATATCTGGGTGGTAATTGAGAACAGCTGTAATTTGTTAAGGTAATTATACCAGGGAATTAGTAAAAAAAAAAAATCGTAAATTGTCAAAAGTAATGTCTGAGTGCTGATTTAAGGAAGATCTAGCTTCTTTAAGGGATTATAACCGGGAATTTGGTAAACAATTCTATACAAAGGAATATACGTATGGTGATTGAGAAAAGTGGTAGAGGTTAAGGTAATTATATCGGGGAACTGATAAAATACTCATAAATTGTTAAATGGAATGTCTGCATGCTGATTTAAGAGATATCTAGCATCTTTAAGGGATTATAACCAGGAACTTGGTAAAAAATTCTATATGAAAGAATATGTGGGTGGTGATTGAGAACAGCAGGAGCTGGTTAATGTAATTATTTCGTGGAATTGGTAAACTACTTGTAAATTACAGAAAGGACAGTGTGCGTCATGATTAAAGCGACATCTGGCTTCTTTTGTGGGTGGTGATTGAGAACAGTCTCAGGTGGTAAATGTAATCATATCGAAGAATTGGAAAAATACTAATAAATTGCCAGAAAGAAAGTCTGCATCTTGATTAAAGACACATCTATATCCTTTAAGGTATTATAACCAGGAACTTGATAAGCAATTCTATATAAGGAGACACCAGGGTGTTGATTGAGAACAGCTGTGCTTGTTAATGTACCTACGAGACATTGGTAAACTACTCCAAAATTGTCAAAGGGAATGTCTGCATGATGATTTGAGACAGAACTAGAGAAATTTAGCTTCTTTCAGGGATTATAACTGGGAACTTGGTAAACAATTCTATACAAGGGAATATCGGGTGGTGATTGAGAACAACTGTAGTTTATTTATGTAATTATATTGTGGAATTGGTAAACTACTCAAAAATTGTCAAAAGTAATCTCTGCGTGCTGACTTAAGAAAGATCTAGCTTTTTAAGGGATTATAACCAGGAATTTGGTAAACAATTCTCTGTATTGGAATATCCAGGAGGTGTTTGAGAACAGCTATACCCCATTAATGTACTTATATCGGGGAATTAGGAAACTATTAGAAAATTGTCAAAAGGAAAGTGTGCGTGCTGATTTAAGATAGATACAGCTTCTTAAAAGGATTATAACCATAATCTTAATAAACAATTCTATATAAGGGAATATGTGGGTGGTGATTGAGAACAGCTGTAGCTTTCAATGTAATTATATCGGAGAACTGGTGAAATACACATACATTGTCAAAAGGAAGTTGGATAGCTGATATAAGACAGATTTAGTTTGTTTAAGGGAGAATAACAGGACTCTTTGTAAACAATTTTCTAGTTGTATAAGTGAATATACGGGTGGTGATTGAGAACAGCTGAAGCATGTTAATGTTAATTATAAGACGAAATTGGTAAACTACTCATAAAGTGTCAAAAGGAATGTTTGCATGCTGATTAAAGACAGATATAGCTTCTTTAAGGGATTATAACCAGGATCGTGGTACACAATTCTATATACTGGAATATCCAGGTGGTGACTAAGAACAGTTGTAGCCTGTTAATGTAATTATACCGGGGAACTGGTAAACTACTTGAAAATTTTCAAAAGGAATGTCTGCATACTGATTTAAGACAGATCTAGCTTGAATATGCAGTGGTGGTTAAGAAGAGCTGCAGCTCTTTAATGTAATTATATTGGTGAATTGGTAAACTACACGTAAATAATGAAAAGGAATGTCTGCATGCTGATTCAAGACAGATCTGGCTTCTTTAAAGGATTATTAAGGGAGACTTGGTAAACAGTACTATATAAGGGAATATGCGGGTGGTGATTGAGAATAGCTTCAGCTCTTTAATGTAATTATGTTTGGGAATTGGCAAACTATACGTAAATTGTCAAAGGGAATGTCTGCATGCTGATTTATGACAGATCTAGCTCGTTTAAGGGATTATTCGTGGTAAGTTGCTAAACAATTCTATATAATGGAAAATCCGGGTCATGATTGAGAACAGCTGTAGCTTGTTAACGTAATTATAACGGGGAATTGGTAAACTACTCAAAAATTGTCAAAAGGAATGTCTGCATGCTGATTTAATACCAATTTAGGAATTTGGTAAGCAATTCTATATAGGGGAATATCTGGGTGGGGATTGAGAACAGCTGTAGCTTGTTAATGCAATTATATCTGGGTACTGGTTAAGTACTTGTAAATTACCAAAAGGAAAGTCTGCGTGTTGATTTAAGAGACATCTAGCGTCTTTAAGGGATTGTACCCAGGAACTAGGTAAACAGTTCTATATAAGGGAATATCCAGGTGGTGATTGAGAACACCAGTAGCTTGTTAATGTAATTACATCAGGAATTGATAAACTACTCAAAATTGTCAAAATGAATGTCTGCGTGCTGATTTAAGACAGATCTAGCTTCTTTAAGGGATAACAACTGGATACTTGGTAAACAACTCTATAGTTGTATAAGTGAATATCCTGATGGTGATTGAGAACAACAGTAGCTGGTTAATGTAATTACATCAGGGAATTTGTAACCTTCTCAAAAATTGTAAAAGGAATGCCTGCGATCTGCTTCAAGACAGATCTAGTTTACTTAAAGGATTATTAGCAGGAATGTGGTAAACAATGACATATAAGGCAATATCCGGCTGGTGATTGAGAACAGCTGTAGCCTTTTAATGTACTTATGTCGGGGAATTGTTAAACTCTTCGAAAATTGTGAAAAGGGATGTCTGCCTGCTGATTGGTTGTAGAGTAATTTAACTTCTTTAAGGGATTACAACTGGGAACTTGGTAAAGAATTCTACATAAGAGAATATCCGTGTGGCGATTGAGAACAGCTGTAATTTGTTTATGTAATAATATCAGGGAATTGTTAAACTACTCAAAAATCAGGGAATTGTTAAACTAGTCAAAAATTGTCAAAAGTAATGTCTGAGTGCTGATTTATGACAGATCTTGCTTCTTTAAGGGATTATAACCGGGAATTTGGTGAACAATTCTATCTACTGGAATATCTGGGAGGTGATTGAAAACATCTGTACCTTGTTAATGTACTTATATCGGGGAATGGTAAACTATTAGAAAATTGTCAAAAGGAATGTCTGTGTGCCTATTTAAGACAGATATAGCTTCTTAAAGGGATTATGCCCAGTAACTGAGAACGGCTATAACTTTTCAATTTAACTATATTGGAAAACTTGTAAAATACACGTACTTTGTCAAAAGGAATGTCTGCCAGCTGATATAAGACAGATCTAGCTTGTTTAAGGGATAATATTTGGACACTTGCTAAACAATTCTCTAGTTATATAAGTGAATATACAGGTGGTGATTGAGAACAGCCATAGCATGTTAATGTAATTCTAACGTGAAATTGGTAATCTACCTGGAAATTTGTGGGACGATGATTTCTCTGACCAATGCATGACTTAGCCGCAGCAAGATATTGTGATGTCCTATTAACAAACTAATATGCCAATGGAGAAACATCTTCATTAAAGAATCTCCTGTGTCTGTTGACCAAAAGTAGCCAGTTTGTCATGAGACTTTCCTCCCCTGAATAGAAAGTCCCTGGGGAGAATTGTTTGCCCAGCTGCTCCAGGGAATACTTTTTACTGTAAATAGGGAAGTCAGTTGTCTAAGATAATTAGTTTTGTAGAAATAGTAGCTAGGTGATAGAGTTTTGCCTTGAATGGTTTGATCCTTTCTTATAGTGTTATCCCCTTTGGTGTAGAGATATCCGCAGCTTTTGTATTGATATGGATATTTTTCTGTATTAATTTTACTCTTGAAGTTGTGAATTGATTTCTAACTCTATATTAACCCTGGCCCTCCTACAATAAAGTGTGCATTGGTTCACTCACCTCTGCATCCCCATGTCATGATTTTTGTCATTACAGTTACCCAGGTTCAAGCCCCCTCCAGAGGATATTACAGTTATCCCCGATGCAGGGCTGCAATAAATGGCACCTGAAAACAGGGACCCAATATTTGATCCACAGTAGATCGTGGAACTGTGTTCTGAGCTCTCAATAAGATATAAGATATTACGGGGTTATAGGAAAAGCTAAATCTACTCCTTTTTCTACTATTATTCATCATGTGCTAAAACATAACGGGGCTATGGACTCATGTTCACAAATAGATGAATGTTTTCAGGTGGTAGTGGAATGTAATCCTTGTTTCCCGGAGGAAGGTACTTTAGACTTAGAAGTCTGGGAACGAGTAAAGAATAATGTGGAAAAGGCTTATAGATGTAGTGACAAAGTTCCACTTACATTTTGGCCTATTTGGGTCCTAAAGCGTGCAGCATTGAGTATGATGTCTCGCAATGCTATCATAACATCAACTGCTGAGCTAGAAGCTGACATGGAGAAAGCAATGAATGACTATAATCTGCCTGAGGAGGGAAAAACTCAAATTGGGCAGGAGCTAAAAGTTAAGGCTATACCTCAGCAATCTCTTGTCAGTTCTGTTAAAGAAAAATTAACATCAAATAAGCCTTCGGCCTCTACATATGCTCCTTCAGAGAATGACGCTATTTAGGCAGCTCAGCAGCACAGTCGGAGCACTACATACACTCTTGCAATCTGCCAGGGGCCCTCAGGAAGGTGAAAGTAAAAAGCAAAAGATTGCGTCTCGGGGCCTGCTTTTACTTTTCTTATTCTGATTCCTATGGTTCTGTTTCTCTCTCTTGCTATTGAGCTTTTCCTGTCATTCAGCCCCCTCCAGTCAAAGGTGTAGGTCAGCCCCTTCATTATCAAAATATTGACCTGATTCACTTAACTTAGGAAAACTGTAATACAGGGCCTACTTGTGGCTCCATTCCACTGAATGAGGCTTCCCTATCATCTTTTCCTTACAACCAGGCACTATCAGGGGAACCGGCATTCCATTTCTGACCATTCCCTCTGAATTGCAGAAGGAATAGTGATTTATTTTGACCTCTTGAGAGAATTTTTACTGCAATTGAATTTTTAATTCACGCTGGTGCTACATGTTTCATGCATATGTTTCTTCTGTCTTTGTCCTTGTCTGAGTAGTTGTGTTTTGCGTAGACTGCTATATTGGGGAAAAATGCCTCTGGGGGGCAGCCTTAGCGGGATGATTTGGGAGATGAAAATCTCCACCGGAAGAATCCCCCTGAGAATTTTCAGTGCCCTATGGGCTTTCCATCACTCTGGCTGGCAGCTTATGGACGCTGGACATGTCATCCAATGCATAAAGCCTCTATTTCTATGTCCTGTTTTGTCTTGACTAATTTTGTCTTTGAGGTTGATACCAGTTTTAAATATAAACCTTTGTTTCCCATGTTTCTGTTGTCCATTTACACGTCTATGGCGGAACATCAACATCTACAATGTGCTGTGTCACCTTCTGCAAGAAGGCAGTTGAAAAAGTGCAGGTTGCTAAGAGCCTGATTCAAACAGCTGGCTAATCTTAGCCTGAGAGTAATTCAAAACTGTAAATGCTCCTAGCTAAAATTGTGCTAAACCCTAGAGTCAAGTTCTGGGTGCCTAGTTATACTCCAGGGGACCCCAATTCAGTTATCTTCAGCTGAAAAGTATTTAGTATGCTAAAATGTCTTGCTAAATCTAGCAAGCCCTGGTTAATGAGACTAAAAAAATGCTAAAATCATTTATTAAAGGTTTTGTCTTAAGTTTTGGTCATTGCAAGAGTAAGATTGGCAAAAATACCTCTTGCCACTAAAAAAGTATGGTCGATAGTTTTTTTTGCAGGCTCTAAGTTCTTTTTACATAAATATTTGTATATGTGAATGTATGTATGTGTGTGCGTGCACACGCATATGTGGGTGTGAATGTGTTCAAGATTGAAACTGTATGATGTAACAATGGGATAGTTTAACTTTATACTTCAAAAGATCAAGCTTGAGTAGTACCAAATGTTCTAAAGGATTATTACTTTATTTTAAAGAGGAACTATAGTTAAAAATCTCTTTAATTCATGGTTAAAAATAAATAAATAAGAACTTAGCATGGGCCAGTGAGCCTATTCTCAGGAGTGAGGGGTACACTGACAAAGGCGCAGCTTAGCCAGTCCACGTGGTGGGACATAGGGGGCGTCCATTCATGGTGGAAGAAGGCAGGCTGGCACCAAGGCAGTTCATCAAGCTCTAAGGAGTAGGATGGAGATAGGCCCATTCTATAGGACAGATCAATGGAGGCCTTTTTTTGTTGTTGTTACTTTTGTTTTCAGGTGAACATTGAAACCTGGTGGTAAAAATGAATTATTTGACTAATATGTCTAAAACTGCCCCTCAGGATGGATTAAAATCGGAATATCTTAAAGGAGAGTTAAAAGTCTATTTACCTGAGACAATTTGATTTCTGTACAATTTTGCAATTTGGATGTATTAAAAAGGCAAAGATGATAAGTCTAGAATCTCATGTTTATAATCCTGGAGCACACTGCTAAATGTACTCTTGTTACAATTGTTTTGGGTATCAGTTTAATGATTCATGTACTAAATTTTATAAGTGTAACTGTGATTAAATAGTAAGACCGTCTTAAGTTACGTATAATCAGGTAAATATTTTAAAGTACATAAACTAATGGGGATAGAAGTATACAACTCTCATTAACTCTCTGTATATTTTTTTTAAAATGGCTCTTTTAAAACAGGAAGCCAGGAGGCAATGTGTCCCGAGGGCTTCAGTTTTTCAGATGCAAATAAAGGCTGAGATGAAGGTGTGAAAGCCTCCACTTTAAAAGGCTTTAGAATGCCTTTCTAGATAAGAAATTTGGGGACTTCTGGGAAGATGGTAGAGGAGCAGCAGAGACCTGGTTAAGCTCCCTCTGAGGTGGGGGAATGGCTACCTTCCAGAAGCTGCTCTGTTGGCTCGAGTGAGAATGACTTCTGTGGGGTACTCACCCTTTCTCTGTGATTTCAGCCCGTGTTCAGCCTGCGATCTGCATCTGTCTGCTGCTGTCTGGAGGATTTCTTTCTGGTAGCCGCTGTGTGCTTTAGGTGTGCGTAGTGCGGGGCTCTGTGCTGGCACCGGCAATGGCGTGTTGGCAGGACGTCGCCTGGAGCTCAAATCTGTGTTTTCAGGCCAGCAAAGTCAATTTTTCCTTCCTGGCCAGAATCCTTGTACTGTTATAACTTACTTGTGCTGTCTTTCTAAGAGCAAAAGTTTATCTGGAGTGGTAAAACTGGAATGTTGGAGGGTGCCTAGCTAGGGCTCTGCTGCTCCTCCACTGTCATCCCAGAAGTCTCAGCCCAGATTCTAGCTTCTTTAAGGGATTATAACCAGGAACTTGGTAAACAAGTATATATAAGAGAATATCGGTGTGGTGATTGAGAACAGCTGTACCTTGTTAATGTAATTATATAGGGGAATTGGTAAACTACTCGTGAATTGTCAATAGGAATGTCTGTGTACTGATTTAAGGCTCATCTAACTTCTTTAATGGATTGTAACCGGGAACTTAGTAACCAGTTCTATAGTGTACATGGAAAGACTGGGTACTGATTGAGAACAGCTGTAGCTTGTTAATGTAATTACATGGGAGAATTGGTAAAATACTCATAAATTGTCAAAAACAATGTCTGCATACTGATTTAAGACAGATCTGGATAGTTGAAGGGATTGTAATAAGGAACTTGGTAAACAATTCTATATTTGTATAAGGGAATGTGTGGGGGCTGATTGTGAACAGCTGTAGCTAGTGAATGCAATTACATCAGAGAATTGGTAAAATAATCGTAACTTGTCAAAAGGAATGTCTGGGTGCTGATTTAAGACAGATGTAACTTCTTTAAAGGATTATAACCAGGAACTTGGTAAACAATTTTATAGTTGTATATGGGTGGTGACTGAAAATAGCTGTAGCTTGTTAATATAATTATATTCTGGAATTAGTAAACCACTTGTACATTATCAAGAGGAATGTCTGCATCCTGATTTCACACAAATGCATCTTCTTTAAAAGATTATAAACGGGAACTTGGTGAATAATTCTATAGTTGTATAAGTGAATATCTGTGTGGTGATTGAGAACAGCAGTCGCTTATTATATAATTATATTGGGGAATTCGTAAAATACTCACAAATTTTCAAAAGGAATGACTGGGAGCTGATTTAAGACATACCGAGCTTCTTTAAGGGATTATAACCGAGAACTTGGTAAACAATCCCATAGTTGTATAAGGGAATTTCCAGGTGGTGATTGAGAGCAGCTGTAGCGTGTTAATATAATTATATCAAGGAATCAGGAAGCTACTTGTAAATTGTCAAAAGGAATGTTCAGGTGCTGATTTAAGACAGATCTAACCTCTTTAATGGATTATAACTGGTAACTTGGTAAACAATTTTGTAGTTGTATAAGGGAATGTCCAAGTGGTGATTGAGAACAGGTGTAGCTTGCTAATATAATTATATTCTGGAATTGATAAAAAAAAAAAAAAATACCCGTAAATTGTCAAAAGGAATGTCTGGGTGCTGAATTGACAAAGATATAGCTTCTTTAAGAGATTATAACCAGGAACGTGGTAAACAATCCTATAGTTGTATAAGTGAATTTCTGGATGGTGATTGAGAATAGCTGTATGTTGTTTTGTACTTATATTGGGGAATTGGTCAAATACTCATAAATTTTGAAAAGGAATGTCTGGGGCTGGTTTAAGACTGATCTAGCTTCTTTAAGGGATTGTAACTGAGAACTTGGTAAACAATCCTGTAGTTGTACAAGGAAATGTCCCAGTGGTTACTGAAAACAGCTGTAGCTTGTTAATATAATTATATGCAGGAATTGGTAAGTTACTCATAATTGTCAAAATGAATTTCTGGATGCTGATTTGAGACAGATCTAGCTTCTTTAAAATATTATAACCGGGAACTTGGTGAGCAATTCTATAGTTTTATAAGGGAATATTCGTGTGGTGATCGTGAACAGCTCTCGCATGTTAATTTAATTAGATCGGGGAATTGCAAAATGACTCGTAAATTGTCAAAAGTAATGTTGGGTGCTGATTTAAGACAGATCTAACTTCTTTAAGGGATTATAACTGGGAACATGGTAAACAATTCTATAGTTGTATAAGGGAATGTCCGGGTAGTTATTGAAAACGGCTGTAGCTTGTTTTGTATTTATATCAGGGAATTGGTAAAATATTCGTAAATTTTCAAAAGGAATGTTGGGGTCTGATTTATCAACTATCAAACCTCTTTAAGGGAATATAACCGAGAACTTGGTAAACAATCCTATAGTTGTATAAGGGAATGTGAGGGTGGTTATTGGGAACAGCTGTGTCTTGTTTTGTAATTATATCGAGGAATTGGTAAACTACAGTAGATTGTAAAAAGGAATGTCTGGGTGCTGATCTAAGACAGATCTAGTTTCTTAAAAAGATTATAACCGGTAACTTGGAGAACAATACTATAGTTGTATAAGGGAATGTCCGGGTGGTTATTGGGAACAGCTGTAGCTTGTTTTGTAATTATATTGGGGAATTGGTAAACTATGCTGGATTGTAAAATGGAATGTCTGCTGATTTGAGACAGATCTAGCTTCTTAAAAAGATTATAACCTGGAAATTGGTGAACAATTCTATAGTTGTATTAGGGAATGTCCAAGTGGTGATTGAGAACACCTGTAGCTTGTTAATATATTTATATACTGGAATTGGTAAACTACTCGTAAGTTTTCAAAAGGAATGCCTGGGTGCTGATATGAGACATATCTAGCTTCTTTAAAAGATTATAATCATGAACTTGGTGAACAATTCTATAGTTGTGTAAGGGAATATGCGTGTGTTGATTGAGACAGCTGTTGCTTGTTAATATAATTATATCAGGGAATTGCTAAACTACTCATAAATTGTCGAAAGGAATGTCTGTATGGTGGGTGCTGATTTTTTTCCAGACTTCCTGGAACTGATCCCTTTAGCTACAGATGTTCTCAGTCAGCACCACTTCTCTACCTTAAACAAGGTAATAGTTGTTTACCAATTTCCAAGTATTAATCCTTTAACAAGTTACAGGGGAGGGGGGAACCTGGCTTAGCATTAGAGTTCTTTTTTTTTCTTTTTTTTATTAATTGAACATAAATTTTTTTACGAGGTGTTGTGCAAAAAGGGTGCAGTTACATAGTAGGGCAGTGTGTACATTTCTTGTGATATCTTACGTCCTGTTTTTCTATCCCTTGTCTAGCTCAGGTAGACATATATGCAATATACAATGTATCAAGAACATATACAGTATTCACAAACTTGGTCTCTACTGTCTCTCCGTCTCCCTTTGTTAACAGTCATATATCAGGGAGATCATGCCCCTTTGTTTTCTGTGTTCTAGGCTTGTCTCTCAACATTATTTGTTCGAGTTCTGACCATTTCCCTGTGAATAACAATATTTCACCATTCCTAATCGCTATGTAGTATTCCATGGGGTATAAGTACCATATTTATTGGATCCATTCGTCTGTGGAGGGGCATCTGGGTTGTTTCCATATTTTGGCTATTGTGAATTGTGCCGCGATAAACATGGAAGTACAAATGTCTTTTTGATATCTTGGGTTTTGCTGTTTAGGATAGATGCCTAGGAGTGGTATGGCTGGGTCATAGGGTAGGTCTATATTGAGCTTTTTGAGAAACTTCCATTCTGTTCTCCAAAGTGGTTGTACTAATTTGCACTCCCACCAACAATGGAGAAGGGTTCCTCTTTCTCCACAGCCCCTCCAGCATTTGTTGTTTCCTGAGTTCAGAGTATAGGCCATTCTAACTGGGGTGAGGTGGTATCTCAGGGTTGTTTTTATTTGCATTTCCTTTACTACCAGGGAGGTTGAGCATTTCCTCATGTGTTTCTTTGCCATTTTTATATCTTCTCTTGTGAAGTCTCTCTTTAGCTCCTTTGCCCATTTCCTAATAGGTTTATTGGGCTTGGAGGGGCTTAGTTTTTTGAGTTCTCTGTAGATGACAGATATCAGGCCTTTGTCTGTTGATGTGCTGGTAAATATACTTTCGCATATCGTTGGCTGTCTTTCTATTTTGGTGGCTATGACCTTAGCTGTGCAGAAACGTTTTAATTTGTAGTAATCCCATTTGTCGAGTCTTTCCCCTATTTGTTGTGCCCCTGGGATTCTATTCAGGCAGTTCCTTCCTGTGCATATAAGTTCTAGCGTCTTTCCCATTCAGTAGTTTCAAGGATTCAAGTCTGATATTGAGGTCCTTGATCCATTTTGAGTTGATCTTGCTGCATGGTGATAGGCTAGGGTCCACTTTGAGTTTTCTGCATATGGCTGCCCAGTTCTCCCAGCACCAGTAGTTGAAGAGGCTATGTTTATTCCATTGTATGTCTTTAGTTCCTTTGTCGAATATCAGTTGGGTGTAAGAGTGCAGTTTTATTTCTGGGTCTTCAATTCTAATCCATTGGTCTTCCGATCTGTTTTTATAGCAATACCATGCTGTTTTTGTTATGATGGCCTTGTAGTAGAGCTTGAAGTCTGGTATTGTGATACCTCCTGCACAATTTTTTTTGCCTAGAATTGCTTTGGCTATTCTAGGATTTTTGCTGTTCCATATGAATTTATGGATTGGTTTCTCTATTTCAGTGAAGAATGTGGCTGGGATTTTGATAGGTATTGCATTGAATTTGTATAACAATTTGGGCAATATGGCCATTTTCACTATATTGATTCTGCCTACCCATGAGCATGGGAGGTCTTTCCATTTCCTTGTGTCTTCTTTGATTTCCCTTACTAGATTTTTGTAGTTTTCATTGAATAGGTCCGTCACATCCTTGGTTAAGTTGATCCCTAGATACTTTATTCTTTTTTTGGCTACTGTAAATGGAATTGTTTCCATAATTTCCTTTTCTGTTTGTCTATTGCTGGTGTACAGAAAAGCTGCTGACTTTTGTGGATTGATTTTGTATCCTGCTACTTTGCCAAATTGGTTTATTAGGAGTAGGAGTTTGGGTACTGAGTTTTTTGGGTCCTTCAGATATAAGATCATGTCGTCTGCGAATAGGGATAACTTGATTTCTTCCTTGCCGACGTGGATCCCTTTGATGTCCTCCTCTTGCCTTATTGCTATGGCTAGGGATTCCAGCACTATGTTGAACAGAAGTGGGGAGAGTGGGCATCCTTGTCTTGTTCCTGAGTTTAGGGGGAATGATTTAAGTTTCTCTCCATTTAATATGATATTAGCAGTTGGTCTGTTGTGTATAGCTTTTATTGTTTTGAGGAATGTTCCATCTATTCCTGTTCTCTCCAAAGCTTTTAATAGGTATGGATGTTGTATTTTGTCAAAGGCTTTTTGGGCATAGACTGAGATAACCATGTAATTCTTAATTTTAGATCTGTTTATGTGGTGAATTACGTTGATTGATTTACAGATGTTGAACCATCCTTGTGACTGAGGGATGAAGCCTACTTGGTCATGATGTATGATTTTCTTGATCAGTTTCTGGATCCTGTTAGCTAATATTTTATTGAGGAGCTTTGCGTCTGTGTTCATTAGTGATATTGGTCTGTAGTTCTCTTTTTTTGTTGGATCTTTGCCTGGTTTGGTAATGAGTATGATATTAGCTTCCTAGAATGAGTTTGGGATTTCTCCCTCTGTTTCTATTTCGCGGAAGAGTTTGAGGAGTATTGGTATTAGCTCCTCACTAAAGGTTTTGTAGAATTTGTTGGTGAATCCATCTGGGCCTGGGCTTTTCTTAGTAGGGAGGTTCTTGATTGCCTCCTGTATCTCACCGTAAGTTATTGGTTTATTTAGTTGATTTATTTCGTCTGGGTTCGGTTTGGGCAGTTTGTACTTCTCTAAGAATTGATCCATTTCTGTAAAATTATTGTTTTTTGCTGAGTAGAGATTTTGGAAATAGCTCCTTATGATTGTTTGAATTACGTGTGTACTTGTTGTAATTTTTCCGGTGGAGTCCCTGATTTTATGTATATGAGTCTCTTCTCTTCTTTTTTTTGTAAGTCTTGCAAGGGGTCTGTCAATTTTGTTTATTTTCTCAAAGAACCAGCTTTTAGTCTTATTTATTTGTTGAATGGTCTTTCTATTTTCAATCAGATTCATCTCTTATTTAATCTTTGTGATCTCTCCCCTCCTAGTCATTTTAGGTTCTGTCTTTTCTTGTTTCTCCAGTTGTTTTAGTTTCATCGTGAGGTTATTCACCTGCTCTGCTTCCATTCTTTTAATGTGGGTGCTGAGTGCAATGATCTTGCCCATCAGAACTGCCTTAGCTGTGTCCCATAGGTTTCTTTGTGATGTGTTTTCTTTGTCATTGTGGCTTATGATTTCGTTGATCTCATCTTTAATTTGGTCTGTGGCCCAAGTGTTGGATAGCAGTGTGGGGTTTAGCCTCCAAGAGAGTGTATAGCCTCTGTGGTATCCTTTGTTGTTGAGGGTTACCTTTAATCCGCTGTGATGAGATATAATACATGGGATGACATCAATACTTTTGTATTTGGTGAGGTTCTTTGTGTGGGCTATGACATGGTCTATTTTGGAATATGATCCATGGGCTGCTGAAAAGAAAGTGTATTGGGTCTCTGTAGGGTGGAAGGTTCTATATAGGTCTGTTAGATCCATTTGGGAAATGGTGTTATTTAGGTCCTCAGCTCCCTTACTAATCCTCTGGGTGTTGGATCTGTCTCTTGGAGAGAGAGGAGTATTAACGTCACGCACCATGATTGTGTTTGCGTCTATCTTGCTCTGTAATTCTGTGAGAATTTGCTTGACATATGTAGGGCCTCTTCTGTTTGGTGAGTATACATTTTCACCGTGATTTCTTGATTCTGGATTTTTCCTTGTATTAATATGTATTGTCCTTCTTTGTCTTTTTGAGTTGACTTTAATGAGAAGTCCAGCTTGTCTGAGATCAGAATGGCTACACCTGCCGTTTTGGTGGGTGCATTTGCTTGGTAGATCTTGCTCCATCCTTTCATTCGAAGCCTGTTATTGTCCCTTGCTGTAAGGTGGGTCTCTTGTAGACAACAGATGTCAACTTTTTGTTTGCGATTCCATTCTGCCAGTCTGCTCCTCTTTATCGGGGAGTTTAAACCATTTATATTTAAGGAGATCAAGGATAAGGGTGTTTTTTTCTCCTTCCATTTTCTTGTTGGGCTGTTTTTTCCTATTTCTTTTTCTTGTCTTTAGTGAGCTGGTCTTTCTGCTGGACTTTGGCTATTGAAGTTTCTTTCTTATTCTGTCTGTGTGTCTTTTACGATCTCTGTTGGGTGGGGTTCCCCTCTTAATATTCGCTGTAGGGCTGGTTTTTTATTCACATACTCCTTTAGCTCCTCTTTGGTGTGGAAAGACCTGGTTTTCCCTTCGAATGTGAACTCCAATTTCGCTGGATATTTGATCCGAGGTTGTAAATTGTTATTCTGAAGTACTTGAATGGTGTTCTTCCACTCACTTCGAGCTTGGTAAGTTTGTGTGGATAAGTCGGATGTTATTTGAATCCTCTTCCCACTGAAAAAAGTTTCCTTCTTCGCTTTGGCTGAATTCAGAATTTGCTCTTTAATCTTGAGGTCTGTAGTCTTGAATATTATGTGCCTTGGGGTGGCTTTTCTGGAGACTGGCCTGCCAGGTGTCCTATAGGCTTCAGTTACCTGGATGGGGTCCCCTGTGAGATTGAGGAAGTTTTCTGCAATAACTTTATTGAGAACATGATTAAGCCCTATGTTCTGGTATTCGGCTCCTTCTTCTATTCAAATTATGCCCAGATTATATCTCTTGTCTTTGTCCATTAGTTCCTGGATTAGTCTTCCCTGAAGCTTCACCTTTTCTTGGAGTGTGGTCATTTTCGGGTTGTTGTCAGCTGCTTCATCATCCAGGCGAGAGATTCTGGATTGTATATGGTCCACTCTTTGTGTTATGGTTTCAATTGCAGAGTTTATGGATGTCAGAGAGCTATTTATGGTTGTCATATCAGCTCTGATCGTGGAAATTTCTTCCTTTAAAGAGTTGTATTTTAAATCTTATTTTTTCATGCATTTCAATTCTCAGGATATGGAGATTTTCTTTAAAGGTGGCTTGCATTGTATCCATTTTTGCTTCCATTTCTTTAAAGGAGGCTTGCATTGTATCCATTTTTGCTTCCATTTCTTTCATGGCTTCCTGGGTGTCCTTCCAGATTTCCGCTCTAAACTCCTGGAATTGTTTCTGATTTCATTTCTGACGCTTTGGATCATTCCTGTTAACATGTCCTCATTTGCTTTTTTAGTCTTCATCTCCTCTTCAGTCGTGCTGCTTTTTGGAGCTGGCGAGTTGGCTTGCCCTTTGATGAACTGAGTTATGTTTCTTTGTGATTTGCGCATCTGGAGATCTGTGTAAGTCTTCCCTCCCTCCTGTGTAGGCGTGTCTAGGGCAGCAGGTGCTGTTGCTGTGGCCCCGCCCACCAGTGCAGGGTACGCCTACCAGAGCGGGCGCTGTCGCCGGGGGCCCCCCTCCTGTGTGCTGTGCGTCCACTACAACAGGCACTTTAGTGGGATATGCCTCCCAGAGCGAGCCCCGGGTTGTTGGGTTGTGCTTGTGCCCTCCCGCGAGTCCGTTGGGGGGGGCGGTATGTGTGGGGCCCAGTGGGATGGACTGTCGGGTGTGGCTTGGCACCCTCAGACCTCGCCTCCGCTGCGAGGGAGGGACGTGATCAGGCTCAGGTGACCCTGCTGGGCTGGTATTGCCCACCAGAACCTGTGATTTTAGTTGTAAGAGTCTGCGAGGTCCAGGCGCCTCGGGTGGGGCTTGCACTGCCGGCTGTCCCCCGGCCCCTGTTGGGAAGGGGGGCAGGGCCGGTTCTGCCAGTTCAGGAACCTGTGGGGCCTTGGGGTTGCTCCGCGCTTCCCCTGCTAAACTGACTTCCCAGGGCCTGATGGGAGCTCCCTGCCTGATTTGGGGGTTCTTTGTTCCCTCGGGGATGGGGAGGGAAAGGGAGGGAGATCTAGCTTCTTTGTTGGGCTTGGGTCTCTGATAGCTGGTATCCCGTTGGGGGAGGGGATAATGGGGAACTCACAGTTGCTGCTTTGTGTGTGTGTCCCGCACAGCCATTGGCCCTTCAGGGGTTGGCGAAGTGTCGTGGTAGCTTCCCCGGTTTCTTCTTTCTGCCGCGCTGGGTTCCCCTGTCCGAACCCGGTGTGGACCCGAACTTCTCGTTGCTGCCAGTGTGTGTCTTGGTCCGCCCCCTGCCTTGTGTCCGTGGGGTCTCCCGCTATATGAATTCTGTGCTCCTGGCAGCCTGTCTGCCGATCGCCGGGCTCCCCTTTCCCAGCCTGGCCCTGTTTGGGCCAGGGTCGGCTGGTGCGGGGAGGGTGCCCAGGAGATTCTCCGGCTCTGTGTAGGTTTTCGGTTCTTCTTTTTTGCTCCTTTTTGTTTTCCTGTGTTTCTCCACTGCTTCTGGCTGCTGGTTTTGCTGGGTTCCTGATGGGGTGTTGGGTGTTGGAGTTACCAGCTCGCTATTCAGTTGGAGAGAGTCGGGGTGTCTCCCTATTCTGTCGGCGCCATCTTTCTTCTAGCACTAGAGTTCTTGACTCGCCTACATGCAGCCCTTGGTTCTATTCCTCAGCACCCCATTACAGATAGCAATGTAAGAGTTGTTTCCTGAGTTCACAGAGCTAATCCCTTTAACTACCTTCACATGTTCTCAATCAGTACCTGGACATGCCCTTTAACAATATGAGTTGTTTTCTGATTTCCCAGAAATAATACCTATAACCAGCTACAGGTGTTCTAAAACAGGACCCTGACACTTCCATTAACAATGTTAGATTTGTTTCCCGAGTTCCTGAATCTGATCTCTCTAACAATCTACAGTTGTTCTCAATCAGCACGAGGCCACTCTGGATAAAAATGTAAGAGTTGTTTCCCGAGTTCACGAAGCTAATCCCTTTAACTAGATACAGGTGTTCTCAATTAGTACCCGGAACAACTCCCTTTAATAACTTGAGAATTGTTTCCTGAGTTTCTGGAACTAATCCCTTTAGCAAACTACACTTTTTCTCAATCAACACAGGGATGCTCCCTTTAACAACGTTAAACTTGTTTCCTGAGTTCCCAGAAAAAATCCCTTTACCTAGCTACAGGTGTTATTTTTCAGCACGGGGACACTCCCTTTAACACTCCCTTTAACTTGTTTCCCCAGTCCTAGAAGCTCATCTCTGTATCAAGCTATCAATGTTGCCAATCAGCATGGCCACACTCTGGAAACATGGTAAGAGTTGTTTCCCAATTTTCAGAGGCAAATCCCTTTAACTACCTACAGGAGGTGTTTTCAATCAACACCTGGAAACTCCCCTTAACAAAGTTAGAGTTGTTTCCCGATTTCCTGGAGCAAATACCTTTAGCTACAGGTGTTTTCAATCAGCACCCAGACACTCCCTTTAACAATGTAAGAGTTGTTTCCCAAGTTCCAGTAGCTATTCCCTTTAACAAGCAACAGCTGTTCTCAATCAGCTCAGGGACACTCTTGATAACATTAGAGTTTTTACTGAATATGGCCATTTTGTGGACTTCAGGCTAGCAGCTTTAGAATTCCTTGTTGACTATATACTAAAATGGACAGGAGTTATAAAGAACTGCAGTGACTACCTAATGTGGTCCAGAATTATCTTGTACCCTATTTTACATATGATCCTCTGCATATTGACCAAGGACCCACCATTTATGAAGAACATGAAGTCTCCCTTATGCAATGAAGCCCTGGTAGATCAACTGTGGTAACATGAATTCGAGTACTTCACATGACAGGAGCCTACGGTGTGGTCCTATGGACTTGTATTTCTCACTTTTTGATCTCAGTACACCTTCCTATTTACCCATGCCAGAGCTTGTGTTGGTTCTTAATGTAAAAGGAAAAAAGCTGTGCTGAATCCATAATTCTAGAGGCAATAACAGGCAATCTAGAAGTGATAAATAATCCATACATATACATATATGTTTGAGGACTAGTTAGGAAATTGCATTCTATTGTTCTGGGTAAACCATTTCAACACTTTTCTCATTAACACACATACACACACACACACACACAGAGAGAGGAAAATATAGATATATTTAACTGGCTACAGGTGTTCTCAATTTGCACCCGGACACCCCCTTTAACAACATATGAGCTGTTTCTCGAGTTCCCATAGCTAATAACTTTAACTCGCTGCAGATGTTCTCAGTCAACATCCGGACACTCCCTTAAACAATGTTAGACTTGTTTCCCAAGTTCTCAGAGCTAATAAGTAGCTACAGGTGCTCTCAATCAGCACCAGGACATTCCCTTTGACAACATGAGTTGTTTTCCGAGTTCCCAGAGCTAATCCCCTCTGCTAGCTACTGGTGTTCTTAATCAGCACCCAACTCCCTTTAACAACATAAGAGCTGTTTTCCAAGTTCCCAGAGTTATTCCCTTTAACTAGCTACAGGTGTCCTCAATCAGCACCCCTACACTGCCTTTAACAACATAAGAGCTGTTTCCCAAGTTCCCGGAGATATTCCCTAAAACAAGCTAGAGCTGTTCTCAGTTAGCACCTGGACACTCCCTTTGACAACGTAAGTGTTGTTTCCTGAGTTCCCAGGGCTAATCCCTTTAACTAGCTCAGGTGTTCTCAAACAGCACCTGCATACTCCCGATAACAATGTAAGAGTTGTTTCCCGAATTCCCCGAGCTAATCCCTTTCAAATAAGATACAGCTCTTCTCAATAATCACCCAGACACTCCAATAACAATGTAAGAGCTGTTTTTCCAGTTCTCAGAGCTAAATTCTTCAATAAGATATAGCTGTTCTCAATCATAAGCCGGACACTCCTGTTAAAAACATAAGAGTTGTTTCCTGAGTCCCCAGAGCTAATCCCTTTAACAAGCTACAGGTGTTCTCAATGAGAACCCGGACACCCCCTTTAATAACTTAAGAGTTGTTTACTGAAGTCTCAGAGCTAATCCCTTTAACTAGCTACAGGTGTCCTCACTCAGCACATGGACATTCCACATAACAATGTAAGAGTTGTTTCCCGAGTTCACGGAGTTAATCCCTTTAATAAACTATAGATGTTCTCAATTAGCAGGGGACACTACGGATAACACCATAAGAGTCTGTTTCCCAAGTTCAAGGAGATAATCCCTTTAAGAAGCTCCAGCAGTTCTCAGTCTGCACCCGGACACTCCCTTTAACATTGTAAGCATTGTTTCCTCAGTTCTCATAGTTATCCCCTTTAACTAGCTACAGGTGTTCTCAACACCCAGAAACTCTCCATTGCAATGTAAGAGTTGTTTTCTTGTTTCTAGGAACTAACCACTTTAACTAGCTACAGCTGTTCTCAATCTGCATCCGGACACTCCCTTTAACAACATAAGAGTTGTTTCCTGAGTTCACAGTGCTAATCCCTTTTATGAGCCACAGGTGTTCTCAATCAGCACCCAGACACTCCATTTAACAATGTAACAGTTTTTTTCCCGATATTCCAGAGCAAATCCCTTTAACTAGCTATGGGTGTTCTCAAATAGCACCGGGACACTCCCAGTAACAATGTAACAGTTTTTTCCCCTAGTTCCTGGAGATAATCCTTTTAATTAGCTGCATCTGTTCTCAATTAACACCCACAAACAACGTATAACAACGTAAGAGTTGTTTCCAGAGTTTCTGGAGCAAATCTCTTTATCTAGCTACAGGTCTTCTCAATCAACACCCAGACACTCCCTTTTATAACATAGGATTTATTTCCCGAGTTCCCATAGCTAATCCCTTTAACTAGCTGCAGGTGTTCTCAATTAGCACCGGACACTCCCTTAAACAATGTAGGAGTTGTTTTCAAAGTTCTCAGAGCTAATAAGTAGCTGCAGCTGTTCTCAATCAGCACCAGGACACTCCCTTTGACAACGTGAGTTCCTGGAGCTAATCCATTTAACAAGAGACAATTCTTCTCAGTCATCACCCAGAAACTCAGGATAACAATGCAATAGTTTCCCGAGTTCTCGGAGCTAATCCCTTTAACAAGCTACTGGTGTTCTTAATCAGCACGTGGATACTCCGGATAAGAATGTAAGAGTCATTTCCCGAGTTCCCGGAGCTAATCAGCTAATCAATCAGCTCTGGGACACTGCAGATAAAAACGTAAGAGTTTCTCGAGATCCCAGAGCTTATCCCTTTAACAAGCTACAGGTGGTCTCATTCAGCATGTGGATATTATTTTTAACAATGTAAGAGTTGTTTCTTGAGGTCTTCAAGCTAATCCCTTTAAGGAGCTACAGGTGTTCTCAAGCAGCACCGGGAAACTCATTTTAACAAAGTGAGTGTTGTTTCCCACATTTCTGGAGCTAATAAGTACCTACAGATGTTCTCAATCAGCACCGGACACTGCATTAGTTGGACAGTGCAGAGGAGATCATTAATTCACTAACAATTATCCAACTCTGGAATTGCTAACACAGACATTGTGGAACTATCTCCCGTCCACCCATTCTGCTTTCTACAGTCTTGGAAAGAACAAGCCTGCATCAGAACACAACCTAACAACAAGGAGGTAGGTGGTCAGTGTTGATGGTCCACACCTTTGGGCCCTGGCTACAGGAAGTAGAGACACCAGGTTCCAAAGCTCAAGGCCAACCTGGTCTTCCCATTAAGACCCTGTTTCTGAAACCCAGCAAGCAAACAAATCAGTTCCTAAGCAAGCCACCAGGCCCACAGCCCTTCAAAGAACCAAGAGAAAGAAAGGAAAGACTGGGGAAATACACACACCTGTAAAAATATGCATACATACATATAATACAGGATATATATATATATATGTGTGTGTGTGTGTGTGTGTGTGCATGTGTGTTTACATATATATGCACACATAGGTTCAAAGGAAACGTGTACGCACTTGTTCATTTAATTGTTTATTAATCTACACAAGGCAAATGGCCACTACCTTCAGTTGCATTGGTGCAAGCCCTGGAGTTTGTGGAGCAAATAAAAAACCATTCCCAGTGCTGCAATGAGAGGCAGAAAATAAAGTGGGGGAGAAAGAGAGAGGATCTGGTCACAGGGTTGAGACACAGGGAGGGTTGGTGAAAGGTGCCAATTTCACCATTACCTAGTGCTCCAGGTCAAGGAAAAAGGATGCTGGTTATGTGGACCCAGGAAGTCAGGACATGAAGGACAGAGTTGGAGCTGTGCCTTGGGAGTTGGGAAGAGGGGAAATGTGGAAGGCCAGGAGGGGTGCATGTTGGGAGACCCCCTGCTAGGCTGCCAAAGTGTGACAGATGCATGGGAGGCTGGGGTGGGAGGGTCATAGAGGCTGGACTGTTGGAAAGAGTGGGTCAGTCAGAGGACTATACAAGGTGAGAAGCTGGCACACTGGGTCCTTTTGTACTGTCTAGAGGACAGGGAGGAAGAAGACATGCCTCACAGCTACTGATGGACCAGAAGACATGAGTGCCTAGAGCACGGTGAGTGACCCACAACACCTAGGAAGCCAGGTGATTGACTAGTGCATCTCTGGATGTGGACGGTATTGGCATCAGGATGGGAGCAGCTGTGTGGGCATGGGGAGCTGTGAGGAAGCTGAAGGAATGACTGGCCTCCAACAGGGACATGATGAGCTCCACTGATCCTTGAGGCTGCTCTCTGCTTTCCCATCACGGCAGAAATTCTCATTACCATGGGTGTAAGGACAGTGAAGGGTTTGCTCAAGCACCAGGAGGTGGGCAGTTTGTCCAAGGAGCTGGCCAAGTGCTGGGAGATCTTGGCAGTGCTAAGCCACAAGTCAGAGGCTCTGAGCCAGGTCCCTGAGCAGGTTGCTGCTCCAGAGCCCATGGGTGGGGGGCGGTGATCTTGGGCAGGGCGGGGAGGGGGTCAGGGGGGAAGGGAGCTGTTGAAGGCCTCAACTGCGGATGTGTTCCCTCAGAGCAGAGCGAGTGATCCACTGGATCTGGGAACCCAGGTGAACAGCTCGGGCATGTCTGTGGACGTGGACCAGGGTGGCATCAGTACACCAAGGGCCAAGTGGGTGTGCAGAACCATGGAGCAGTTCCAGGAATGCCTGGCCTCCAGCACCAAAGAGGACTAGCTGCATAAATGCATGAGGCTGCTGTCAGTCTTACCTGTAATGGCAGAAATCCTTGCTGCTATGGTTTCAGAAGATACTGAAGGGTTTTAAGAAGCACCAGCCGGTGGGCAGCTTGGCTGAGGAGCTGGACATGTGCTGGGAGGCCTTAGCTCTCCTTGGCCGCCACCTAGCACTTGTGCTAGTGCTTCTGGGCCAGGACACTCAGCAGGATGGCCCTCAAGAGCCTACCAAGGATGGTCTTCGACAGGGTAAGGCGGAGGGGGCGATGTGGATGGAATCAGCTGTGGATTCTTTCTCTCAGAGCAGGGCGAGTGACCCGTTGGTTGGATGTAGGAAACCCGGTGAGTAGCCCACGGGTCTCTGTAGTTAGGGTCAGGTGTGGCGTCCCCACGCAGGTGGATGAATGGATGTGGGGAGCCTTGCGGCAGCTCCAGAGTCTCCTGGACTCCAGCACGGATGGGGACGAGCTCTGCAAATCCTTGACACTGCTCTTAGTCTTTCCCATCACGCCAGAAATTCTTGCTGCCACGGGTGAAAGAGGAGAGTAAAGGGACTGACAAAGCACCCGCTCGTGGGTAGCTTCGCAAAGGAGCTGGCCAAGTGCTGGAAGAACTTGCTTCCCCTGGACTGCAACCTAGCTCTTCTCCCAGGGCTTCTGGGGCAAGTCCAGGACCTGGGTGGCTCTTGAGCACCCACGACGGATGCTCTTGGGCAGTCGGAGTGCGAGTGGGAGCCAAAGAAGATGGTGCAAGAGTCAAGTGTGGCTTGAGGCTCCCAGGGAAAAGTTTCAGCCCCCTGGGAAGGGAGGCCACAGCTCTGGGCCAGATGGCCCGCAGCTAGGGGAGCTGTGTGAGCTCCAGAGTGCTGGCAAGGGTTCACCACCCCTTCAGCGGGCAGCAGGCGAGAGAAGCGACGCCGACTGGCCCCGGTGTCCTCGGGGGACAACAGCAGGCCTCATCTCTGGTCGGTGCTGAGGCTAAGAAAGGTCAAGGGAGGTCTCCCTTGGGAAGCTGGCGCCCGCTCAAGCCTATGATCCAGCCAATGCCGCTGAATTGACACAGGAAGAAGGGTGCAAATGGTGCTGCCTGGTGCCAAAGCCCCCAATTTCCCAGGGCCACAGGCCCCCTCAGCGGGGCTGCAGCCCTGCAATGGAGGTCCTTCTTCCCGTGCCTAGAGCCTCTGCGCCCCTGGAGGAAAGAGGAGAATGAGGAGGGAGGAGAATGGGAAGTGGAAGGGGAAGGGGAAGAAGAGAACATCGGAAAGGGCTGCATTCCCTTTGGTCAGAGTGACCCTGAAGATGCCAGTGTACTCCGTGCATGTGCAGAAAAACTATGTAAACGCTTCACAAACAGAAGACAATATTCAGGAGCTTTTCTAAAATGGGATATGCAAGAGAAGGAATAGTCAAAGGTACAGGAAAAGGTAGGGGGAGGAAGGAAAGAAACAGGAAGTGCAATGAGGAGAAGAATTGGGAGACAAAGGATCAAGGAGCAGAAAATGAAGGAAGAAAGAGAAAAAGGAGAAAAAAGAAAACTTCTGAGGGTGGAAACAGCAAATGAAAAAAGAAAAGAGAAATTGCAAAGGCAGAAAGGAGGAAAGTAAAAGTAAGAAAAATGAAAAATAACAGATGCAAAAGGGAAAAAGAAAGGAAGAAACATAATGAAAAGGAGAGATTGAGGAAAAGAAGGAGAGGAAAAGTTGTAAAAGAGGGGAGGGGAAAAGAAGAGAAAGGACAAAAAAACTATAATGACAACCACATTTTTCAAAAGCAAACAAATATGAAGTAAAAAGTAACATATAGGGCATCGATCCTATACAGACACTGACACTGGAAATCACACACATACACAATGTGTGTGTGTGCGTGCGTGCGTGTGTGTGTGTATGTGTGTTGTATCAGACTCAAATGATGCTCAGACTACTCAGGGGGTCTATGAATAGGGAAAATAATCAAATGTGTTCAAACCATAGGATCAAGTGGAGCACCTCTGGTTCAAGTTTGAAATCCTAGTTACTCAGGAGATTGGGATCTGAAGACCATAGTTCCAACACAACCGGGAAAGAAAGTGCAGGAAACTGTTATCTCCAGTGAAATACCCTCAAATAGAAATTTTGTTACTTAAAATGGTATCTTAAAAAGCACGTTCTTCATAATGTAGTTAAAGAATAAATAATAATTAGAACTTACTGTCTTTAATAATAACAAGAGTATACTAAAAGCAAGTCAATTAATTAAACATGGCCAATAATTAAAAAAAAAAAAAAAAAGACCAGGATGCTCTAAAAAAGAAAGAATTGAGAACAAATTCTTAGGAACTACTTAAGAACAAGGGCCAGAAAATTCCCTAGAAAATAGAAAAGAGAGAGAACTAGAAAAAAGACTAGTGTAGAATGTTGTTTCTCTTGTTAGTGAGAATTCTGAAAAAAAATTATAGGGAATGATCATTTTCAAAGAATGGTTCTAAGAATGGAAATATGGAGAATGGTTAACAAAGTAGACTAAGTAGTATAATTTCAGAACAGCAGAGTTAAAAATGAGATCCTAAAACCTTCCTGGGAAATGTTAAGTTTGATCAATATATCTTAAGTCTGGGATATGTGTGTGTATGTGTGTGCGTACGCACGTGCACACACACGCACACATGTTTTGTAGGGTTGTGGGTGGGAGACAGAGAGAGAGAGTGAAGGAGAGAGAGAGAAATACATGAATGCCAGTAGGAGAGTTGAGAAAATGAGATCATTGTATTCACAGTATGTAATGTAAAAATTCAACTCTATAAATCGAGAGTAGATGGGATGGGGAAGGATGAGCACGAAAGATGGAAGAAGGCTGGGAATATGGCCTAGTGGTAAGAGTGCTTGCCTGGTATACATGAAGGCCTAGGTTCAATTCCCCAACACCATATAGAAAAAATGGCCAGAAGTGGTGCTGTGGCTCAAGTGGCAGAGTGCTAGCCTTGAGCAAAAGAGAAGCCCGGGACAGTGCTCAGGCCCTGAGTCGAAGGCCCAGGACTGGCAAAAAAAAAGGATGGAAGAGGTGACCATTGATCACCTGAGCATTGATTACCTTACTTCTGGATTGAACCCCTTTGTACCACTTCTAAATGAACATAAATGTACATTTTTAAAGACATATTGTGATTGATTTTATTTTCCTATGTTTTCTTTGTTGTTGTTTTTGTGGTAATACATTTTAAATGTGTGTTTTAAACATTGTGCAAGATTTGATTTTTCTGGTTCTTTTGGATATGGAGTTTCAGGCACTTCTATGCCTTCCCTTGCTTTAAATCAAGATTCTCCAGGTTTAATCCAGCTTAATAACTATAATCACAAGGCTGAGCCATTGTTACCATTCTTTGATTAGTCTTGTGTATAGTTCAGGTACTTGCACCTCAGTTATAGCCTGTCAAATCTCATATTTAATCTTTATTAAGAAAGCAAAAGCTGAATAAAGTATGATTTTTATTGGGGTGGGGAGGACTGTGGACATTGCAATGCTTTCTTTTTTCTAGAGTTGTTTTGTGAATCTCTATTCTCTGATGTTCCACAATAATTCTGTACATATGCTGGTCACCATTCAAATAAGAGTTTGGGTAGGTGTTCAGTTCATATCACTTGACTATTGGTTTTCCTAGTTTAATCTGTGTATGTGCCACTTACTAGTAATCCAACCAAAAATTTAGAAGTAGGAACTCTTTATTTGCATAGCTTTTTTGTCTCTGGTACTCTTTTCTCATAGTTGTAACCACTTTTTTCTCAAATTCCAATCTCTGTCTCTTAGATTTTCCATCCTGTGCCAGATTCTGGTGACTGATTCCATGTGGATTGTCTTCTCTCATGTCCAAAGTCAACACTCCAGTGTTCTTAACAGAGGCTAGTTTTCTAGTTACTTATAACCAGAACTCATGTATGGGACCAGCTACCACAGTTGAACTTAGAAGTCTATTTTTTGTAGTATTTACAAGATTTATCTCTGTGATGAGATTTGGAGTTTTGATGTTTATAAGTAAAGCCTAAAATAGTACTTTTATTTTTTTAAGCCAAATAAGATTTTTTAAAAGTAAACATTTCTATAAATACTAATGTGACACTAGCAAAGTTTCCAAGGTTCCCAGGTCAATAATTCTTGGTTCACATACAAGAATGTGGTTCAACAGCTGCTGGCAGTTTTAAAAGATACCAACAAGGCTGTAGCACTAATTACTAGTGAAGTGGTTAATCTCCTTGGTGCAAGAACAAAGATCCTCGTATCTTTATGTTGATTTAGGGTGTATTGAATTAGTATGTAGTACTGTGAATTGTTTATAGCTATTGGTATTTCAATATGTAATTAAATGCTTGAACATATAAAGTTTAATTGTCCTCCATTATTTGAGGGAAAATACTGCTGTAATTAAATTCTGAGGAGTAGTCATTGAGAAGCAGGAGTCTCGCTTTTTTTAAGTTTCATTGACCTATTAAAATTAAAGTACATCTGGCATTTCTTTGTTTAGAAAAAACTGAGTCTAAAATTGAGTCGAGGTGCTACTGGCTCATACTCGTAATCTTAGTTACTCAGAGTAAGAGCAGAAGGATGCCAGGTTTGAGGAAAGTTTGGCAGAAAATTCTCCACACTTTATTTTTTAAATAACAGAGCTGGAGGGGTGACTCAAGTGTTAAACTGTCAACTTAACAAGCACAACAAGGCTAAGAGCAATAAATAAATGCATACATACATACATACATAAATATAAAAGGTATGTATGTATGTAGGTAGATAAATAGATAGATAGATAGATAAATAGATAGATAGACAGACAGACAGACAGACAGACAGACAGACAGATAGATAGATAGATAGATAGATAGATAGATAGATAGATAGATAGATAGATACACTCATTCATGGTGATCTACCCCTATAATACCAGTATTCAGGAACCTGAAGCAAGAGGATTGCAATTAAACAGATAAGAGTTTGAAAGAATGATCAAGAATATTTGGAAGGACATGGGTCCTGGACTTTTAGTCCTACTTATCTATCCTTTTGGGTCTGAGTGCTTTTAATGACCTCCTTCCTACATCTTGTTCATTCTTTCTCAGTGCTCTTCCCTAAGTGCTGTCCTATTATTCTGTCAGAGGCTAAGTGGCTCCATGACAGACTGCCTTCAGGCTTAAATAATATGACAGGGACATGTAAAAGCAGTTGTATTCCCTGATCAATTAGCTTAGAACACATGGGGCTTATACTGTTAAAGTCAAAACTCCACGATCCTAGAATAGTTCAGAATGCAACATGATGTCAGTAAAATCAATCAATCTCCAGTGCATGTTCCTGTCTACTATCTTTATTGAGTTACCAGGACACATGTATAATCATATGTGTGTAATCATTTTTAAAATGGCTGGAAAGGTAGAAGAAGTGTTCACATCATTCACAACATTTCTTTTTTTTTTCAAAAAACTTTCTGTATATTTATTTTAAAGTGTACATGTAGGATGAATGGTTGAGAAAATATATAAAAATAACTTATATTAATACAACCCCAGTCTTTACATGGTCCCTTAAAAGATCTCACTTTTTGTCATCAAAAATGTATTTCAAGCACATACCTAACTGTTCTCAAAGTCAAGAATTCCAATATTTTATAATAGAAAAGTTCAGTATTCACCTACAGTAAAATAATAAAACTAGGAATGATACAAATAATACTTTAAAATATAACCATGTCTTGGCTATGCTATGCCATATATCCTAAGAATAATCTTCACCCTATAATAATCCCAAGTAGTTGTTCTGTTTAAGAAAAAGCACAAAAATCTTTTATAGAGAAAATATCCCATCATAAAAATTTATAAAGCTGAATTGCCAAAAAAGGAATCTGAGGTTCAATTTCACATTATTAAGTTTCCATATATACTTTGTAAACATACTTTCACTATGGGCTACCAAATCAAATAAAGCAAGTTATCACTACAAGAAGATACAGTATAAAAAATTTCTTCAGTGCAAAAATCCACATCAACTTATGTTATCAACTGACTTAAGACAATTTTAATAAAAATTATAACTTGAATTCCATAATATAAAGTAATCCTACAAAGACTTTAAATTAAAATAAAAAGCTCTACAACAGTAACCAAGTTTTATTATCAAACTGAATTACAGAGAGATTACAGGTTCATACATTAGGCATTGGATACATTTCTTGTACTGTTTGTTACCTCGTCCCTCATTTCCCCTCCCCCCTCCTCCTTTCCCTTCCCCCCCCCATAATTTGTTTAGTTCATTTACACCAAACAGTTTTGCAAGTATTGCATATGTAGTTGTTTGTCTTTTTTTTACCCTGTGTATCTTGATTTTGGTAATCCCTTTCAATTTCCTAGTTCTAATACCAGTATACACGGTTTCCAATATACTCAGATAAGATACAGAGATACTGTAGGTACAACCACAGGAAGGTGATACAAGAAGATCATCAATAATAGAAGCTACAGTTACACATGGCACGTTGAAAGTAGTTACATCTGTGATATAACAATCATTTCCATAACATGGAGTTCATTTCACTTAGCATCATCTTATGTGTTCATAAGGGTATAGATAGCTATTAGGCTCTTGTGATCCTCTGCTGTAACTTGCCTAAACCTGTGATAATTATTCCCTATATATTAATATAATCAAAATGGCAATATTGCCAAAGGCTATCTACAAATTCAATGCAATACCCATTAATATCCCAACACCATTTTTTAATTAAATAGAGGAAGCAATCCAGAAATTCATATGGAACAATAAAAGATCTAGAATAGCAAAAACAATCCTAAGCAGAAAGAACAGTGCTGAAGGAATTACAATACCCAACTTCAAGCTGTATTATAAAGCTATAGTAATAAAAACAGCTTGGTACTGGCACTGGAACAAGCCTGGAGACCAATGGAACAGAATTGAAGACCCAGAAATGAACCCACAGAACTACCCCTACTTAATCTTTGATAAAGGGGCTAAAACAATAGTCTGGAAGAAAGATAGCCTCTATAACAAATGGTGCTGGCAAAACTGGCTCAACACATGCAACAAACTAAAACTAGATTATTATATATCACCCTGCACCAAAATCAATTCCAAATGGATCAAAGACCTCGAAATCAAAACAGACACCCTGAAAACACTAAAGGAAGGAGTAGGAGAAACACTTGGGCTGCTTGTCTCAGGATGGAACTTCCTTAACAATGACCCAGAAAGGCTACAAATCAAAGAAAGGTTGGACAAATGGGACTGCATCAAACTGCAGAGCTTCTGCACGGCAAAGGACATAGCTTGCAAGATAAACAGAAAGCCCACAGATTGGGAGAAGATCTTTACCAGCCATTCAACGGACAAAGGCCTCATATCTAAAATATATGCAGAACTAAAAAAATTACCTTCCTCCAAAGCAAAACCACAAAGAACCAATCATCAAGTGGGCTAAAGACTTAACAAGTTTTCCTGTAGTTACTTCAACCTTGTGTCTTCGTTACCCACTGAAAAGCGGCAAGCAGCACACACTTGACCTCTATAAAACTTTTCGTTATAATAGACAAGTTGAAGATGGAAAGGACAAAGAAATAAGTCCGCTTGTAGCAATAACACCATTTGACTTAAAACCAGCATCACCTGATTACATTGTAAAAGCTAATCAAAAGAAAGCATTCACAACATTTCTGAGTGGGAATACTTCTTTTTTGTCAGTCGTGGGGCTTGAACTTAGGGCCTGATGGCTATCCATGAGCAGTTTTCTGGTGAGTAATTGGAGATTAAAGTTTCATAGACTTTCCTGCCCTGGCTAGCTTTGAACCAAAATCCTCAGACCTCAGCCTCCTGAGAAGCTAGGACTATAGACATGCACCACCAGTATCTGGCACTACCTTTTGATTTGTCTTGTTTTCTATTTTTTTTCTCTTAAATGAACATGTATTGCTTCATGTTGAACTCAGATTATATAGACATAGTCTGGTGTGGTGGGCTATGCTTGTAATCCCAGTACTCCTAAGGCCAGGCAAGAGTTTTAGCACATTAAAACTTAACCAGACCCTGTCTCAAAAAATAAATAAAGGCCACAGATGTATCTTAATATGAGTGTTTATCTAACATATATGAGGCCTTACTTTCAGTCCCCATGAGAAGTAATTATGGAGACTTATTTAAAGACAATTCAATTTTCAACCTGACCAGAGACTAATACAGAGAAGAGGGCTCATTTTTTTAGTAAGCAAGCGTTTCCTCCTACCTTTGAAAAATTGAATGAAACAACTGTAGCCTGCCACAAGAATTTTTTTTCCTTTGGTTAAGATTATGTACAGAGTAAGTGAACTGAACACCTCGGGGGGGGGGGGAGGGAAAGAACAAGGGGGGAGGGGAGATGAGGGACAAGGTAACAAACAGTACAAGTAATGTATCCAATGCCTAACGTATGAAACTGTAACCTCTCTGTACATCAGTTTGATAATAAAAATTTGAAAAAAAAAGATTATGTGCAGAGAAGTTACAGTCACATACTTAAGGTATTTCTTGTCATACTTGTTACGTCTTTCTCATTTTTTCTCCCACCTTCCTTACCCCAAGCCTCTCTCCTCCACTTTCATCTTTTTTTCTTTGACTTTCCCATTGATGGACATAATCATTCTAATCTACACTGCTTATGAACTCTATGAACATTAACCATAAAAGAATTCCTTCCAAGTCAGGTGATATGTACATCTTGGCATAGCATAATCTGTTCCCTCCTTTTTTCTCATTTCTTTCCTGACCCCACTGCCCTTGGGTTGCTTAGTTTTATTTCATCAATGTCCATTACAGCTGCTGGGGCCCCTGTACTGTATTTTTTTTCACCTGCTTAACACTCATTCTGTGCCTTCCTCCCATCTTCCCTCAGATGTATTCACCATATGTGAGGTAAAGAATAAAGGGTCCTCTGAATACTATATCAATAATTAAGGAGGATTCCTTTGTTTCCTTGTCATTGGAGTTCGTTTTAGGCTCTGTATATTATTTCAAGTACATATGAAGTAGTGTTTCGATCTTACTATTTGGTGCATTTCTCCCAAAACCATTCTTTTTTGGTCTCGTGGTGTATTTGTATCTTGGGTCCTGTTGCTTTGTCTCTGCAATTTGAATAATTTTTTTTAATTTATTATTATTTTTGTTGGTATTAAGTAGCTATACAAAGGGGTTACAATTCCATAAGTCAGGTTATGAGTACAATGGTTCCTAATCAATGTCACCTTTGTTCTCTCCTACTTTCTCCCTCCCACCCCAACCTTCAAGTTATGCACTTTATTTTGTACATACTGTACATTGAATATAAGGACTTCATTTGCTCACCCTTCCTCCCTCCATTCCTATGCTTTCCCCTTTGCCCACCCTCCAAAACATATTTCTACGTCCTAGTATTCATTTTGACAAACAACACGAGTGAAATTCCATGTGTACATGTACCATAATCTTATGACCTACTCATCTATTTTAGGGTATCTGGACTGTTTCTACAAGTTGGCTACTGGGAGTAGTGCAGCAGTGAGCATGGTTATGCAAGTAACTTCACTGTATCCTGGCTTGAAATGCTCTGGATAAATGCCCAAGGTTGCCACCAAATTCTTCATTCTTACTGAAGTGTTTGGATGATCCCCTGAAATCTGATGCTAATGTGTTAATAGTTGCACCTGTATGATTGGTTTTCAAAAGAAACTAAAACTGAAGACCTGGGGAGTCTTTTTATCTTTAAGAGATTTTGAAGACAGAGCCCTTGCTTGCAGCCCTAAGTTGGCCCACATGGGACAGGCTTACTATCGAGCAAAATAAAAGATGATCATGAAGAACCCTGGTGACAGGGTTGGTAGAGGTAAGTAAGGACAGAGTGCTCAGCTTCCATGTACAGACCCTGGATTCCATCCCAATAACAACAATGGCAACAAACAAATAAAATCCAAATTGGAAACAAGGCTGCTTTCACATGGAAACACTTTTGTGTAATGAGGAACTATCTGAAATTGCCAGGGACATCCCTGTATCTTACACTGAGTTGATTCTTCAATGCTGTTCATCAATATATTCTTCTAATCTCCTTTAATGTTCATGACACATTCTCGGAATTGCTGTTATGATATTCAACCTTGCTGGCCCCTTTGGGTTAAATATGTATTTTTAACAACTATCTAATGTTATCTAAATGAACACTGGTGAATAAAATGTGATCAAAGTTAACTATCTATGTGGTTAAAAATGAGGAAAGCGAATCCAAAGGATATTTTTTTCAGTTGTTTTATTTATATGACTGTAAAGCACATCGAAATTGTTTTTGAACAATGGTGTCATCAGTAGCAACAGTAGCTTTTAGAGGCAACTTCTTTGAAAGGCAATAGATATATTTAACATAGGCAAGCTGAGTGTGGAGGAATCCACCTATAATCCTACCACTCCTACACAGGAGGTCTGTGAGGTAGAGCTGAGCCTAGTCTACATAGAGAAACCCTGTCTCTCCCTTCTTCTCCCCAAAGGGACCATACCAAAACCACAAAACTACAATAACAAAGTAAAGAAAACCAAGAAAAACCGCATCTGTAAGGTTTCTTACTCTACAAAAACCTCAGAGACACTAGTTTTTATCTGATATACTAGTTAAAATAGGCTTATTTTTGGTACGGAGACATTTTGGACTTAATGTCCCTGTTTTCTTGTATTCTTTTCCCATTCTTTACTTGTTATTTTAGAGGTGATATACATTGGGGTTACCTTTACATACATCTGGAAATAAGTACAATTCCTTTCGCATAGTGTCCTCTGTTCCCTCTTCCTCTCCCATTCCCTCCCTCCCTTCTCCGCCAACGAGTTACATAGTTGACTTTCATCAATGTCAGAGACAGCCAGTGCGCTCCACTGCTGCACTTTTTCACCCCTTTGTCCTGAATCCCTTCACTCCTTCTGGGGTCCGCTCCTGGGTTGCTGTTAGCGTTTGGATTTGGTTTGTTGTCTTGACTGTTCATGAGTCTTGTAATCTATCCCTATGGCTTACTCATTTGAGTTCAGGGATTGTCAGGACCTTGGCCCAAGCCTGGACTGTTGGTGCCCAACAGGTGGCAGTCCTCTCTTGGCCCCAGCTGGGTCACACTGGGCAGATCAGTGCACACTAAGTCCCTGGGCCATCGAGCACCTGTGGGTGCACTGGGCTTAGGGCTAGCTGAAAAGTGCTCAGTCTGGTCTGCAGTAGGGGGCTGGGAAGGTTGGACAGGGGTCTCTGGAGTGAATGCGAGCTTCAGAAGGGGCAACCTCCCACTGGTCTCCCTTTGGGTAACCTCCACCTCTGGCAGGGTCGTTGATAATCCTGGAGTTGGTTTTGTGCCGACTGCTGGCGCGGTGGCAGATCCGTGTGTCTGAACACTGTAGTCTCGTGGTTTGGGTCTGGGGTCAGGGATGGTCAGGTTGCTGCTCCAGCTGCTCCAGGTGTCTGCCTGACCACTTGCTCTTGCAGCAGGCCGCTCCTCCAGCGACCCGCTCCCAGCCAGCTGTGAGGCCCGCTCCCAACTAGCTGTGAGCTGCTCCTGCAGTCATCCCATCCTGCCCACCAGCCTTTCCTGATGCCCAGCCCCTTGGCTGAAGAGCTTTTCTGACAGATGGGCTGCTTGGGTTTTGGCTTGCCTGCCAAGGGAGCTCTCCACTCTCTGGGTCTGGCTGTTCCCTCTCTGCGCTGTCCTCATCAGGCACCAAGGAGTTTTCTGCCTCTGAATCTGGGTGCAGCAGATCCTTCCTGGTCCTGGACTACAAGTTTAAATCTTGAGAGTTTTGGTGAGATATATAATTTTAACAAGGGTCATGTGACCAGTCCCTGTCTTGCAGAGGACAATAACACAGTTTTAAGATGACAGGTGTTCAAGAATTTCATGGACCATAAATCCAGATCCATTAATATGGGAGACTGATAATACACATTGAGCAAGAAACTAAAGACTGAACAGTGAGCAAACAACTTAAAGAATTATATTGAACCCAAGTTCATTAAATGACAACTCCTTATTTATTAAAAACTTTCTAACGTTTATAAAACAATATCCTAAAAAGTGCCACTCTACTTTTCACTCTATAGTCTCAAAAAATTACTTAATTTCCCAGAATTTCAACTTGCTTAAGCTGCATTTTGTAAGAAGGCAACATTAGAGAATCATATGAGGCAGGCCCTAGTGACTCATGCCTAGAACTAGATAGCTATGCAAGAAACTGAGATCTGAGGATTACAGTTAAAGGCAGGAAAGTCTGTAAGATTCTGAAAGCATCTGTAAGCATCAGAAAGCCAGAAGTGCAGTTATTGCTTAAGTGGTATAGCACTAGCATTGAAGGAAGAAAAGAAACAACACTTCAGGGACAGCCTCCAGGCCCTTGAATTTAAGCCTCAGTACTATCAAGTATGGATGCACATGCACACAGTCATGCACAAAGGTATACTCACATGCACACACATACATATGCACACACATCTAGATATTAACACTAAAGATGACCATATTTTATTGCAAAAGTACATGATATACATTGCTCTTTCTTTTACCATTTTTCATTTATTTGTTCTTTCCAAATGTGTCAAAGTTCCTTCTATTTTCTAAACAATTAAAGCTAACAGCACTTTTCTTAATTGTTTTCAAATTTCTACTAAGTTTTGATCAAGGTGACTATACAGCTCATTTTGCCCTGAACTGTTCAGTGTTTTGCCTTATCTAATAATAATATGCACTGGATTCAAGAAATTTATTCAAAAAGTCCTCATTTTGAAATCATAAAAAAACCTATGTGCACCGTCTATGAGTTGCTGTCACATATTTAGAGATGAGACCTTTCCAGCTGCAACTGAGGTTAAATGAGTTCTTAAAGGTAGATCCTTAATCTAATAAGTTTGGTCTCATAAAAATGGAAAAGACATCAAATATGTACTGGGAAAGAGAAAAGGCCACATGGGGACATTATGAATACACAGGAAAATATGAAAGCAAAAGAGAAGTTAGAAAAGTGAAACCTGTTAATCCCTTGATATTGGACAGAACACTTTAGAACTGTGAGCAATAAGTTTCTGTTTAAGCCAACCAGTGTGGCACTGTCATGGCATCCCTAATGGACATTCATGGAGAAACGTATTGTAATCATCCCTCTTACCTTGCATATCTCTCTAACTTGTTGAGGTGTCAAGGCAAAAAACAACAACAAAACTTCTTCTGACATCATTGAATGCTGCTTTGAACTGGGAAAAAAACATTTCAGTAACAAATCTAAGGCTTTAAGCAGTTACTATAACCAGGCACTTTTAACAAACCTACCAAATCTGAAAATGATAAAATTTAAAGTCAAATACAATCAACTTTATTAGTCTTGGCATTACAAGTAAAAAAATCACTCCAAAAGACAAATGACTCCAAAAGCAATACTTACAAAACCATTCACTATAAACCAACTGAACAACTCATGGAGGGAGAGGGGGAAGGGGGAGGAGGAGGGGGAAATGAGGGAGGAGGTAACAAATTGTACAAGAAATGTACTCATTGCCTTATGTATGAAACTGTAAACCCTCTGTACATCACTTTGATAATTTTATTGTTTTTTTTTTAAAAAGATTGAATTCCAGGCTGGGAGTGTGGCTTAGGGGTAGAATGCTTGCCTAGCATGCATGAAGCCCTGGATTTAATTCCTCAGTAGCACATAACAGAAAAGTGGGAAGTGGCACTGTTGCTCAAGGGGTATGCTCTCCTGGAACAAAAGCAGCTCAGGGCTAGTGCCATTTAAACTGCAAAACTGCAAAAACAAAACAACAACAAAAAGACAAGGAGCTGGGACTGTGACTTCATGGTAGAATCCTTTCCTAGCATGCATGTGGCCCCTGGTTAAATTCCTCAGTATCTCATAAACAACAATGACAAAGTCATTAAATAAGGAATATTTTTTAAAGACTTAATTCTTCACAGAATTTCTTGTCCTCACCAGACAGCATTCCCTTTGCCTAGTTGTTTTCAAACAGGAAGATGGGTCCTTTTTTGTTGGCATTTAGATTTAAATTGAATTACTGGCTTTTCCTGAGTCTTGATTCTGCCAACTTTATTTTTTGAGGTTGCCTAGGATGCACTTTCCCCACCCCCCTTTATTGTCAAAGAGAATTACAGATGGGTTACACTTTCCTATGTAAGGCAGTGAGTACATTTCTTGTTCTACTTGTTATCTCCTCTCACATTTTCCTCCCTCCCCTTTTCTTCCCCCCTACCTCCACCCCATGAGTTGTATGGTTGGTTTACACCAAATGGTTTTATAAGTATTGCTTTTGGAATCTGGAATCATTTGTCTTTTTATCCTTTGTCTCTCGATTTTGGCATTCCCTTTCCCTTCCCTAGTTTTAATACATGCATATACAGTATCCAGGGTACTAAGATCAGATACAGTGATTGCGGAGGTAAAACCACAGGCATGTTGAAAATAATTACAACAATGATATAACACTTGTTTCCATAACGTGGAATTCATTTCAGTTAGCATCATCTTATATGTCATAAGGGCATAGCTATTAGGCTATTGTGATCTTCTGCTATGACTAGCCTAAACATGTACTAATTACTCCCTATGAGGGAAATCATAAGAGTCCTTGTTTCTTTGGGTCTGGCTCACTTCACTTAGTATAACTTTTTTCCAAGTCCTTCTATTTCCTTACAAATGGGGCAATGTCATTCTTTCTGATAGAGGCATAGAATTCCATTGTATATATGTACCACATTTTCCTGATCCACGGGTCTACTGAGGTCTGCCCACTTTTTTTAACTAGAGCTATATTGTATCTCCAGCTTGCTGACTTCAGAGTTTAAAACTCATCAGCCTTTATAATTGTTTGAGCCAAATTCTTACAGTAAATCTGTAGAAATATATTATATTTATATGAAATGCCTATGTAGAAAGCCCTAAAAAATATAGTCATTTACTTTGCATTTAGAACATACTGATTAGGTACTACAAATTATATAGAGATGATTTTAACTTTTTGGGAGAATTATGCAGGTTACATCCAAATAGAATGTCATTTTATGAGATTTGAGATGAATAAAATTTTGTATCTGAAGTGGCTTAAGGACAGCAATGGATGACTGTGTGTGTGTGTGTGTGTGTGTGTGTGTGTGTGTGTGTGTTTAATTGGTTCAATCTCTTTTGGCAACCCTGACCAATACAAATTTGTATCGCAAAGCTCTTGTGTAATTCAGATCCAGTTGGTGGTTTTTGGTAGTAAATATTGGGGGCCAGAATTTTGTCTTGCACCTTTTTTAAAAAAAAATATCTTGTTTCATACTGGGGATGAAAGCCAATGAAACTGCACTTGGTAAACAGGCACTTTGCAACCAAGCTATATCTGAAACCTATTTCTACATTTTAAATTTAGTGTTTAATTAAAATAAGAGTATGCTTAATCTTTACAGCTCTGTCACTATTTTTTCAACCTGAATGCAAGAATCCTCTAAGGCCAATTAAGCTTTCATGCACAATTGCTTATATTTTTCTTTTTTCCTTTCTTTTTGTCAGTCCTGGGCCTTAAACTCAGATTCTGAGTGTTGTCCCTAAGTCTCTATCTGCTCAAGGCTAGCACTCTACTATGTAAGCAACAGTGACACTTCTGTTTTTTTTTAGAGTAGTTCATTGGAGATGATCGTATTATGGACTTTTCTGTCCAGGCTGGCTTCAAACTGCAATCCTCAGGTCTCAGCCTCCTGAATGGGTATGATTACAGGCATCAGCCACCAACATCCAGCTTCAGATTTTAATTTGACTACCAATTTAGAACAAATAATGACTGACATTAATGTAAAATGACTTTTGGAAAGTCATATTGAACCAATGTGTTCACATGTATCAAATATAATCTGGATGCCAAGTCACATTTATTGTAATTTAATCTGTACTGATTACATAAGGCCCACTCACGTTTCAATGGCAATCTGCTTTTTCTCATATACTTTCCTAGGCTAAGCCTTATAAATGAAAACATGTCTTCCACATATATTTCCTAATCAATGAGGCCCCAAATACAAAAATACTTGAATATTTAAATACACTTGTATCTTCCACATGTATATGTATACATTGATATGTGTATATGAATATATATAGATAAGTCATCTCTGAATCTACTCTATCATTCACACCCCACCTCCAATCAAATCAGAAAATCTTATTGCCTCTGCCTTAAGACCATATCCAGAAATGAACTTGTTCCCACCACATCCACATCTTCCATTCTGTTGTAAATCATCTCTCATTGAAATCACATATTAGTCTTCTAACTGTTCTCTATATGATGTGCAAGCTTCTTCTTCTTCTTGTTTCTCGTAGCTTAGAAACACCAACTTCTTTGCTTTTCCTTAAGCTTCTAACACTATCCAACCTCTGCACAAGTTATGTTCTTGCGGGGTGGATTCTTTCCTTAGTGGGGCATAGCTAGCTCTGTCACTAAATTCAGACCTCTATTCAATGAGGGATTATTATGTTTTTACTACTTTTCATACTATTTTTCTTCACTCCATTAGAATGCATACTCCATGAGGGCAGATCTTTTGTAGTTAGTTAGTTATTGGTTACTGAATGCTTAGAAGAGATCCTGGCACTTAGCAAATATTCATTAAGTGAATTACTAGGCATCACATTGGGTCATAGGCTACCTACAGAGTAGTAGACAAATAATGGACACCATAATTACCATACTTGTAGGCAGGGACATTTTTACATTTCTCACAGAGAGGATAGTTATTTAGCTATTAAGTAATTAATTACATAGCACTTAATTATAACTGTAAACATAGAGGAGATCCCACTGACTAATCTGACTTGATGTCTTGATGTGTTGAGGGATTATTAAAAAGTATAATACTTAGGGGAAAGATCTAGCATCCCACAAATCATCTAATTTTGAAATAAAAATACTGAGAATTGGTGCTATGCAAATGAGCATCTGTAGTTGAATAGGATTATGAAGATTTAGAGAGAGCTGACAAAGCAAGACAGGGAACCAGATTAAAAGTAGCCTATTAAATAGATAATCCAATGTGGCTATGTTCTTTCTGTCAGTCAAGGTTACCACAGTTCTTGGGAAAAGCAATCCAGTGATATGTAGGCTGGACCAAATGAATCACATTTTAGAGGGAAAACAAAGAAACATGACAACACTGTTAACTCTTCAAATTTGGGCATATTGAAAAAAAAAATCCTTGTGTGCTTTATGTATGCAAACAAAATTTCTCCCTACCTTTAATTTCAGCAAAGAGGTAATTTCTTTTCCCTGAAAATTTTCTAGTTCCTTTCCTTGTCATTCTTAATCACGGGCTCTATAAGTAAGGAAATGTACTCATTACCTGACTCATGTTATTGCACTCCCTCTGTACATCACCTTGGTAATAACAATAAGGTAAAAATTTTTAAAAAGAGGACTCTTTATCTGTAGTTCTTTATCTGTGAACTCACGGTTTCATAACCATTTCTTCTTCTGCCTGTTTCCTTCCTGTACTAAAGAAGGAACTTATATGCTTTTAGACTAGAAAATGGTTCCCTGGACATTGTTTGTGCTGGGAAATTATGTTCAATGAATGAACAGACACTCAGTGAATTCCATTACTTTATTATGGATTATTACTTTGCATGGTTAAGCACTTCATACATAAAACCCAGATTTGCATTTAGAAACAGAAACAAACTATTTCCTTCACTCATGTTTTGTTAGAATTGTATGATACATTGTTTAGAAGAAAGTATACATACTAGCTCTGTATCTTTCTGTAAAGTTCATTACTTAATAGTCACATATGCCTGGCTACCAAAATTTCCACTGAAGCATACTAAGGTAAAGCCTAAGTAATCTACAAAGCTTCACTTCAGGTGTTGTCCAGGAGCTTAGAAGAAAAGGAGAGAGAGCACATTTAAGTGTTCTCTTACATACTAACAGTGTATGATAAATATGCTGTAAATTTGCTCCAGTTATACATACAAAAGCCTAGTAAAATAGGAATTATATTTTTACTTCATAGATAGGAACTTGAAGCTTCGGAAACATCTGTAATTTTCTCACAACCATATACATAATACTATCCCATGATTCAGGCATATTCATCCTTAATCACAATTTTAGAAAAGGAAAGTTCTATGAAGGAGATATAAGAGCAAGTAAAGGAAGAAGCATTAGAAATAAAATGAGTCATTTCCATTTTGTGTGTGCCTGTGTATGATTCATTGGACAAGAGCTGTCATATAAAAACTAATTGCACAATGTCAGCCATGAAGTAAGTTGACAGGAAGAAGACAAGGTTGACTAGAATTTTTGCTCATCAGAGCATTTAATTTAGCTCATAATCATTTTTTAAGTTTCAAAGGTCAAAAATACTATGAGTAAATGAATGTACATGGGAATCTCCTGTCTTATTATATTGTTTTATTTCTAGGTATATTTATTTTAGTTTTATCTTTCATGCACAAAGTAGAACTAACACAAATTTCTTGAACTAATCCTACTATATGTCACAATGTCCCAACCAGAAAATATATATTCAACATATGTAAGAAACCAGGCAAATTTATGATACTGTAACTCTTGTAAAAATAAAGCTTTACATTGATCAGTGTCCTGTTTAGAGATAGAAGCCACTTATTAAATATTTACTATGCTTCATTCATATCACTATATCTCCTTTTACTCATTACAATAAGCCTGCAAGATATTATTATGTCCAGTTCATGGGAACTAATACTAAGGCCAAGAGCAAAAAGGCTGACATTTGAACTCAGGTCTGTTTCTCCAAATGCACAGCTAGCTCTCCAAGAAAGCTTCCAGGAAATAGGTAGCATTTCTTGGGCTCAGGTAGGGTGAACAGTGGTTCTGTGATCATTATTTCTAAGAGCCACAGTGTCTTCCACTTTTGACAACAGGAAGAAAACCCCACCCCTGAAAAACACAACACTAAGCTGAAAGTAAAGAGGTGCCATAGACCCTTGTGATCTGAAGGTATATGGTTTCCAGAAGACTACCATTAAGAAAAATTCAGGATACATAGAGTTGAATTCTGTTCTGTGGATGTGTGACTCATTTTCCCATCACCTTGCTTAACTTCTGCTAAAGATGAGTAGCCTTTCAGAAAATCTAAAATATTCACTTTCACTTTACCACTTAAGCATATTAACACTTTAATTTTGGCAACTGTGTGTGTGAGAGAGAGGGGGGGAGAGGGAGCGAGCGAGCGAGCGAGCGAGCGAGAGAGAGAGAGAGAGAGAGAGAGAGAGAGAGAGAGAGAGAGAGATTCAGAGAAAGAGGTCCTAGGGCTTGAACTCAGATTCTGGGTGCTTTCACTGAGCTTAGCTACCACTTGAGCCACAGCTCCATATCAGGTTTTTGGTGATTAATTGAAGATAAGAGTCTCAGAGACACTTTTCTCCCTAGGTTGGCTTTGAATCCTGATCCTCCAATCTCAGCCTCCTTAGGAGCTAGGATGACAGGTGTGAGCCACCAGCACCAGGCTATGTGTTCTTTGGAGGAGCATATTTTATAAAGTAGAGGCAGAGAAATACCCAGCAGCAGATCCCCCAATAATTTATCCACAAGAGACAGAGAGCTTTTCTGAATCACTTAAGAAACAATGCAATTCATGTGTAAGAATTTAAAATTTTTGCTTTTTGAATTTTCTTTTGATTTTTGTTATCTATTAATATCTTTTATTGTACTTGACCACATGAAATGAATCTTCAAATAAAGCAGACAGATTGTACTTTCACAAATGAAAGGTTCTTACTGGGTGACTAAGAAACATTAAAAATACTTTCAGGAGAAAATTTCTGAGACAATAATAACATAAAATGATGACAATTGTGATGTCTTGTATTTATGGTAAGGGATGTGCTAAGAGGGCTTCTGGTCTATTCAAGTAATAGATGAAACAGCAATGAAAACCAACAATGTTTTCTTATAGTCAGTAGTTTTCTTGCTGTCACTGTTAGAGGCACATTGATAAATTAAGAGAATTAGCCTATTTTTTTTCATGCTTTTTTTCCTCCCAGATGCATAAGCAACATGGTGTTCTGCAGTCAGAGAGAGAAAAGACTAACGATGTCACCTAAATAAAACAGAATGTGAAAAGTTTATCTCGTGCAGTATATAAAATACACTATATTTCTGTTTGCTAAATCTAGTCACCCTATCTCACCATGAATCCAACTAATTGATACAATTCTATACATTGTGGCCCCAGGAAAACCACCTCATCTCTATCTTTATTTCCTCCTCCAATAAAGCAAATACAGAAATGCTATAGAACTTAAGATACTAATTTACAATTGAGTAATGTCAAGAATTTCTATTTGTCTTGGTAGTCATTACTTATTTTACTTTATATGTGTGATGTTTATTACTGCTTGATGCTTTTCAAAATGTTTTCAACTTCATAAGAGCATGTTTGAGATGCTGTGTTATTCAAGGTGAAGGGCTTATTTTTCCTAAGTAGATTATGTCACTTTTCTCAGCAAGGAGCATAATAAAAAAACATCTGGCATAGTGACATTTTAGTGTAATAATAACAACAGAGTAGGTGCATTGATAGAAATCGATTATGGAAATACATTTACCAAAAGCACCATTTTAGCTGCATAAATAGTGTTTATTTAAATAATAATGAAATAAAATAATTAAATTAACAGAATTTTAATAAAAAATAAATAAAAAGCAATATATCTGTAAATAAAATAACCCAGGGTACCAAAATCAAATACAGTAACAACAGGGGATAAACCACAGGAAAGAAGAAAGAAAAATTTCACATAGTACATTAAAAATGACAATAAAAAAGAAAAAAATTGAACTCCAAGGTATGGAAACAAGAGGTTTTTTTAATTATTGCTGTCATTTTTTTTTTTTTTTTTTGGCCAGTCCTGGGCCTTGGACTCAGGGCCTGAGCACTGTCCCTGGCTTCTTCCCGCTCAAGGCTAGCACTCTGCCACTTGAGCCACAGCGCCGCTTCTGGCTGTTTTTTCTGTATATGTGGTGCTGGGGAATCGAACCTAGGGCCTTGTGTATCCGAGGCAGGCACTCTTGCCACTAGGCTATATCCCCAGCCCTATTGCTGTCATTTTTAATAGAGGGAAAGTGGGGGAAAATAAAGGGGGGTAACTAGTATGACAAGGAATGTACTCACTACCTTACGTATGTAATTGTAACCCCTCTGTACATCACCTTGACAGTAAAATTAAATTTAAAAAATAGGGGCTGGGGATATAGCCTAGTGGCAAGAGTGCCTGCCTCGGATACACGAGGCCCTAGGTTCGATTCCCCAGCACCACATATACAGAAAACGGCCAGAAGCGGTGCTGTGGCTCAAGTGGCAGAGTGCTAGCCTTGAGCGGAAGAAGCCAGGGACAGTGCTCAGGCCCTGAGTCCAAGGCCCAGGACTGGCCAAAAAAAAAAAATCTGGATGAGGGTCAGTGAGTTGAAAGAAGGCAATAAAATACAAATGACAGTGACTTATTTAGCTGCAAAATCAGAGATAACAGGCTTTTTTCTGGAAGTTTTATTGTCAATATGAATTTAGGGTCATAAATGGTAATATGCCTCAGTTCATTAATCTAATGTCTAGGAAAAACTGAATATTCACAGATTTACATATGATGACTTAAGAATTATTCTGAAATCCTTTAGACTAAGGGAAAGTGCTCATAATAATCAATCAATAAATTATGATGGAGTCATTGAAAATAATAAAAATATGCAATCTTAAAGTGTGTTAGTTTCTCTAGTAACATAAAATTATTATAACATTAAATAGAAATCAGAATGAATTTCTTCTAAAGAAGTATATGGAGGCACAATGAAAATGTTATGTCAGTTGTCTCAATGTGTACACTATTTTCTGTTTTTTCAAATTTATAGAACACTACAGTCAACTTTCTGAAAGTAGTAAGTATACTCTTAATATATTTTTCCAGGCATCTTGGGGGTAGTTTCCTTATTGACAGCATCTAATCCCTCTGGGATCTTATGTGAGACAATAAACATTATTTAGTTGGTTATGTCACAAACCCAAAATTTCTGGTGCATCTATTTAAGTCTACAGGTAAATGTCCTTTTGTCCCAATATACCGTAAGTTTCTTAAGAACGAGGTCCTTGATCTTTCTTTCATTTCTTTCACATTTTGATGCAATAATAGAGGTAAATAAATATATGAAAAGTAAATACTTAGAATCCAGCACATGAGTTTCTCTGGACACTAAATGTGGTCAGTTGGTTAGTTATTCAGCAGAACAAATACCAGGAGAGAGAAAGAGTGATGTAGTTTTGGACCTGATACATTAAAATAGAAATTTTGGATAAAAGAGATAGCATTTTATTCCTTCTAATTTTTAGCCCAAAACAAGTTTTATGAATAGACTGTCAAATATCACAAGAAAAATTCTTAGGATCATTCACTTTTAGGTAACTGAAATGAACATTTGTACCGTTATCATCATCATATTGTGATGGCTTTTGAACATCAAAGTATGACATTCTTTCAGGCAAGCTCAACTTCCTACTATTTTCTTTCTTAACCAATTATGCTTTAAATATGAAGAATACACACAAAAAGTCCTTGAATAAGTAAGTGCACTTACTTATGTTTTAATAGTTTTTAGTACAGTGACACTGAAAATTGAATCATACTTGCGAAATCCTAGACCATTTTTTTCTTCAAGATTGTGACTTTGCTTAAAAACTTTGCAATATAACTTCAATAAAACCCATTTGGTTATCTTACATTTGATTTACTTGCCAATTTGAAAGAGAGCTTCCTTTGAGAGATGCCTTTTTCTCTCTAATTCTAATACATATTAATTAGCTCAGGTTCAAGCAAAGGATAATGATGATTGGTGTGGTTGTTATTTTCATCCACATACAAATCCGCAAATCCCCATGAGTCTTGAAAATCCTCTTCTGTGAAGGAACTATATCTTTAAGAATAATTAAGAAATTCAAGATTTTGTGCATGTTTAATGAAAGAAAAATCATCGGACTTACTATTTAAAAATGTTTGGACCTTAACTTTGACATCTTAACTGTGTCATCATTTACGGTGTATCCTTGCTTGCTTTGGATATGACCCTGACTTCCCCATTAGAGGATATAGACATATTACTTAAGCAACCAAAGGTAAGAACCTATGGGAATTGTGGTTATATTTTTTACATGGGCATACCTCTCTGCCTTATTAAGCTAACAGCTTTTGATTTGTTACCTTTTCAGGTAGCCAATGACTACATCTTTATAGATTCTTTGCATTTCTGACTGATATATGAACATTAGTATACAAATTTGGTGAAAAATAACAATTAGTAAAGACCTGGGTGGTGTGGTTTATTAATCTGAACATCACAAATAGTTAATAATAGCTTTTTTTTGCAAATTTAAAATTGACATGCTAGATATTTTCATACTGGATTTTTAAAAAAATTGCTTATGGAATTCTCTTATTAACTTTTCTAGATAGAAGCCTGTTTTAATCATTATCTGCATTATCTGTCTTTTCCTTTTTCTTTCCCTCCTTTCCAGCTCAGCTGCTTGTATGGTATTTCTGTGACATAGCAAATACACATGCTTAATTAGCTTATATGTCACTTGCAAATTGTTTAAATATCAGTATTTTAAATATGCTACTTTGAGGATAAAGAAAAAACTTATATGAGAAGTAGGAAAAATGTTATCTTGAATATTGAATATCCACTATGACTTAAAAAAATCTGTTGAATTAGTATCCAGAGAAACTCATGTGCTAAATACTTTCCATTTTTATTTATTTACCTCTATTATTGCATCAAAATGTGAAGGAAATGAAAGAAGAAAGATCAAGGACCTTGTTCTTAAGAAACTTAACAGTATATGGGACAATGGGACATTTACTTATAGTCTTAAATAGACGCATCAGAACATACATGTGTAGGGTTTGTACTCAGTCTGTTTTCTGCTGCTTTACAGAGTTTCAGAGACTGAGTAATTTATAAACAATGGAAGTTTATTTGACTCATAATTCTGGAGGTGGAGAAACCCAAAAGCATGGTATCTGGCAAAGCACTTCATGGTGCACCATAACATGGCAGAAGGGCAAGCCAGCATACTGGAGTGAAAGAAAGGAGAATCAGGCTAATGCCACCCTTCCAAATGATCACCATTCCCAAAACCAGAAACCAAATCCTGCATAAACTAACCCTTCCCCAAATGGCATTGAATCCATTCATGAGGGCGGAAACATCAAGGCCTATTGACCTCTCTGAAGGTACCTCTTAGTATTGATACAAAGGCAGTTAAATTTCAACCTTAATTTTGGATTTTGAAACCACAGCAAGGCTAACAGTATGAATTAATATGGAGAGTATGAATAATAGATGGTGAAACTACAATAGATTTTTTTTTTGAAGAGGGAGCCTTGTATTAGACTTTCCAAAGCACCATGAATCTCTGGAAGAATCAGGTTGTGATACAGATTCTAGGGGTGAAGTGACCAAATAGAAAAAGCACAACAAAACTGAGTTAATCAGAAGTTATTCGTTTTTATAATCAATATCCAGAATTGTAGGGCCAAGGACCTGGCTTAAATGGTAGAGGACTTATAAGGAAAGCATGAGGTTCTGAGTTTTAAAAAGAAAACAATCACAAAACATAAAGATCAAGAATTCTGAATATTTTGGCTACAATGGAAATATGGAAAGGGTTGTACATTAAGGTCACCATCTTTTAGAAAAAATATTTGCTTTTACTCTTGATTAATAAACCATAGGTTTTGAGGAATACTCTCTTTGATGCCCCAGGGTTGCAATTTTTTATATATTGTCATTTGGATCCTAAATGTCTTAAAGTCTTTGTCCCCAGAATGGCACCACTGGGAAGTAGTGGAAACTTTAAGAGATGAGACCCAGTGGGAAATCTTAAGGTCACCGTGAGTGTGCCCTTGAAGAGCATTGTGTCCCCTTCCTCTGTTTTGTTTTCTGGCTGTGAGGAGAGTAGTTTTATTCTGCCATGCACTGAGATTTTTCCCTCCAACATGTCCACAAAGGCCTAAAAGCAATGGGTCCTAAAATCAATGATGTTGGAATGAGATAAACCTTTTCTCTTTATAAGTTGATTATCTCTGGTATTAATTAAACCATAAGAAAATGGACTGAGCCAATATATAGTAGTATGCAACACACTTCATTTTCTGGCATTTGAATCACCTGTATATCATTATAAAATGTTATGGCTAAAAAACAAAACTGGAGTGGTAGAAATACCATTATTTTGTGGCTTTGCTTCATTTTGCTTTTGATTAATGAAGATTTTTATTTTGTGATGGAGTCTATACATTGTGAAGATGATAATATTGATGATAATAATAATCATAATCAGCTTTGTAAAATGTTTCTTTCTGAGAAACCATTGGATTTCTTTTTATGTTCAGAGCAATTGACGGGCTTGGCAGGTCCTGAGATTGTTATTAACATATCCACCAATACAGCACTGCTTTAGTTTGTCAGGGAATTACAGTTGGTTCTGCTCCTATAAGGATAATTATTATTTTTGTAATAGTTTTACTGACAATTTTGACTTCTCAAAGTGATGGTTCAGGGTGATGAATTAAAGAAAGATTGCAAGTGCTCAGTCTCCAGTGAAAGGTGGTAGTTCTCTCGCTCCCTTTCTCTCTGAACTTGGAGATTATGTAATAGTGTAAGCAATTTCTATTTATTTAACTCTTCATAGTCTTCTCTCTTTCTCTTCCCCCTAGAATCTCTAGAATGTTTGCATAGAATTGTACTCTAGAAACCATAAACATACTAAAACCTTATACATGTAACATGATCATTTGGCTATCCATAAATAATCTGTAGTGTGGGTACTTGGAACTACATAATATGTAACCAATTTTTATTCAAAAATGATAATTTAGGGTGTGACAACATAACAAAATAGAGCCCTCAATTTCTTTTTCAATTCTACCCCTCCCCCCCTGCAACTAACTACATATGCAGAGTTGTGTCTGGATGTAGTTGTGCATGCTTGTAATTCCAGGTATTTAGGAGTTAGTGGTCAGAATGATCTTTGTTTGAGGGTAGAGTGGGCAAAAAGTTAGTAAGACCCTATCTCAGCAAACAAGCTGGATATGGTAGGAGAAAATTATAGATAGAAGCATTGTAGTCTGAAGCCAGCCCAGGGCCTCAGCCCAGGCTAAAAGTGAGACCCCATCTGGAAATAACTAAAGCATAAAGGGCTAGAGGCATTGCTCAAGTGATAGAGTGCCTGGAGGCATTGCTCAAGTGATAGAGTTCCTGAGTAGGAAGTATAAGGCCCTGAGTTCAAACCCCATTACCCTTCAAAACTAAAACTTGGTTACAATGAAAATTAAATGATATTATGAATTAAATTGCTATTCAAGCCATACACTAGTAAATAAATATTGTTATGTGGTTTAACAGACTGGTTAGTACAGAAATACATGTAAGTGGCAGAACTTTATGCTTGCTTCATATGGGTAAAATTCAAGGTACAATTAATAGAGGACCAATGGGATAATTGAACTATTTAATACCTAGCAGTCATTTATTAAATATATGTTGAGTATGGAAAGAATGAAAAAATTAAAAAATGAGCCAAGAATATAAATACATGACTAATAAGTATGAGAGCTTGTCTAACTTTATTAGTAAATGCAAATCAAAAACTGCAGTGTGAAAAATGTTCACTGATCCAATTTAAAACTTTAAAAATGAGGGAAAATTCTTCCCTCAGGCATGATGAGCAGGATGCCCAACAGGTGGCACAGCCACCAGGCCCCAATTTGGTGGCTGTAGTACACCAAAACCAGAACCCCCAATTCCATGTCTGAACTTTCATGAGGAGTATCCTGGTTGCATCCTTACTCATAACAGCAAAAAATGGAGCCAGGCCCTGGTGGCTCATGCCTGTAATCCTAGCTACTCAGGAGGCTGAAATCTGAGGATCATGGTTTGAAGCCAGTCTGGGCAGAAAAGTCTCTGTGAGACTCTTATCATTAATTAACCACTCAAAAACCTGAAATAGAGCTGTGGCTCAAAGTGGTAGAGCACTAGTCTTCAGCACAAAGAGGCTCGAGGACAGTCCCCAGGCCCTGAGTTCAAGCCCCAAAATGGACCAAAAAAATGAATACATGAAAAGGAAATGGAGCAAAATAAAAGGTCATTAATGGAAAGGGAATTAAGATTGAAAAGAAAACCCACATTGGCAAACCATATTACAAAATTAAATAGTTCTATGTCTGTTCTCATAGCCAATTTTCAAAGCATAGTTCTGACTGTAAAAAAGAAGCAAGTTGAAGAATTACGCATGAAGGAAGATACTGCTTTATGACTACATCTCCATAACTGTATATTTATAAATATGGATGCTTATGTAGCCATGTGAAAAGATGGAGAATGGCCTTATAGTATTGTCTATTGCTAGGAAGGTAAGGAAGGGAGAGGGGGACCATGAATAGTACTGAAAGGCAGCTATTTGTTAAAAGAATTTCATTTTAGTTATCAAGTTTCATTTTTGTCACTAACCATAAAAAGACTAAGAGCCAATTTGACAAAAGTCAACGACAATGAATTCCTGATGACAGACATATAGATGGAACAAACTTATATTGTTTTTCACTATGAAACAAGGTTCATTATGCAAATCCACTAAGTAATTAATTTGCAGGGCACTGAATCTCAAATATACAAACAGTGCACTGTGAAAAAAAATTCAGATTTCTATTCCTCTTCCCCAGAGGTAGGCAATGGCAGTTCTCAGCTTCTTATCCCATGTCTATAGAGTTTTTTCTTTTTCTTCTCATCCCCCACATGAATATGTGTCTTTGTCCCCCTAGAAAGGATAGCTTGTTGTATTTTGAAGGATTTTCAATACAAGTTCATACTGAAATTTCCCATTGGATTGTACACTTTTTCATCCTATGAAACGTATTTTTGGAAGAAAAAAAGATTTGAAAAATAGGAAGAATAAGAGGAAAAGTGCAAAGTAGATTGGTATTCAGCTGCTGAGTGAAAGACAATAATTTAGTCAGCAATGGTTCTAGAACAAGAATGTATTATAATAGGCACACCTTAAGAAGATTAGTTTGAGACTACTTTATAATGCGAATGGTAAGAGACACAAGAATGGAACAGAATAAATCAGTTGCAAGGCTTAGTAATTGACAAGCAATAAGAAACCCCTAAGAAATTCAAGAGAAAGGATGAGAAGAGAGGCAAAATGCCGAAGTGCAGTGTTTGAGACCTGCTGGGAAGGAAAAAGAATTTAAAATGAGTGATTCCCATTCTCAGAGAAGTCAGATGAGGAAAGATTCCGTGACCTGCGATGAGAAACAAAGGAAAAAACAGAGAGAGGAAGAGGAGTGAAAAATCCCTTTGGAGCTGTTGGGTCTCTGATGTAGATGTTTTAGAAACTGAGTTAAAGGAGATTGTCTAACAGCAGGCATGCACAGTGTTTGCAGTGAGTGAGTGACAGCAGTGTGGTACAGGAACTGAGGAAGATGGTTAATATGGAACTGAGAGATAGCTACATAAAGTGGAGGTGATATGTTAAGGAAGAGGCTGGATGGAAATAGTCTCCGGGGTGCTGAGCATGTGGCCCTCTGTACATTACTCATTTCTATATAACATGCGACAATATTACTACAAATGGAAGGGCATGCCAGAAACGATCATTGGAGCAGACAGGGCTCCAGCATTGAGGAGCAATTTCAACTTAATGATCCCAAAGCTATTGGTTAGTGGATAAGTCCACGCACCTCTCCAGTTGTCACAGAATCATTAGATGTGTGAGTCTTCACAATCCTGATTTGTTGTACCTGGCAGAAGGTAGTAAACAGAAGAGAGGGAGAAGGATACTTTAATTAAAGGATTTGGTGGTGGTGAAGCACAGTGACATTCATCTCTTCATCAATATTCATCTCATTCATTATGAAGATGTATGATACTCATTCATCTTAGTCATGTGCCTGGTCCTTCCTTCCCTTTCTTACCACAAATATCATGGAGTCGTTGCTGGTGATAAACACTACTAAAGGCCAAAGAGACATGAATAGACCCTAACAAAATCTATTCTTTCCCTGAAAGGAGATGGTCTAGTGAAATTATAGAAGAAAAGCAAAACATCTTTTCTCGTGTTTTTCCTAAGGATAGTGCTTGATTACAAATTCTACACTATCTGTTTAGGAACAGCTATTTGATGAGAAGTGGGAACTAGGAACTTATCTTTTTTTTTTTTTTTTTGGCCAGTCCTGGGCCTTGGACTCAGGGCCTGAGCACTGTCCCTGGCTTCCTTTTTGCTCAAGGCTAGCACTCCGCCACTTGAACCACAGCGCCGCTTCTGGCCGTTTTCTGTATATGTGGTGCTGGGGAACCGAACCTAGGGCCTTGTGTATCCGAGGCAGGCACTCTTGCCACTAGGCTATATCCCCAGCCCAGGAACTTATCTTAAAGATGCATTTATTTATAAAACATGCTTTTGAAATATGAATGTTTATGTGGGAATCATTGGTAATCCTAAAGAATATAAATTAGAAAGTTAAAAAGAAGCCCTTCTCTTTTTTTTTTTTTTTTTTTTTTTTTGGCCAGTCCTGTGGCTTGGACTCAGGGTCTGAGCACCGTCCCTGGCTTCTGTTTGCTCAAGGCTAGCACTCTGCCGCTTGAGCCACAGCGCCACTTCTGGCCATTTTCTGTATATGTCGTGCTGGGGAATTGAACCCAGGGCCTCATGTATAGGAGGCAAGCAGAAGCCCTTCGCTTAAGGCTTGGTCCGTGTTTTAAACTATGCACTTTGAATGTATGGGACTCTATCATGTAATAATTGAATCCAAAAATGTATGGTCTCAGCTTTTCTGGGGATTCCACACCAGAAGGAAGTAGAAGTCAGCAAAAGCCTAAGCATCCTTTGGAGCAATTGATGTGTGAGTTCCAATATCATTTCCTGGGCTTCAAGAAAAGCCTTGGGCCATTGCAGCTTGAAAAAATAAACCATGTGGTTTTGAGGAAAACACCTGACTTCTCTGAGCTTCACATCCTTTCCTGTGAAATGGAAAGCACAAATCTTGAGTCTCAGGTTAAATGTGCTAACCTGGACCTGACAAAATGGGTGAACTCTTTAGCATTTAGTAAACACGTCTCTTCTTTTGTCTCTATCCCTGTGGTCTCAATGCAAAGAGGTTGAAGACAATGTCTAGTTCTTTCTCTTACTGATTGGAACTTTCACATCAGGGAATAAATGACCCAGAGATGTCCTTACTGAAGCAATCAAAATGTTCCACTGAAAATCTGTTCAGAACTCTGAAAATTTCAGATGATGCCTGGACCAGGAGTCCCTTTCCCAACTACTTCTTCCAAATCTCTCATGATGCCTTTATCTATTGCCATTGAGGCTTGTCTTTCTACTCCTTGTCTTGTGTGTCCATTGATCTTGCTGTTCATGTTTATCGAACTATTTGCTACACAGCATCTGAGTTTCCAGTAACATGGCCTCTTGTCTTTCTCAACTCAGGGGAGTCTCCTAAAATAGCAGAATATGGAGTGATTGGTTTAGTAACCAAGTAAACTACTTGTTGAGTACATACAGTACTAATATTGTAGCACCATAATAGATAGTAGAGGGACTAAAAAACTACTAAGGAATTGCCCTGGACTCTAAGAGTTCATAAACTGATTAAGACACTGACAAATATACACAAAACTATTAGGTTGTCATAGTTGGCAAGAGTAATAGTGAAAATATTTAACAATTACGATATTATCATTGGGCACTTACCAAATGGCTGCTAGCTACGAACAACTAACTACCTAGCTGGCTATTAGGTACATGGCTTAAGTCATCAGCCCAGTTGGAGCATGTATTACAACTATATAAACATTCCATTGGCCAAAGGAATCTTTGGATCCAAGTAAATTTGTATGACCATGAATAGCACAAAGTTCCTGCTCTGCCCATCTACATACATGGAACCTTCAGCCTTTTTACACCAGAGTCTTCCTGAGATCTTCCTGAGGACTTTCCACAAAGGGACAAGACAGATGTTCTTTTCAGCTATGGCTCCTTTAAGAGGGAGGATTATCCTCCAGGCCCACGTAAGCAAAGGCAGTGGAGGATTGAGAGGGGGCTCATTCTAATACCTAGCATTTGTAGCCACAGGAGCTGCAGAGGACAGCACCCTCTGGTTGCTCAGGGTATCCCTCTAGCATTCTCAAGATAAGTATCATCAGATTGGAAGGAGAATGGACAGAAATCATCAACAGAAGGGAGTTGAAATAGGCAGAAAAGGCTATGCAGTAGACAGCAGTACCTTGAACTTAGTCTATGCTGGAAACAACTAAAAAATGAACCAAGAATTGACTCTGGCTGTTCTTAGAAAATGATATGTCCTGATGAGAGTTTAGACCAGTGCTTTTCATGATGTACAGCTTCAGCTATATTACTAGTATAATTTAGAGAATTTGCTAACAACGTGAATTGATTGTATCTGTATTCACTTTATAAATTCAAAACCACTTGAGCAGAGTAGAATAGTAGAGTGTTTGATAACAAGAATAAAGCCTTAGATTTGAACCTCAACATGAGGCTCCCACAAAAATAATAAAAAGGAATACTACTTAAAACTATTACCCCCTTCTTTGAAAGCCTGTAATTTTCAGTGGATAACACTAGATTTGGGTATTTTAGTTTGCTTTTTATCTAGTGTAACTGATTTATTTGGTATTAGGCAGGGTCTTTATGATTTTGTTCTAAATACTGTCCAAATACTTCAAAATCTGGGTGAATCCAACATTAAAAATGAAAACCTCTATACCTCTGGAACATTTTTGCACTAAAGAAAGTATACACACACACACACACACACTAGCTGGGGTTGGTTGTATTCTGTATTCTTTAAAGAATTATTTCATTTATTTAAAACTAGAAATGAATATTAATATAGCACTAGAAGAATAGTAGAATGAAACATTTTTGTTATTGTTGGTCATAGGACTTGAACGTAGGGTCTGGGCACTGTCCCTAAGCTCGTTTACTTAAGCCCAGTGCACAGCCACTTTGAGCCACACCTCTACTTCTGGTTTTCTGGTGGTTAACTGGGGATAAGGGCCTCACAGATTTTTCTGCCTGGGCTGGCTTTAAACTGTGATCCTTAGATCTCAGCCTCCTGAGTAGCTTGCCTGAGCTACCAGTGCCTGGGGAAATTTTTGATTAAATAATAAATGCAAAAATAGTTTTCTCACCTGTGGGATTTCTTTGCAGACATTAAAGTAACCATGCAAGCAAACATCATCAATACGTGGCACTCCTTTGTAAATATTCCCAATGTGATTGTACCAAGTATTGAAAGGGAAATAAGAAGGATGGAAAATGGAGCGTGCAGGTGAGTTTATGCAGTTTCTCATACTTTCTTTTTTATATCAACTTTCTTTTTTATATCAGTTTTATTTTTTCTTTGAACTTTACCTATGTTTAATTTCTAGTTAACATTATAATTTGTAACCTTAACTTTCATAATGTATTGGGCTTAGTGAGTTTAGCACTGTGTAGCTTAGCAAATGAACACATATTATTCTAGGTATTTTTTTTGCAAGCACCTACAAGCTCCTATGTCAAATGTTACTTTTTCTTTTTTGTTACAGTCCTGGGACTTGAACTCAGGGTCTGGATGCTGTCTCTGAGCTTTGTTGTTCAAGGCTAGTGTTCTAACACTTGAGCCACTTTTGGGGTTTTTTTCTTGTTCATTGGAGATAAGAGTCTCACAGACTTTTCTGTCTGAATTGACTTCCAACTTCACTCCTCAGATGTAAGCCTCCTGAGTAGCAAGTTTACAGGTGCTAGCCACCAGTGCCTGGCACCAAGTATTTCTTTAGTCATTAACAGCCTTTCCTCATGGGGCACTTCAAATCTAAACAGAAGACATTGTTATAGTTAAATGTGAAAACACAGAACATGCAATGCTAAGAGCATAATTTAAAAGTATAATTTAAAGTGATTACCTTTTATATGAATACAATGTGTATAAATGTGGAAGAATTTTCTTTTAGAGGAAGGAAACATGAGTTAGCAAAGGAGAGTGCCCATGGCAATTATATATCATGATTGGAAGCCTAAATATCCTACTTTCTATTGATAATTATTAGTATCAATCAATGCATCAAACAATACAAATGTAGAAGATCTGGAAAGTGTTTCCTTAATGAAGTCCATTTTACTACACTGGTCATGTAGGATACTCTTTTTTTTTTTTTCAAATTTTTATTATCAGTAGGATACTCTTTATCTTATACATTTCTTTTTTCTTTTTGTCGTGGGGCTTGAATTCAGGGCCTGTGCACTGTCCCTGAGCTTTTTTGCTCAAGTCTAGTGCTTTACCACTTTGAACCACAGCACCGCTTCCTATTTCTTAGTGGTTAATTGGAGATAAAAGTCTCATGGGAACTTTTCTGTCTGGGCTGGCTTTGAACTATGATCCTCAGATCTCAGCCTCCTGACTAGCTAGGAGCACAGGTGTGAGCTACTGGTGCCTGGCTTCTTATACAATTCTTATTTCACTCTAATTACATTTGTTGTTAATTTGAGAGAGAAGGGGAAAAATGAGGCAAGCATCCCTCCTAATGAGAAATACTATTCCTCTATATGAGTTGAGCCCATTAACGGAATTTGCGTCTACCTCCTGTTGGACTGTAGCTCCTTTTCTGACAATGATGACAGTGCCTCTGTGTCTGAAGACTCAGAAGATGAGAGCACTGATGCAAGGGGATCCTTTAGAAGCAACTCCTATCAAAGGGAAGGATCATCACAGAGGTGAGCATGATGATGTGTTGTCAGGATGTGTTTTTAAAGCATTAACTCTACTCCATTAATGGGTTTGACAAATACTCTTTCTATCCAGACACTATGTAGGATTTTGGGATTATTCTTCTCCTTCTGTTCCTTACTCTTGTCCTTTCTTGGCAAAGTACTAGTGCTTGGCAATACTTTGTGGTCCTGGGGTTCACAAGGCCAGGTTTCAGGTTTCTAAACATCCTTGATCCTTTTCCTGGAGACCCATATCTATTCCTTAGAAACTTCCCACCCTTTTCCTCTTTCACTGTCTGCTTCTCTAGTTCATCTCTCAAGATCCTGAAGCAACTATAGGTGAGGGTTGGCTGACCTTCTCTCCACTGTTCTGTCTCATCTGACCCTTGGTTGAAGAAATAGAGCAGTGAAGTGAGAAGTCAGAAGAGAAAAGCTAAACATTCTTAGAAGAAAACAAAGCAGTCCTGATAAAACATGAGACTTTGAGGGTATTTACCTTTTCTTTTCTGTTCCCCTCTCTCCTTTCCTTCCCATCAATGAATTCCAGTTTCACTCAAAGTGATGACTGATGCGAATTCTTGATATAAACTGACTGATAGGCACTTCCTCGCTACTTTCGTTCAAGGCACTGCTATTTGGCAAGTTGTGCTTAAGGGAGATTCTGTATTTTCAAAAATCATCTACAAAACTTTTAGTTAGGGTTATAAACTGGAAAAAATGTTCTTTAAGACTATTTGCTTACCATGGATGTTATACAGATGGTGACTTGTATGATTTCACTGTATGTTTTGCATTTTCTAGGAAGCAGTACCTGCCAGGTACCATGGCACCTTTCAATGTGAACAACAGCAGCAATAAGGAACAGTAAGTATGCTTAAAATAGAAAGCCAGAGCTATGTTTCTAAAGAAAATTAGTGAAATAATAATATATCTGAATTGTTGAGCAAATATTTGTTAGGTGAACTAATATACTAGCAATGATAGCCAATTTTTGTTTTCTGGTTATTTGTACGTGAAAATGCATCTACCTCTTTTAAAATGGTATGTATTTATTTATTCATTTAAATGTACATAGAAAAAAACGAGCCTAGTGTATGTACATTTGCCCCTCTTTGTGGATTAGAGGAGCTCACAAAGGTGCATGAAACACTGAGTCCTTTCTAGTCTTAGGTTAAGTTCCCTAAAGACAGTCTCTGAAATGAAGGCTTGTGGACAGAAGTTTATTAAGTGTGCTCTTGGAGTCAATGAATGGGAAGAAGCAGAATTGGGAGGCATTTTCATTTAAAATATTTCCTTATTAGCATGCATGAGTTATACAAGGGGAAGTTTCATTGTAATATTTACATATATACATATACACATACGTATACCATGTCTCCCTTACATTTCCTTCTTAAAGGAATTGAATTTTCTATGTAAAGATAGTGCATAGGTGAGATGGATGGATATCAATGGTCAACAAGCTTCAGGTACTCATTGTCAATCTGCCAAAAAGGGATTGTTGTTGACAGTTCACAATCAGCCATTGGCTGGCCTTGGTTGAAGGAAACCACCATGCTCAAGGTTGTGCCCCTACATTTGATGGCCAGCACTTATTGAATAACCCTGAATAGATACAAAGGCCTAATCCCATTACCTAAATATGGCTCAGATAAAGGCCATTCACACTTTCAAGCCCCTGTATAATCAATCACCTTGTATATCCAGAAACTTACACTTTCAGTGACCACTTTTAATGTAGCAAGACTTTGGAAATACACTCTTTGGGGAGATGTTTGTTAAATTAACCTCTTGAGCTTTAGTTTTATGTTGAATTCCTTGGGTATATTTGCTCATCTGGATAATTGCCCATTTTGAAGTGGGGTTGACATCTTCACTATGAAGCCAGCTTTCAGGTTTCTAAGCGCTCGGGAATATCTCTAAATGGAAGGCTGAGAATTCTTGCTCAATGGAAAGTAAAAAAAAGAATGGGGTCAGGACGTCATGTGATAATGTGACAGAGATATTGTTTCTTCCTTAGGGAACCAAAAGAAAAAAAGAAGAAGAAAGAAAAGAAGAGGTGAGACTTTGGCACAAATGACTCTACATCTTTCTGCCTATAACATTTTCATCTTTAAACAATATATACCTCACTTTTTCAGGAGGTCAGATGATAAAAAAGACCCTGAAAAGAACAAAAAGAAGGAAAAGAAAAAGAAAGAAGAGAAGCCCAAAGAGAAGAAAGAGGAAAAAAGTAAAGAGAAGAAAGAAGAGTAAGTGTTTGTATGGAATTTGTGAAGGGTTTTTGATGTAGGGGTAATTTCTCATGCATACAACATAAGAGAGAAGTAAAGAAGCTCTGGTTGAAGAATAAATGTTTTCAAATCAAATATCAAATGTGAATTAAAACTAGTTTCTAAATCCCTAAATTAGCAGTTATTAGTTTTACCACCAAGAATCTTTGCTGTTATGATATGGTTAATTCTCCTACAAGCATTTGTAAAGACAAACTTACCATGGGGAATGTGCAGGGAGAATTAAACAACTGATGTTATTAATAATTTTTAAATCTGAAATCAAATTTAATAATTTCATTATAATTTTAAGTAATAAACATATGGTAAATAAAGCTTTAAAGAAATCATTTTTGTGCTACTTTTGGGACTTGAAATCAGTGAGCCACTGGCTCCTGGCTGGGAAATTATGTTCTGAATTTATTTAATCAAGTCTTTATCAAACAATGATTCAGTTGTTCGTGCCTATTCAGAAAGTCAATGAATTTTGTATAAAGAGAAAGGTCCTTAAAGCTGTATAATTGGTAGGAGAACATTTTTGAAGCTTCTGATGGCTCACACCTGTAATCAGAGTTACTCAGGAGACAGAGATCTGATGATTGCCTTTCAAAACCAGCCAGGGCTATACTGTATGTATGTATATTAGAACTAGGGAAGGAAAAGGGAATATCAAAATCGAGAGATAAAGGATAAAAAGACAATGGATTCCAAAACCAATACTTACAAAACCATTTAGTATAAACCAACTGTACTACTCCTGGCCGGGGGGTGGGGAGGGGGGGAGGGCGGGGTGGGGCGGAGCGGGAGAGGAAAAGGGGGAGGTGGGAGGCCAGGAAAAAATGAGGGAGAAGGTAACAAGTTGTACAAGAAATATACTCACTGCCTTACATATAAAACTGTAACCTCTCTGTAATTCACTTTGACAAACAAAGTGGGGGGTGAGTGGGGAGAAACCAGCCAGGGCAGAAAAACCTGTCTGACACTTACTGCCAATTAACTGCAAAAAGCTGAAGAGGTACTCAAGTGGTAGAGGGCCATCTTGGAACAAAGGGAGCAAAGGGAGAGTATAAGTCCCCAAATTTAAGACCCAGGACTGGTGAGTGCGTGCGCTTGCACGCACGCACACGCACACACACACACACAGGCACACACACAAAAGTCTCTCTCACCCTTTGTTTTGTTCTCTCTTGATTTTCTTAAGGAACCCTTTCTTCATAGTTACATGCAAGTATTTTGTATCAGATATTTCAAACATTCTTCCTCTACAGATTAAAAAAAAAAGAAGCTATGAGTTGCTCTCTTTCCCAATAGTGTAATTCCAATCACTTTGGTACCTGATAGGGTAAGGGAAGGTCACTATTCTACTATTCATAATCCACCCAAGGTGCCTGCAAATATTTACAGTTTTCCATAATCTGTGTCACTACTTCCTGTCAGTGCATTGCTTTGTATCAGTAAAATCAGGGCTATGATAAGCATTTCATGGATGGTTTAGTACAATGCTGGTGATTTAATTATGGATACACACACACACGCATTCACACCTCACTAGCCAATGCAAGATCATCTTTCCACTCTAGGCAGAGTATCTCCATCTTCTATTTCATTGTGAGAGATGGGCAGAATCATATTTGATAGGGCAAATAAAAATATTCTTATTGCTTGCTAACCTGCTTGATTTGTAATTGCTACTAGACAGAAGAAAGAAGTCGTGATTATTGACCCCTCAGGAAACACATACTACAACTGGCTATTTTGCATTACCTTACCTGTGATGTACAACTGGACAATGATTATTGCAAGGTATATAAAATATATAGAAGACTTTCATGACAATTAGTCTTTACTTTGTTTTATTGATACATTTTCTTTTCTTTCTTTACAGGGCATGTTTTGATGAGCTTCAATCTGATTACATAGAATATTGGTTTTTTTGTGATTACTTCTCTGATATAGTCTATCTTATTGATATGTTTGTACGAACAAGGACAGGTAAAAATGTTCAGTTTTGGATATTCTAATATGGCATGCTTTTCTATCATAGATCTCATAGATCTCAAAAGTTTGGAATCCAGATGTTCTTCAAGACAAAAATGCACAAAACTCTGTTTGAGACGAAAAGACATGAAGACAGTATAGTTACCCACAGGCCTAGGGCACTCTAACTGATTCAAAGGTTACTGTCAAGTATAGATTGGTGGTGGTTTTCCTCTGTTAGTCTGTTCAATGGGTTTATGCTAAGTGAGATGAATAGAGAGAGCAGAAATATTTGTCCAGCTCCATGGGCAAAGGGTAACTATTACCTGACATGGAGATACCTTAAATAAAAAACATGAGAAAAAGTAGCATTGCATTGAACAGAGCCATACCAGAAATGACTGTAATATGGTGGTGAGTCATTATCAAGCAGGTGGCTGTAAGTGGTAACTTTCTATTTGAAGTGTTCTTGGTAAAGAGATATAAGCTGGTTCCTGCTATGCTGCTCTCCACTGCATATGTAATTGGTGTACATTATACCAGCAGGAGAATTTAGGAATTAGGAGGGGGCTGGTGGCTTATATCTGTAATCCTAGCTACTCAGGAGGCTGAGATCTGAGAATTGTGGTTGAAAGACAGTCTGGAAAGGAAAGTCTGTATGACTTTTTTGTGTATGTGTGGAAGGATAAAATAAATTTTAATCAGAATTGTACAAGATAAATTTGAGACATTTTTATAGGGGATGCATTAAAAGGGCAAACATAGAAAAAGAAATGAATGTCTTAACAAAGCACTCCCCAAGTAAAGTGGCTTACAACAAAAAGATCCTTGTTAATAGTTCACTAGATTTGTACCATAGCGAATATCTACTGCCTTATCTCCAATAAATTACTCAAAAAAAGCTGCAAGTGGCCGTGTGGCTCAAGTGGTAGACTACTAGCCTTGAGCAAAATGAAGCTCAGGGTTGTTGCCCTAAACTCAAGCCTCAAGATTGGCACACACACACACACACACACACACACACACACACACACACACATACACACACAAATTTAGGAATTAGTGTAAGTCCCTTCTTTAAATATCAGAGCAATGCTCCAAGAGCACTGTCTTCTTTGCAGATTTGGTAGCCACTATAGGAGGATGAACTCTTTCCTCAATGATAAAATTCTAGATTTTGCCTACAAGGCAACAACATGTGTCCCAAGTGACTAAGGAAAGAATAAGCTATAAGAGATAAAAAGTAAAAACAAGCAAAAAAATTGACTTAGAGGGCACTTAAGTTTCACACTGAAGGAGTATAGACATGCAAAATAGTAGCTAGCTCAAGTTTCTACAGCAGGGCTGGAAATATGTCAAGAAAATGGCATGAGTTATTGGGCATAGTGTCATGGAGTTCAAGAAACTTTCAAAGACCTATGCATGGTAGAACAAACAAACAAATTCTTCCTATAAGACAATAAACACTTACTATATAACAATAGTCTTGTAGTCACTGAAATGTGCGCAGAAAGGTTCCCATAGCAGGCAATCCTGTCACAGTGCTGGGTGTGAGAGTTTAACTCAATTCTTACCTATCCGGAGTTAGTGTAAATCTCATCACCATGTAATGACTGTTTCTCAGGACACTCTGACACTTCAGATGCCTGTCATAAGCCCCAAGTTGAGAACTGTGCTTCTAAACAATACCTTCTAAATTAGAATTCCCATCATCCCTCTGAAGCCTCATGGTCTTGGTCACATGACTCATGAGACTCCGGGAGACATAGTTACAAGTTAATTGTATTAGCAAAGGATATGATAAATGATATAGGTGAATGAATTCAGCTAAATACAGAAATGTGTAGGGTGCAGTCTGAAGGGGTCTGAGAACAGGAGCTTCCAGAACTAGAGCGAACACCCTTATAGTAGAGCCCTGCATGTATGTGCTAAGCTCTCTCAGAGCCCTGTAGTTAGGGATAAAAGCTTCATTAGATAAGGATGGTAGAACTTATACTCAATCTCTAGTCCCTCTCATCTTCTGAGACGAAGGAATAATTGGGGCTGAAAACTACAGACTTCTAAACATGACTTAATTTTGCCTCATCTAGAGCTCACTAAGAATTGCCTTTTAAGAACAAAAGAAACACATATCCACCAGGAAATTCCAAGAAAATGGGAGATTTAAGTCAAGAATAGAGACTAAAGACTATATATCAGAACAAAAGACAAAACTAATACTTAGAAACCACAGGACTTTTAAGAATTTTGTGTCCGACATGCCCAGTGCGGGCGCAGCGGCCCCGGCCCTGGGAGCTCCCGGCGGAGCGGGTGGCTGGTCGGTGTGGAGGGGAACCAAGTAGGCCCCCCGGAGTGGACGAGCGCTGGGGTCCTTCATGATGAGAGATTTTGAGGTACTTCTCTCTGTGTAGCTGATAGTCTGGGTGGTGAGGAGATGGCTGACAGTGTCAAAACCTTTCTCCAGGACCTTGGCAGGGGAATCAAAGACTCCATCTGGGGTATTTGTACCATCTCAAAGCTAGATGCCCGAATCCAACAGAAGAGAGAGGAACAGTGGCAAAGAAGGGCAGGTAGTGTCCTGGCCCAGAGGAGAGCCCAGAGTATAGAGCGGAAGCAAGAGAGTGAGCCACGCATTGTCAGTAGAATTTTCCAATGCTGTGCTTGGAATGGCGGAGTGTTCTGGTTCAGTCTTCTCTTGTTTTATCGAGTCTTTATTCCTGTGCTCCAGTCAGTAACAGCCCGAATTATTGGTGATCCATCACTATATGGAGATGTTTGGTCATGGCTGGAGTTCTTCCTCACATCAATCTTCAGTGCTCTTTGGGTGTTCGCACTGTTTGTGCTTAACAAAGTTGTGAATGCCATTTGGTTTCAGGATATTGCTGACCTGGCATTTGAGTTATCAGGGAGGAAGCCTCACCCATTCCCTAATGTCAGCAAAATCATTGCTGATATGCTCTTCAATCTTTTGCTACAGGCTCTCTTCCTTATCCAGGGGATGTTTGTGAGTCTCTTTCCCATTCATCTTGTTGGTCAGCTGCTTAGTCTGCTGCATATGTCCCTTCTCTACTCACTGTACTGCTTTGACTATTGTTGGTTCAATAAAGGAATTGAAATGCACCAGCGATTGTCAAACATAGAACGGAACTGGCCTTACTACTTTGGATTTGGTTTGCCCTTGGCTTTCCTCACAGCTTTGCAGTCCTCATACATTATTAGTGGCTGCCTCTTCTCTATCCTCTTTCCTTTATTCATTATCAGCACCAATGAAGCAAAGACCACTGGAAAAGCATACCTTTTCCAGTTGCGCCTTTTCTCCTTGATGGTCTTCTTAAGCAACAGACTCCACAAGACAGTCTACCTGCAGTCTGCCCTGAGCAGCTCAACCTCTGCAGAGAAGTTTCCTTCACCTCATCCATCTCCTGCCAAACTGAAAGCTGCTGTAGGCCACTGAGTCACCTGCTGTTCAGAAGGGATGGGTGGGATTGGATGGAAGCCATGGCAGCTCTTTTCTCTGTTCACCTCCCCCTGCTAGGGAAGGCAGGATCCACTCTGCCAAAGGCCCTTTGCATAGTCTCTTCTGTTTGTGGAGTTTGAATTTTTGTCTCTGGTGCACATAGGGCAGAATCTTCTTGACATCAGTATGTGGATTTTTACCACCATCGTGAGTCTGAAAGGACCACAGCTATTTTCTAGCATTTGCCAGCCCCTGTGCCTGGATGATTTGAATACTTCATTTTCCTGTCTGTGCCATTTACCCTCCCACCTTTCCTTCCTGCCTTCCAGCACCCTTGGATGAATGGGTTTTGAAATTCTAGCTGTTGTATTTTGTGGATTTGTTATTTTTGTTGCTTTTCTGTGAAGCACATACACTGAATGTGGGAAGTATAGGAGCATCTCAGTTGCTCCTAGTTACTTCTTTTATAGCCACCACTGTCTTGTTTCTTGTAACTCAGGTTAGGTTTTGGTCTCTCTTGCTCTACTGCAAAAAAGAAAGAAAAAACAAAAGAGCCTGAAGAGATGGGACAGAAGGAAAGACCTCACAGCCAGATCAGCTGTTTTGAGGAATACCTTTCTTTCTTCCCCTTGAAAGGGAAAAAGCTTTTTTTCCCCCACTGGTACTTAAAGTTCCCTAACTATGGGGAAGTACCAATTTTGGACAAGTGCCACTGCAACACAGAATGCTCAGAGAAACTGAACTTTTCCTCTAGAGAATGGAAATTTACTGTTGGCCACTGCCAGGTCAGACTAGTATTTCAAAGGATTATGGGTGCTACAAATAGGAACTGAAGAGGTAAACTTATTAAACCCATTAAGCCTATGACTGGTGATGTTTTCCTGTCATTTTAGGATACTAAATATGGGGTGGGAGGGCAGATGTCAAAACTTGTACAATTTTAAAGTGTCACAATTAAATGAGAGCTGGTTTCCCACAAAAAAAAAAAGAATTTTGTGTCTGAAGGTGAGGATAGAAACCAAATATGTACCTTATTACATCATAATATCATAGAATCTGAGTTCATTAAATGAATGACTCTGCCTGGGTGGTAGTGATGAAAATTGTTTTGTGTATTTGTCCTGGGGCTTGAATTCAGGGCCTGAGTGCTGTCTCTGAGTTTCAGTGCTCAAGGATAGTGCTCTACCACTTGAGCCACAGCTTACTTCTGGCTTTTGGGGGGTAGTTTATTGGAAATAAAAGTCTCAAGGACTTTCCTACTTTGGTTGGTATTGAACCATGATCCTCAGATCTCAGCCTCCTGAATAGCTAGGATTAGAGACATGAGCCACTGGCACCCAGCCAGTTTTATTTTTCCTATTTTCACAACAGGTTATTTTCCATATATATGTATATATATATATATATATATATATGTTGATTTGTATTTGTGCCATATAATAGTATCAAAGGCATGCTTAATGAAAATGAATTGTCTTCACCTCAGCAAAGTCAATTGACATTCAGTTTCAAAAAGTTCACAGTAGGGCTGGGGATAGCCTAGTGGCAAGAGTGCCTGCCTCGGTATACCCGAGGCCCTAGGTTCGATTCCCCAGCACCACATATACAGAAAACGGCCAGAAGCGGCGCTGTGGCTCAAGTGGCAGAGTGCTTAGCCTTGAGCGGGAAGAAGCCAGGGACAGTGCTTAGGCCTTGAGTCCAAGGCCCAGGACTGGCCAAAAGAAAAAAAAAAAAAAAGTTCACAGTGGCATATAGAAAGACTTCACCTTGACTTTTCCATTCTATTTTAGGTTATCTAGAACAAGGATTGCTGGTGAAAGACAAAGTGAAACTGATAGAGAAATACAAGTCAAATTTCCAGTTTAAACTTGATGTTCTGTCCGTGATACCAACTGATTTGCTATATATCAAGTTGGGTTGGAACTATCCAGAAATAAGGTTAAACCGACTGTTGAGGATATCTCGTATGTTTGAGTTCTTCCAGAGAACAGAAACCAGGACAAATTATCCAAACATCTTCAGGATTTCAAATCTTGTCATGTACATCGTCATCATTATTCACTGGAATGCATGCGTGTACTACTCGATTTCCAAAGCTATTGGATTTGGTAATGACACCTGGGTCTACCCTGATGTTAATGATCCTGAATTTGGTCGTTTGGCTAGGAAATACGTATACAGCCTTTATTGGTCTACACTGACTTTGACTACCATCGGTGAAACACCTCCTCCTGTACTGGATTCCGAGTATATCTTTGTGGTGGTGGATTTCTTAATTGGAGTTTTAATTTTTGCTACCATCGTTGGTAACATAGGTTCTATGATTTCCAATATGAATGCTGCAAGGGCAGAATTTCAAGCAAGAGTTGATGCTATTAAGCAGTACATGAATTTTCGCAATGTAAGTAAAGATATGGAAAAGAGAGTTATTAAGTGGTTTGACTACCTGTGGACCAACAAAAAAACAGTTGATGAGAAAGAGGTCTTGAGATATCTCCCAGATAAACTCAGGGCAGAAATTGCTATCAATGTTCACTTAGACACACTGAAAAAGGTGCGCATTTTTGCTGACTGTGAAGCTGGTTTACTGGTAGAGTTGGTCTTGAAATTACAACCCCAGGTCTATAGTCCTGGAGATTACATATGCAAGAAAGGGGATATTGGTCGAGAGATGTACATCATCAAGGAAGGCAAACTTGCTGTGGTGGCAGATGATGGAATCACTCAGTTTGTGGTATTGAGTGATGGCAGCTACTTTGGTGAGATTAGCATTCTTAACATTAAAGGCAGCAAAGCAGGAAATCGAAGAACAGCCAACATTAAAAGTATTGGCTACTCTGACCTGTTCTGTCTCTCCAAAGATGACCTTATGGAAGCTCTTACTGAATACCCAGATGCCAAAACCATGCTAGAGGAGAAAGGGAGGCAGATCTTAATGAAAGATGGTCTACTGGATGTAAACATCGCGAATGCTGGCAGTGATCCTAAAGACCTGGAAGAAAAAGTCACTCGGATGGAGGGCTCAGTAGACCTCCTACAGACACGATTTGCCCGGATTCTGGCTGAATATGAATCAATGCAGCAGAAACTGAAGCAAAGATTAACCAAGGTTGAGAAGTTTCTGAAACCACTTATTGACGTGGAATTTTCAGCTCTTGAGGAACTTGGTGGAGAAAGTGGGCCCACAGAATCCACCCAAGACTGAAAAGCTCACCACTAAACAAGAATGCACATATCAAATGGTCCTTGTGATCATGATACCAAAGGCAACTGATATTTAGGAGGAAAAGAGTCATCTGGGAGATTTTTCTGTAAGGAAAACATGCGTGGGTACATGACACAAACACTCCTTGTAAGGGATTATGATTAAAGAATCATCCTATCCTGGCTTTCTTTTTTTCACAAGGGGTAATATGCAAGGATACAGACAGATGAACTTATCAGTATCTGTATCTTCTAGGATTTTTCACACATGCTCCTTCTATGTAATAATCTTTGTAAAAGTGTACAAGTATCCCTCACTTTCAGATCACTTTCACTGTTGAAGATTAAGATGGATTCAGAGTAACTTGGGATGAATGTTTTCATCATGTTTGGGATACTATATCTTTTAAAAAGCCTTAGAATGCAATAAAGTCAAATTATGAAATAACAGTGAATATGATTTCGTTGATGTTTTTGTAGACAGTATAGGATCTTAGCACCAAAGTCATTTTAAAGACCATCACGATTCTAGTCTAGGGCTCAGGGTAGTGAAAAGAAACTACTGCTAAAAGCATGATAAATCAAACTTCACGATCTGTCTTTATTATACATAAATATGGAATTATATAATATTGAGCATTGTAAAATGCTATAGGAATATTTTATGTTAAATTTAAAAATTCTCAGAGTATTATTGCCTGAGAGTAGTATGATTAATGAGAGAAATGATTATCATGTTAGAAAAAGATACCTGGAACTGGTGTTGCATGGGTGTTAGCTGAGAACTTTTTATAAATGGAAGAGTGTTTGGTTAGCATACACTATCTCCTGAGTTCAAGCCCCAGCACAGGAAAGAGAAAGAAAGACAAAGAGAGACAGAAACAAAGAGAAACACAAAGTACTCAGTCGGCGCTTCAGACCTACCAAGCCAGAAACACGAATCTAGAGAATCTGGAGGGAGGTCATGTGAGAATGATTCTAGCAAAAATAAAGAAAGGTAGGCACTTTTGGGCAAGTGTATTTCTGTAGAAGACATTGCTAATCACATAGCTCTTGAGGGTTAAAAAAAAGCCATCTTAATATAGATCACTAGTCTTGACTTGACATTTCTATCCCTGCCTAGAATCAGTGGACACCCATAGCACAATTTTTTTTCTGCCCTACATCAGAATGCCCATTAAATGATACATTATGGTTCTGGAGTCTTGTATTCACCTGCTACATTTTGTCTACTCCTTCAATATCAGACAGCAAGTATTACCTCATAGTAGAGCAAGTGTCTGGTTCTCAAATGGCACATATGTAATATGTAGCATGGTCTCAGCCCGAGAACAGAGCTCCATTTCCTCTTTTCTTCCTTATTCTTATTACCCCTTCCCTTTCATCTGTATAAAACACCTGGAAGACACTGTAGAGATTCTGGCAGATATGGTAGGATAGGAATGACTGAGGATACATGCTTCGCTGGCTCACCAAGGAGAAAAAGCCTCAATGGAGTGTTTTGAGTCTGATCTACAAGACTTAGCCAAAAGCCCTAGTTTGATTTGGGGAAGTACTTAGGGTGGAACTAAGGAGTTCATATTTTCAAGAGTTCTGATTTGATGACCTTTGATCCCCTGTGAGTCTTACTGGTGCTTACATTGGGCAGCTGGCAGATTGTCAGATGTGAGGCTTGGGGTAAGGTTAGCCAATTCTATGATCCTTCTAGATAAAGGGATCTAATTGGCTAATCTGGTGATGAGGGCTTTAGGTTTGATATCTTGAGAGACTGCAACACAGGGATTCATAATTGGGACCCAACTTCATCAAGGACTTAAAAAAGGAAGGACAGGAAACATGTGGCTTTGAGAAAACTCATGGTGAAAATTCTGGAGTATGTGTGGATGCTAAAAGCAGTAGCTTGCCTAACAAGGCAGAAATCAACCAATTGACTCCAGACTGCAGTTGGTTGTCAGAATAAACACTGTAATATAGTAGGACAAAGGCAGACTTGTCAAAAAGATGAGGGAGTGGGAGAATGGAATAAGGGAGTTGAGGGTGAAGTTTTAAAATCCTTAACACCTCTATGTGGGAGGAAATGAGAAAGAATATTCTGGTACCCTCAAATGGCCTATCAGTGAGGAAGTAGAAAATCAATCACTTTTTCTTGTCCTTTTCTTATAAGTGTTTGCCCTGCCCCTCCAACTGTATTGTAATGTAATGTTTATGTAGGAAGAGATTGCGTTATAATTTTGTCAATATTTTTTTCACAATATTAACTTTTCAACCTAAGATGTGATTAAGCTTCTTGTCACTTAGGTAGCACTGTTGACCTGAAATTATAACATTCTAAGCCAGAAGTTGGTTTTCTGCTTAGAAATTATATAGATAGTATATAGCTCATATCCAAACCTTATTTGTGACCTGGTGTTTACCAAGACTCATAGCTGCCAGACAGAGCTAAAGATATGTTACAAAAATAAAAAAATAAAGAAGAAAACGTAGCTGCATATCATATAAATAACAGATATTTGACTCAGCTTTACTGAAAAGATCTTGATTTGGAAATAGTGTAATTATGTAGTTCATGAAACATTCCCCCCAAATTATGATTTGTTATAGAAACATAACAAATCCTTAAGTCACGTATTCTGTACCCTATATACATAGATACACATTACCCAAACTTTTTTCTAAAGTTATTAGTAGCATGCTTATGGTATTATTATATACAAGCTAGAAGGAGTTTGATCTGTATTATACTACAAAACTAGTTACTGTTTTGAGTTTTCCAAACTAGATCTTTCGATGTTTTCTTATGTATTACTTCCTTACAAGTATCTTCGAGCTTTTTTTCCCCCCAGACAAGTTATCAAATTTTTAAGTGCAAAGACTGTCATTCTTGTTGGGCCCACAAGCCTTGCTTGGAAAATTATACCTGGTAGATGCTCAGTAAATGTGGAAGTAGGAGATGGGGCTCTGCACATACCCTCAGTACAAGCTCAAACAAGAAAATGTAAAAGCTGCATTTATCCTGTGTTGTTGGATGGCCCTTAAGGATGTACAGGCAAACTTTCACCATAGCTTGTATATGATGACGAGGGGGAATAAACTGGCATAAGGTCAAACAACAACCAGAAGATTTGGGTGCGTTAATATAGGGTCTGACCTGTGGATTGCCATGCTTCTGGCTTTACAAACCTGTGAAAACGGAAGTGAGAACAGAGGAATGCAGACTTCTCAATCCAGGCGTCAGTGGTAGTTTCTTTTATCAGTATGGGCAAGGTGATGATTGACCATCATTACAAACTATGGAAGCGTCCAGTACTCTACTTCATTGTTGTGTTACAAATGCTTCACCCTAGAATTAGGAGGTTAAAAAAAATGTACTTTTTTCGGTTGGTTTTTTTAATTGCTGAAGAGCAATTAAAAATAGAAAACAGTTTAGGTTTCAGTCCCTGTGACTCACATATAGTAATCCTAGCTATTCTGGAGACTGAGATATGGAGACCTGGGTTTAAAGCCCGCCTAGGTATAAAAGTTTATGAGACTACATCTCCCAAATGTGGCAAAATGCTAGGATAGAGGCCTGGTTCAAGTAGTAAAGAGACAGGCAAGAAAGCAATCAAGCTGAGTGAGCTCTAGGTCCCAAGTTCAAACCTCAATAAAAGTAGTTTTAGTGTTTTGTAAAAAAACAAAAAAGAAATTTATAGGTAAGACAGTAGTCTTATTAGTCAATTTTAAATAGCAAAATTACTCTTACTAAAGAGTAATTATTTTTCGACAGTCTTTTTCATTGTATAGCAAAATATATATCAGTTGTGATGACTAATTTGGATTTTCAACTTGACTGGATGGAGAAATGCCTAGGAGATCAGTAAAGCATATTTCTGGGATCTATGAGGACATAGTCCCACAATATGAGTAGATTATTGGGAGGTGGTAGGAACTCTGAAAGGTATATCCTGGTTGGAAGAAGTAAGTCATTGACTTGTGTCTGTGGGGACTGTATTTTTGCCCTGCACCTTCCAGTTGTTGCGCTGCTCTGCTTCCTGGTTGTTACTATGATGCCTCTTTTACCACTTAAGTCCCAGTGCCACTTCTGGTTTTCTGGTGGTTAACTGGAGATAAGTGTCTCATGGACTTTCTTGCCTAGGCTGGCTTTGAATAGTGATCCTCAGCTCTCAGCTTCCTGAGTGGCTAGGATTTTAGACGGGAGCCACCAGTGCCAGGTTATCTGTATACTTTTAAATAAACATACTTTTTACAATGAAATACTATAAAACATTTCTCTAGTAACAGATAAGATTTAAGTTGTGCTAAATCTGTGCTTCCCATACAGCAATGCTTGTAATCTCTAGAACATCTTATAACGTAGGTTCCATTTTGTTCCTTCCTTAACAGATGAGAAAACAGAACTCACAGGGTAATTTGCCCCAACCCATAGGACTTAGAGACACAACTGCTATTTGATCCTAACTCCTTCACTTGGGTTGACTTTAGTATGTATGCATAATATAAATTAAGAACGTACAGTACAATATGGTATAGTGTTCATGGTTCTGCACTGAGGATAGTGAAGTTTATTAATATCCATGGAAATGCAAGACAACAGAAACTAGAGTAATAGTTACTTCTTGAAAACAATGTGAAGCCAATGAATCCATATGTTAATATTTGGGAAAAAGAGTAAAAACAGGTGTATATATAGTTCTCTATGTTTTTTAGAAGTTTGAATTATTTCAAAATAGAAAAAAAGAATAGAAGAGTTGGTATAAATGCACCCATCCAGGTTAGTGGCAAAGCTTGACTCTTGGATGCTTAGTTCAATGTTTGCTTTACTGTGAGGTTGTACTTGGTCATTTACTGCACCAGGAAATTGAGTGCTTGATGGGCTCCTCTTTGGTGATAACATACCTGATATCTGTATACTTTTGCCTCGCTTCTAGTCAGAGCACAGATTGAGATTTGAGACAATACTTTCTAGAATTACATTTCATGTCCGTCTATTGGATCCTGACAAATGGGAGAGATGAAAGAATGCACTTTTCACCACCATATCCCTTTGGGATTCTGCAAATAGCAAATTACCACAAAATTTACTCACTAGCCTGACAATGTTGGCCCTGGAAAAGACATGGTATTAGATTTCTTGTCAGATTGCCAAATTCTCCTCTTTCAAATTAAACTCATTTTTATCTGGTTTGAACTTCAGCCAGTTGGACTTGGTTCAAGAAGCTACTTGGGTTAGTTCTTCAGAGAGCCAGGAAGCAGGTTTCCTGGATCAGTCACAGAGATTCATGATGTTGAGGAGCACAGGCATCTGTTCTCATGAAGGTTCAGCATGGAGATTTGGACAGTCTGCTCACTTAGATCTCTGTCATGCAAGATGCTTCTAAAGCAGTTCCCCCTTCCTTAGTACTCACTTGATACTTCCTGAAATTACTCAGTGACAATCATCAGGTTCTCTCTCAGACTATATCAGCTCCTTTTCTTGCATTTGAAACCTTTACTGTGGAAAAGTCTACCTTAGAACTTTTAAATTTTGAAATTCAATGATCCAATTGCTAAAAACTTGTATACAAATACTGTGTTAAGAGTTGCTGCACACAGCTTACTCAGTGAGCTTATGACAACATTCCCAGGGAGTTTGTTTGAGTTTGGATAACAGGCAATTATGTAGTGTATATAAAAGGGTAAAAATATGATTTCTAATAAATCGTACTATTTAAGATTGAGGCTTGGTTTCATAGGCTCTGGCTACATAACAAAGGGCAGTTATTTAACCTGACTGTGCCTCAGTTTTCTCAGAGGTAAAACAGGGACAATAAATAGGACTATTTCGAGTACCAAATGACTACAGCTGGCAACATAGCATAGGATGTAGATTCCAGGAAGCCTGGGGTGTGTTTGAGGGAGGTTCTTGAGTTCAAGGCTAGCATGTCCGAAGTGAAGAAATCCCTTTCTCAAAACAAAGAAGCAAACAAATCCAAAACATAAGAAAACTATAGAAAAAAAAATACTGCCTCCTAAAGCCTCCCCACAACCAATTCGCTAATACATATGTAAAGCACTTTCAAAAAGCGTTTGGCATTAATAACTACTATCTAAACGTTTCATACTTATATTTAAAGTCAGGGAATTAACTAAATAATTGAAGGGTTTGTAAGACAGCTGTATGGCCTAAAATATTAAGCAATATACTTCTTCATCTAACCCCCCCCCCACCCCAAAAGAAATCTTACAGTCCATGTTTACCAGGAAAACGGGGCACACTTGGGTGAGCTCCTGGCTCTGGGCTTTTTTCTTTTTTGCTTCCTAAAATCTGCTCGAAGGAGCCATCGCAAAGTAATAATCGATAATAATCGATGGAATACTCGTTTCCAACCGTAAAGGAATATCAGCAAGCCTCCAGCAACTCGGAAAGGTTTCCTCAACTCGAGCCCCTCCCCAGTAACTCTCCGCTAGCTTCTTTGCCCTTCTTTCCAGGCTTTTCACCACGCGTCTCACCACAAGAACAGGCTAAGGGGGCTCGTGGCAAAAAATCCCGCTCACCAGTTGGGTTCACAACAGTCGCAGAAAAGCCGCAACCAATTGGCAGATCTAGAACAAGCCTCTCCAGCCTGCCTGGTTTTGCTGTGTGCGCTCCCTTGAGCCATCGACTCCGCCCCCAGCCCCCGAGCACGCTGGGAATCGTAGTTTACAAAGCGTGGATGGTGGGTGGGTAGAGTCACGCACGGAACTTCTTCCATTCACGTAGGGCCTCTTCCGGATAAGGAAGCATTCGGAACCGCCACGCGTTCGCTGTGCCGCGGGGGCAAGGCCTTCTGGGAGTTGTAGTCGCTGCGAGTGGGCACCGTCGGTAAGGAGACGTCGCTCTCAATGCGGGAGGCTCCGGCAGCAGCTTCCCGGCGGGAGCTCCAGGGTCAGTGGGCCCTTGTCGGGCAGCAGTTTTTTTCTCCCGACACTGCGGAGGCGCTTGCCGCAACTCTGACCCGTCCTGTCCCGGGCTGGAGTTCCCGGCCGCTCGCGGTCCACTTGGTCCTCGCCCTCTTCGGTCCATCTGCAGGAGTCTGGGATTCTCAGGGACTTGCTTCCCGGGAGATAGGGCCGCGCCCGGCAGCTCACCTCGCGGCGTCCATTGGCTCCGGCGGGCTCCGCCGCGCCCCTGGCTCACCCCCCCCCCCCCCCGGCTCCCGCCGCGGGACGCCCCATCCATTCCTTTGCGTTTATTTTCTCCACAGGGATGGAGGCTTCCTGGCGCCAGGTGGCCGGTGGCCGTGGCCGAGCCCGAGGACGGGCCACCGCAGCCTCTTCCGCGGGAAACGGAGTCCCCCTGCGCGGCGCGGGTGGAGGGCGAGGGAAGGAGACGAGGGCCGCCGTCCACCCCGGCCCTGGCCCGGGCCCCGGGTCCCGAGAAGCCGCCATCCCCGCGGCTGCGGGCAGCCGGCTCAGCCTGGCGGGAGTCGAAGCGCAGCTGCAGAAGTCTCTGGCCAGTGGTGAGCATGGCTGGGGTCCCCCGACTCTCACCTGGACGCCTCGCTCTGAGCGCTTTCTGGGTGGGGCTGCCTCCACCCCTTGTCCTCTCTCCGCGTTTTCTTTCTTCATTATTGGGTCCACTTCTCAAGGCTTTCAGGCAGATTTCTCCACTCACACCACTTGTCACTCCTGAGTCCAATACTCTTCTCATCATCCCCCACCCCCACTGCTTTTGTATACTGTACCTGAATTCCTGGACTTTATATTGTACTTTTAGTCCTTAGTATTGCTTGGTTGACAGTGTTCTATAAATCTGTATTCTCTTGGTGTGTGTGTGTGTGCCAGTACTGGAGCTTGAACTCAAGGCCTGGTCACTATCCCTTAGCTTTTTCACTCAAGGCTGGTTCTACTCCTTGAGCCACAGTTCCATTTGTGGCCTTTTGGTGGTTTTCTTAGCTAGGATTTCAGGAGTGGAGCCATCAGCGCCAAGCTTGTTGTAAAACATGTCATAAATCTGCTTAGCAATCTTTTTTTTTTCTTTCAAGTTAAAAAAAAGGGGTCACGTGACCTTATTGTCTTCTTGTATGGAAATAGCTCAAATGAAGTCATAGAAATCCATTAGATTGGGCCTGACACTCCCCATTTTATCACATTGTCTCCTATTTCTGGGACCAGTTGTCAATTAGCTATCAGATTGTTGTCTTTTATTGACTTTTTTTGCTTATGCCCTGTAAGCACTTTGTGCCTATTCACAAATTTCATGTGCTTTCATGAATTTGTCTGTACCCTTCCTTAGCCATGTTTGAGAGAAGCACTAAAGTGCTGCTGAGTGGGTTTTCTTCTTAGGTGTACCTGTTAATTTTATCATGGTGATGAAGTATGCAATGTGGACACCTGTGAACAATTTTGATGTGCTTTTCATTGTGGCTAGAAGGAAAGGAAGCATTGTCTACCTGGGTAGTTAAGATTTGACTGGAAGACATATGTAGGAGGATTGCCCATTCATTACTTTCCTTAAGATGTTAGCTAAATATATTTAGCAAAGTTATATCTGGGGCTAAGAATGTGATTTAGCGGTAGAGTGCTTGCCTAGCATGCTTGAAGCCCTGGTTCGATTCCTCAGCACCACATAAACAGAAAACACGACAAGTATCACTGTGGCTCTAGTGGTAGAGTGCCTTGAGCAAAAAGAAGCCAGGAACAGTGCTCAGGCCCTGAGTTCAAGCCCCAGAATTGGTGGGGGAAAAAAAAGTATACACACATACATCTGTCCAAAATAGTCTCTTTTCTAATATCTTAAAGTCCTAATTTTCCATAGGATAATGACATCATCTTTCTTATTTTGAATTATATATCCTATAGCCAGGATATATACAATGTACACACACACACACACACACACACACACACCCTGGTACTGAAAAGATTTCCTAGATAAGCAGTGCATAAATTTTCTTTCAGTTTTTTTTTTTTTTTTTTTGGCCAGTCCTGGGCCTTGGACTCAGGGCCTGAGCACTGCCCCTGGCTTCCTTTTTGCTCAAGGCTAGCACTCTGCCACTTGAGCCACAGCGCCGCTTCTGGCCATTTTCTGTATATGTGGTGCTGGGGAATCGAACCTAGGGCCTCGTGTATCCGAGGCAGGCACTCTTGCCACTAGGCTATATCCCCAGCCCTTCTTTCAGTTTTACTTGAGAAGGTTTTGGCTGATAATCGCTAACCAAAGTGGCCTCAGTAGGAAAAGGGGGACATTTCACAAGGGAAGTTAGAGATAAAAACATAATTAAGTACAAATGTACCACTTAAAAGTAAGAGCGCTTACCTGGTGTACTAATTCATCAGTTTCAAGTATAAATCTAATTTTAAATTATTTGTTTAAATTTGTAAATCTAAACTCCTCAATAAGGGCATTAGTCCATATTAATTCAGCAAATTTGTGGTTCTTAAAATATGGCTGCTATCCTTAGCGCTTATTAACATTCATTGCATGAGGAGTACTCCCAGATGCTTGCTCTCAAGCAGTTTGAAATCTCTTGAGTATATATGTAATGAAGTAATATAACTGTTTTGTATTATTTAATTCAGTAACGAAGTGAGAAGCACAGACATTGTTAAAGATAATAGTAAGAGAACTAACAAACTACTTCAACATCCTTTTTGGAAAGTTGCCAAAGAACTTAATCAGAACTTGCTTTTAGCATTCTGTTTTGGAAAATAGTTGTAAGAAGCACATTTGCCACCATGTTAAACATTTTTTGTGGACTAACATTAAATGTATTTCTTTTTTGTGATGCTAAGAATTTGAAGTCTACATGGAAGGACAAGAGTTCTGGAGCTCAAAATGAAGTGGTGGGAAGTCCACCCACCTCCCCTGATTCTGATATGCCGCCCCCCCCCCCCCACATCTTAAAGAAAAAAAGTCACCGTGTATTATGCATTTTAAAGCTTTTTTTTTTTTTTTTTGGTCAGTCCTGGGCCTTGGACTCAGGGCCTGAGCACTGTCCCTGGCTTCTTCCCGCTCAAGGCTAGCACTCTGCCACTTGAGCCACAGCGCCGCTTCTGGCCGTTTTCTGTATATGTGGTGCTGGGGAATCGAACCTAGGGCCTCGTGTATCCGAGGCAGGCACTCTTGCCACTAGGCTATATCCCCAGCCCTTAAAGCATTTTCATTTTTTGCTAATATTTTTATTTTGAGATTGTTCACATTTTTGATACTTGTATTATGTCTGTAATTTTTCCCTTGATTTGAGTTACTATCTATAGTAGTTTATAGCTTTTAGTAGGATATTTGCAAAAGTGAGAGCTTTTGTTGTATTTTCTTTGTGTTGTCAAGAAATTTGGAAAAGACAGAATGCTCTTAAAGACTAGGAAACCTGTTTAAATGATATAATAGAAAAAAAGATACTAGTACATTATCATGCCTTGCTTTTTGAGGAGAGTAATTAACAGAGATGCAACTACTTTTTTTCTTTCAAACAGAATTAATATCTCAGAGGAAATTTGAGGAAATCAAGAAGGCTAATGAAGCTGCAGCCAAAAAACTTGTTGAAGAACACTTTAGCTCTTCTTCTGAAGAAGAAGATGAAGGTTTTGAAGGAAAACAGGGGAAAATAGTTGCTAATACATTTATAACATACACTACTCAGACAGGTACTTTCTGATGACAGGTATTTTCTTGACTCTTTTACATTATAGAATAGTTCTGTGTCTTGAGAATGAACATAATGCTGTGAAGATGAATTTTGCTGTTTGAGTTTCATGTTGTTACAATATCTCAGTGAAGGACAGAGCTTAAGTTATAGAAATGCTAGGGGTGTGAATAGTGCTGCTGGTGCTATCAAAGCTCCCTGAGAGATAAATGGGCAAGTTGTCCTTGGCAATGATTTCCTTAGACCAGAGAATGAGATACTCCTCTCTATCTATCTCTCTCTCTCTCTCTCTCTCTCTCTCTCTCTCTCTCTCTCTCTCTCTCTCTCTCTCTCTCTCTCTCTCTCTCTCTCTCTTTCTCTCTGTGCACGGCCTGGGGCTTAAACTCAAAGCCTGGGTGATATATATCCCCAAGTTTGTTTGCTCAAGGCTAGCACTCTACCACTTGAGACACACCTCTACCTCCAACTTTTTTGGTAGTTAAATGGAGATAAGAGTTTCATGGGCTTTCCTGCTCTGTCTTTGAGCCATACAGTCCTCAGATCTCAACCTCCTGAGTAGCTTGAATTATGTGCATTAGCTACTGTTATACTAAACTGCTAAATCCTGCCATCACTGGCCTTACTTACACATTTCAAGAAAGCAAATACTATACAGATGTGAAAAATATCATAATGAAACCCAATAAAAACTGTTAAAGGGAGCAGGACAGGAGGATTAAGAAAATAATAAGAGTGAATTTGATCAAAATACAATAAAACCCTTTGAACACTTAATTAACGTTGGGTTACCTAGGTAACCCAGCCTGCCCTTATTAGTCTCCATAGTGCATATGTTTCTTTATTCTCTCTTTCCCTGTGTACTGTCTTTGCCTGCATTAAGCCTTTGTTCAATAACTGTGAGGTAGTTATTACTGTTTCATAGATGAGAAAACTAAGGCACATCAGGTAACTTGCTTAAGGTAATTTGTTGCTTCACCTGCTGTAACTGCTTTTAATTGGTACTTCTTGCTCCTTCTAGTCTTGGCTGCTTCATATAGATAGATAGATAGATAGATAGATAGATAGATAGATAGATAGATAGATAGATATAGATATATGACTGTTCTTTTATTTTGCTGTTGCTTGGGTTTTGTTTTTTGGGTTTTTTTTTAGCGTTCTGCTGTAACTTGTCATAGTAGCATAGATGAGGGGTAAGAGGACTTACTCTGTATTAATTATTCTCTCAAATTTTTCATCTGTAACATTAAGAAAATTAATCTTATGGAAATACTAATAGTATAATGCCTGGCAAATAAATGCTTAGTGTACTTGCTTAAAAAAAATATTTTTTCCCTAAAAAAGATTATGCTTCTTTTAAAAGCAGAAATTATGAACATGACTTAACGAAGCATCAATATTGTACTTCGATGACTATAGTATTTTTTTATTTCAACATGTTTTTATTAAGAATATGTTATGTTGAGGGGGAAATACTATATACGTATGAAGATACTTGTTATGGTTCAAGGTACTGTACCATGTTAGGAGTTTCTGAAGACTAGTAATTAAATACCAAGTAAGAAATACTTTGTAGAAGAAAAGTCCACATGTATCATACATTTTATTCTATTCTTTTTAATGGTATTTGTGAATCTTTTCATCTTTTCAATGTATATAAAAAATAATTAGACTTTCAGGAAATTGAAATAAAAATATACTTATATAATTTTTAAATTGTAATGTAACAAATACATTTATTAATCCCTAAAAAAATACTGTATGCTAAACTTATACCCCATGTTTGCACAAACTAGTCCTACTTAGTTTTTACTTTTATACTTTTTTTTCTTAATTCTTTCTCTTATTACTTTATGTGTTGGTGCTCTTACCTGTAATTCTGTCCCCACCAGATTTGTTAAGAAAAGTAAGTATGTATTAAAAGCATCAAGGTGCTGCTTTCCAATTAAATATATTAGATTTGATTCTTGGGGGGGCGGGGGGCGTTGCTGGTACAACTCATGCCTATAACCCTAGCTACTCAGGAGGCTGAGATCTGAACATCATTTATTGTTCCTAGCCAGGTGAGGAGGAAAGTCAATGAGACATATCTCCAATCAATTAATCTCAGACAAAGCTGGAAGTTGAAGTGGCACTGTGGCTCAAGTGCTTGAGTGCTAGCCTGGAGCAAAAAGGAGTTCAGGGACAGCACCTAAGTCTAGAGTTTGAACTCCAGGACTGGCAAAAAAGGGAAAAAAAAGTTAATTCATAGATTCATAATCTCATATCAGCTTATTTGGCACTTTTTCTTTGTTGAAGTTTTCATTTTGTAGCTATGTTTGAGCAATCAATATTTCTCAGCACTTGTTACATAATGTGACAATATTAACAAGTTTTTCTTATTTTTAGATATTCCTTACAATGAAAATTTTCAATTTTTCAATTTTAAGATGGAGATTTACGTGAACTAGAGCGAACAAAGCAGTATGTCAATGAAGCTTTTCAAGCAGGGGCTATGACATGCTTAATTTGTATTGCTTCAGTAAAGAGAAACCAAGCAGTAAGTATTTCTCCTTATTGATAATACATTTCCCCAAAATATCTTACTTTGCATTTATTGTGTTTATCCATTTACTTTCCTTTTATTTATATTTATTTTAAAATGCTCGTATTTCATAGCTTCACATGTAATTCTTCATTTTATAAATCTGAAATTTAAAAAAGCTAGCTCTGAACTTTCAGTATTTTATCACTATTAATATCTGAAGCAAGTATTGTCAAGTTTAAATGCACATGTGGATTTGGCAAAGCATTTTTAAGCATCTGTAATTGAGAGAGTTCCACAGATATGGAATGCTAAATGTACCATATTACATAGCTTTCAGTGTTACCTTTTAAATTTAATTTTTATATCTTGGGAAGCTAGTGGGGCTGGATAGGGATGTATTCTACCACTAAACTATGTCCTCAGCCCCTTTTGTTGGATTTGAAAAAAAGACATACTCTTTGCCTTCAAAGAACTAGAACTTGTCAGTGACACTTAAGTTTATGACTTAGCATCTCCTGATTATGTTTAAGGCATTTTGGGAAGTGGCAAGGAGAGATTTATTCATTTTTCGTGTCCTTGGAAGAGCTATAACCTAATGGTGAGGCTGTCTGTATGGAAATTAAAGGAGCATTAATGAAGTAATGAAAGAGAAATGACTGAATATAATAGACTCAGCCAAACCTCAGATTCATTCACTGCTATTATAGCAGTGTTGTTTAGAGAAACTTGAGCCAAATTAAATGGACTGATTATACACGGTGCATCAGAAATCTAACATGCCCAAATTGGATAGGATAGGGTAGTAGATGTGGGTATCTGAGGTTTAAGTCTAGTTGACTCACTGTGATTTCAGTTGCAGTGAATTAATAGACTATTCTCTGTGGGAGTTTTTTTCTCCCTTCCTCAAGGTGTTTTTTTGAAAACCAATTCAGCCTGTATATACATGTAGTATACCCCTGGAGAGTCAATGTCCCTTGAGGCAACATTCCTCCTAAGGAATTGGTCCATGGATGAATGTTCCTGTCTCCTGCTCAGGACTGGGTGAGTCTTAGATAGCTCTGCAGGGAGCTATTCAGAGGACTCCTCCAGACCAGAACTGCTCTGTCTTTAGGAGTAATCAGCTCAACCACATACCATTTATTTGCTTTTCTTGCTCCTATTTGTCTCCTCTTTTTATCCTCCCTATCCTATTTCCTGACTCTCATATCCTAAGTTTTTAGGCACTGCTTGAAGCTAGGGAACCAAAACTAAGAGATTAGCACTTTTTTAAGAAAATAGCATTGCAATAGCCTCAAAAAACATAAAATACCTAGGAATAACCTTAACCAGAGAAGTGAAAGACCTCTATGATGAGAACTTTAAAAACATGAAAAATGAAATTGAAACGGAACTGAGAAGATGGAAAAACCTCCCATGCTCCTGAATTGGGAGGATCAATATAGTCAAAATGGCAATATTGCCAATGGCTATCTACAAATTCAATGCAATACCCATTAATATCCCAACACCATTTTTTTTAATGAAATGGAGGAAGCAATCTAGAAATTCATATGGAACAATAAAAGACCCAGAATAGCAAAAACAATCCTAAGCAGAAAGAACAGTGCTGGAGGAATTACAATGCCAAACTTCAGGTTGCATTTTAAAGCTATAGTAATAAAACAGCTTGGAATTGGCACAGGAACAAGCCTGAAGACCAATGGAACAGAACCGAAGACCCAAAAATGAACCCGCAGAACTATGCCTACTTAATCTTTGATAAAGGAGCTGAAAAAATAGGATGGAAGAAAGATAGCCTCTTTAACAAATGGTGCTGGCAAAACTGATTCAACACCTGCAACAAACTAAAACTAGATCCTTATATATTACCCTGCACCAAAATCAATTCCATATGGATCAAAGACCTCAAAATAAAAACAGATACCCTGAAAACACGACAAGAAGGAGTAGGAGAAACACTTGGAACTCCTTGGCACAGGACGAAACCTCCTTAATAAAGGCCCAGAAATGCTACAAATCAAAGAAAGATTGGACAAATCAGACTGCATCAAACTGCAGAGCTTCTGCAGGGCAAAGGACATAGCTCACAAGATAAACAGAAAGCCCACAAGTTGGGAAAAGATCTTTACCGGCCAGTCAATGGACAAAGGCCTTGTATCTAAAATATATGCAGAACTAAAAAAATTACATTCCTCCAAAACAAATCCTCAAAGAACCAACAGCCCACTCAACAAGTGGGCTAAAGACTTAAAAAGAGACTTCTCTGATGAGGAAATGAGAATGGCCAAGAGACAAATGAAAAAGTGCTCTATGTCATTGGCCATAAAAGAAATGCAAATCAAAACAACATTGAGATTCCATCTCACCCCAGTAAGAATGTCCTATATCAAGAAAACTAACAATAACAAATGTTGGAGGGCATGTGGCCAAAAGGGAACCCTACTTCATTGTTGGTGGGAATATAAACTAGTTCAGCTACTCTGGAAAGCAGTATGGAGATTCCTCAGAAGGCTAAACATAGAGCTCCCCTATGACCCAGCAGTCCCACTTTTGGGCATCTACCCAGAAGACCACAAACAAGAACACACTAAAGCCACCAGCACAACAATGTTCATCGCAGCACAATTTGTCATAGCTAGAATATGGAACCAACCCAGATGCCCCTCAGTAGATGAATGGATCAGGAAAATGTGGTACATATACAAAATGGAATTTTATGCCTCTATCAGAAAGAATGACATTGCCTCATTTGTAAGGAAATGGAAGAACTTGGAAAAAATTATACTACATGAAGTGAGCCAGACTCAAAGATATATGGACTCTGTAGTTTCCCTTATAGGAAATAATTAGAACAGGTTTAGGCTAGTTACAACAGAGGATCACAAGAGCCTAATAGCTACCCCCATGAATGCATAAGATGATGCTAAGTGAAATGAACTCCATGTTATGGAAACGAGTGTTTTATCACTTGTATTTCAACATGCCATGTGAAACCGTAGCTTCTTTTGTTGATGATCCTTTTGTATCCCCTTCCTGTGGTTGTACTCGTGCTATCATTGTATCTCATCTGAGTAAACTGGAAACTAGATACACTGGTGTTGGAACTAGGGAAGTGAAAGGGAATATCAAACTGAGAGACAAAGGATAAAAAGACAAAGGACTCCAAAAGCAATACTTGCAAAACCCTTTGGTGTAAACCAAATGAACAACTCATGGTGGGAGAAGGGAAGGAGGAGTGGGGAGAGTGGAATGAGGAGGAGGTAACAAACAGAACAAGAAATGTATCCAAGACCTAACATATGAAACTGTAACCTCTCTGTACATCACTTTGACAATAATTAACTATAACAAAATTTTAAAAAAAGAAAAGAAAATACCGTTATCAGCTTTCTACAGTATTCTTATGTGCTTGATTTTTTTAAACAGTTGTGAAATGTTACGAGAAAAGCAGAACTTTTTTTTTGTCAAAATGTTGGCAGACTTTAATTTACTATTGTTACGTTTTCAAATTGTGTATATTCTCAATTTCTTGAATTTAGCACTATGTGTTTGACTAATAGGTTTTCTTCCCATTTCGACACTTTAGACCATGCTATTAAAATCCTTTTGTCTAATGACTAATAGGTTTTACATAATAAAAGGCTTTTAGAGATAAATGTACACATTTAAGTATATTTTAGTGTTATTTGTAATTGGAAATAACTAAATGTCAAAGTTGTTTAAGTTATAGTACATGAATCTATGATATATGCAGCTTTAAAGTTAGTTGTATAAGGACAGTGTTTATACTACGTTAAGACTAATATGACACATTATTTCTTATGTTTTTAAAAATTTACACATAAGTACCAGATGACTATATTTGTAAAAGGAGGAGTGTGTGTATATGTGTATGTGACCTGTTATTACTTCTAACTGAATTTATGTGGTAAAATATTTTTTTAAATGCTTCTACATGTAGACACATTTTTATAAAGAATATTTCTTCTGTTTTTTCTTTTTCTTCCTCTCATCCTTAGGTAGCCTTTCAAAGTAATTTTGTGTGATATGCAAAGCATTGTAGCATTGTATACTCAATGAAGAAAAAACACTCACATGTTAATTTCTTGCACTTTTGTCTTAGGTTTGGAGCTGTTCAGGATGTTTCTGTATATTTCACATGCCCTGTATCCAGAAATGGGCTAAAGACAGCCAATTTCTTGTGTCTTCTTTAATGGAGGATGACTTTGGAAAGAGAGATTATCCTTGGCCGTGGTAACTTTATCTAGTTCATTACATCTTTAAGTTTCAGAAATAAACAAGTTGTAGATTCTAACTTCCCTTATTGTCAGTTTCAGTTGTATAGCTTTGTAAAGATAAGTGACCTTGGTAGTTTTTTTCCCTTCAATTTGTGTAAATGCAATATCTTATCAATAATCATTCCAACTTTACTTTTTTACTTGCAAAGCAACTCTTTATGTTTCTAAGAACTTTCATTTCTTTTCTGTTTGAGTGAGAATCGTTTTGTACCTCTTTTCTAGGATTCCAATTAGTGAGATTCATAGAAATAATATTGTACAGATTTTCATTTAATATATTTTGATCATAGATTTTTAACTTTTTCCACCAAAATCTCAGAACTGCAGATGTATTTGATATTTATTAATTTTTGCATATTGATTTTTCATTTCTCGACTTTGGTTATGTTTGAGGAAAAAAAAGTGGTAAAAAAGAAAAGACATTAAAAATTTTATATGTATTATCCCAAAGGGGTAGATTCATTGTTAAGGTAATGAAACATTAGCTTGTATGTTTTGTTTTGGTTTTTGCCAGTCCTGGGGCTTGAACTCAGGGCCCGAGCAATGTCCCTGCCTTCTTTTTGCTCAAGGCTAGCACTCTGCCAATTTGAGCCACAGTGTCACTTCTGGCCTTTCTATATATGTGGTGCTAAGGAATCAAACCTACAAGTCAAGCACTCTTGCCACTAGGCCATATTCCCAGCCCCTATTTCACTGTTTTTTGTTTTTTGGGGTTTTTTTTTTTTTTTTGGCCAGTCCTGGGCCTTGGACTCAGGGCCTGAGCACTGTCCCTGGTTTCTTTTTGCTCAAGGCTAGCACTCTGCCACTTGAGCCACAGCGCCACTTCTGGCCGTTTTCTGTATATGTGGTGCTGGGGAATTGAACCCAGGGCCTCATGTATATGAGGCAAGCTCTCTTGCCACTAGGCCATATCCCCAGCTAACAGTAATTTTTTTGACACAATAATGTAGCGTACTCCATGTGATTCAAGTTGTGGATGGATGATCAGACCGACTATACATATAGTACAGACAAATCTGAGAAGAGAGCATTAAACTTTATTCTGCATTTTGAGTACCCACAGTTTTTCTTCAATGATCTACAAGTGAAATTTTTGATGGCGTTAAAGGTTGAAATTTCTGGTTCAAAGCTTAGTGAATTAGATTACAAATAATTCTGCTTTAACAGAACATAAAATGGATTTAAACTTTTCTTTGACAAATTTGAAACATAGTTACTTAGTTATGGATATTGAATATTAAATTTTTTATTTACCTTTACGTTTTCCTCTTGTATTCTAGTAGTATTTCTTTCTGTGTATTATCTATCTACTTTCCTGTTTGCTCTTATTAGTGTATTTTATTTGTGAACTACACACCCAGACTTTTAAAAAAAATCAGCTTTATAGACATCTGGGCGAATATCACAAGAATATGGTTTAGGTGGCTAATATGCCTAATGTAGCCGTACTCTGGATATGCATTCGTTATAACTAATTCTGGATATGTATGTTTAGCAACTAACTATATGGTTATGTACATGAAAAATTATAAGATTAAAAGATGGTAATTTTCCATGGATATATGCATTGGGCATATCTCAACTACCACATGTGACCATTGACTCCTGTATTGGAGGAAGATATAAAAGTCTCATCATTTCAAGAAATTATCTTGTACTAAGCTATTTCTAATGGTTAAATAATTTAGTATGATCTTTTTACTAATACAAAGAGGCAAGAATTCTTTAATATAAAACTAATCGAACATAGTAATTTGTTACTAAGAATGTTTATAATTCTCTCACATTGCTTTTAATGGTGAAATTAACTTTCTTCTTTGTAGTCCAAAATGTAGGTTTGAATACAAAAGATCAGAAACACCTAGTAGGTACTATTGCTATTGTGGAAAAGTCGAAGATCCACCTTTAGATCCCTGGCTTGTGCCTCATTCATGTGGCCAAGTATGTGAGAGAGAATTTAAGCCACCTTGTGGACATAAGTGTTTACTCCTTTGTCATCCAGGTGGGTTTTATATAGCAATTTTAGTTGTTTTCAGCTGGTCTTTATGTTGGGGCCAAAAAAAATTGTAAAAGTTAAGATTGCGAACTTAATTTTGTCATGTAAAATATTTAATGAATTACATTTTTATAGTATCAATGGAGACAGTCCTAGAATTTCTTGACATCTGCGAATAGAAAGTTCTAATTTCTGACTTCAGATATTTTTTCTTTTATCCATCATTGGATCCTAGGTCCCTGCCCTCCTTGTCCCAAGATGGTTACAACTACCTGTTACTGTAAGAAAGGAAAACCCATCCCTCGTAGGTGCAGTGCCAAGGAATGGTCCTGTCAGCTTCCTTGCGGCCGGAAGTTACTTTGTGAGCAACATAAGTGTGAAAATCCTTGTCATGCAGGTAAAAAGCTATGCCTATTGTCCTCTGACTTTAAGTGAAAGTCAAAGTCATCTTTGTTGCTTTTGTATTATTTGTCAGCTAATATAGCATTGTAATTTTAGGGAATTGTCAGCCCTGTCCAAGAGTCAGTAGACAAAAATGTGTCTGTGGCAAAAAAGTAGCTGAAAGAAGTTGTGCAAGTCCACTGTGGCACTGTGACCAAGTAAGCATATAATGCATACATATAGCTCTCTCTCTGTATATATATGTATATATATATATATATAATACATATATATACATACATGCACACACACATATACATGTATATATATTTTGGAGGGATGGGTCTTAGAGAATATGGAAAACAAATGACTAGAAAGCAGAAATGCTAATTAGATGTAGTTGAATGAAAGAATAGCAACTCAAATGAACCATTTGATGTATTTGGAAGTTATATTTTGATTTAATGTTTTAATTACTAAAGAGAAATTTATTTCCAAATAAGAGCTATTTCTTGAGTTTGAATTCAAGGCAATTTTTGATTCTCTCACTTATCTTTTCCCTTCTCTTCAAACACCTCTTCTCCCTTGCTCAGTTAATCCTATTGAAGAAATAAGATTGATTTTATAGGTTTCTTGTTCTAAAATTGGCCTGGCTTGGTACTTTGGAAATATGTAATTGGTTGCTTTGTGAAACTATATGTATTTTTTTATTACATTTTTAAAGATACACTATTTGGCACCTAGGAAATATACACACACATATAAAGTTAGACAAAGTATGATAATGTGAAGGACATAAAGAAGTTCCTTATGTTTTATAGACTTCTTTGTTAACTGTTCTTCACTAGTCCATACTTTATTTTAGGTATGTGGAAAAACACTGCCATGTGGTCATCATACCTGTGAACAAGTATGCCATGTTGGTGCTTGTGGAGAATGTCCTAGATCTGGGAAGAGGTCCTGTCCATGTCAGAAATCAAGTAAGTCTGTTTTGTATTTTTTTTAAGAAATTACCTATTGAACCAAGAAAAGACATGAAGAAAACTTTAATGAATATTACTAAATGAAGCAAACTAATTTGAAAAAGGCATATATCGTAGAATTCAGACCATATGACATTCTGGAAAAGGGACAATGGGAAATCAGGGCTGGGGAAAAGAGAAGACTGTTGGGATCCCAGAGGACATAAGGTGGTGAAACTCCTCTGAATGATAATTATGGTTGATTTTTATCATTCTATATTTGCTTGTGACCATGCATGGTACAACACAGATTAAACCCTTTTGTAAACTATGATCTTTGGGCGATATGATGTTTCATTTTCAGTTTATCACTTGTAAGCATATCATTCTATGCTACTATTCTTGTGAGAATTGATAATGGACAGGCTGTGATCTTGTCATTATTGTGTATTAGATTATAAATTAACCTAGTTTATGATAAAACTATAGTCAGATTGAAGTTTGAGTCAGTTTCCTTGATTCTCCATGAATAATAGACTCCTTAGATTATTTCTAAAACTTATCATCACCTGTTTGCTAAGGTAGTTATATAGTGTTTATTTGTTTTTTGTTGTTGGTGGGGCTTGAACTCAGGACTTGGGCATTGTCCCTTAGCCTGTTGTTCTCAAGGCTAGCACTCTCTACAGCTTCAGCCACAATGCCACTTCCAGTGTTTTGAGTGATTATTTGGAGATAAGTGTCTCACAGAGACTTTTTTGCCAGATTAGCTTCAAACCATGATCCTCAGATCTCAGCCTCCAGAGTAGCTAGGATTACAGATGTGAGTCACTGGTACCCAGCTTTTGTATAGTGTTGTAAAGTCTGTCTTTTTCATCCCATGATATTAAGAGAAAGTAAAAAACGATTATATTGTGAAGAGCTCAGTTTTTTTTTATAATCTAGTCCATTTTAAAGGTAGTTAGCCTATAAAAATGTTTATTGAGGATGGTAACTTTTCATTTGTCAAATTCCTGTTTGAAAAGAATAAACTTATTCAGAGCATTGGTGGGTCATGCCTATAATCCTAGCTCCTCAGGAGGCTGAGATCTAAGGATCGTGGTATGAAACCAACTCAGGCAGAAAAATCCATGAAACTTTATCTCCCAATTAACCACCAATAATCCAGAAATGGAGCTGTGAGTCAAGTGGAGGAGGGTTATCCCTGAGCACAAAAGCTTGGAACAGTACCCAGACTCTGAGTTCAAGCCCTAGGATACACACACACACACACACACACAGATATATGCACCACACACACCATGCTTGCTGGAATAACAGTGATGCATATCTGTAATTTAGCACATTAGAGGTGAGGGCAAGAACATTGTCTTAGCCTATGTAGCAGGACTGTCAAAGAAAAACAACAACTAACCTTCATGAAATATTAAAGATTCTTTCTAACCAGTGAAGTTGATATTTTTCAATAATTGGATGAAAAATTGGGCAATCTCTGAAAAAAGTGTCATTCTTCAAGGAAGTGTTAAAAATGTGGCATTTTGTTAGTGCTTTGTAATGTCTTACACTCACATTTTTATCTGCTTTTAGAGTTTTCTTTGCCTTGTACAGAAGATGTACCAACTTGTGGAGACAGCTGTGACAAAATACTTGAATGTGGACTCCATAGATGTTCACAGCGTTGTCACCGAGGTCCTTGTGAAACATGTAGACAAGTTAGTCACATCCTGTAACAATTACTTTCAAGAGCTACATATAGTATGCCAAATAGTATTGTCTTGTCATTGTTTAACATTTTTGCTTTTATGTACTTGCATGTGATAATCAATTAGATGTGTAGTGTCCTTAAATTTATGGTAAGAATTAGGAAAAGTATGCTAGCAGTCAAATTTAAAAATCTCCTTTTGTTTGTGCTTGTAAAAGTCTAGTGTGGAGTTGTTTCTTACCATAGAACATTGAGAGCAGTGTTGAATTAGACATAGTTTTGATGGAAAAAAGCAAATGCCTAAATTTGGGACTTTAAAGTTATATGTGTCTTTGGGCACTGGCGGCTTATGCCTCCTACCTACTGAGGAGGCAGAGACCTGGGGAACACAGTTTAAAGTTAACCTGTGTAGGAAAGACTGTGAGACTCTTTTCTCTCCATGTAAGCATCAAAAAAAGCCATAAATGGAGAGTGGTGGCTCAGGTGGTAGAGAAGCTAGCCTTGAGCAAAGAAGTTTAGGGACAGGACCCAGTTGAAGCCCCTAGTAATGGCACACAAACACAAAAAAAGTTATATATATATATATATACATATATATATAATTTGATTTTAACCATTCTTCCTAGTCAACTAGTTAGGTTACTAGACTCAAGTTTTTCTGTTACAATGAGACAGGACATGTAGATATTATGCATGTTATCCTTTAAGTGGTTTTAATATGAAGGGTTTTTTAATGTTTAATATCAAGTTTCTACTAAATTTATTAACATTCATAAGAAATCTTTTTTGGAACCAAGTGAGATGTAAACATCTTAGGAGATTCAATTTTGATTTTGGTAATGTCTTTCATGCAAATTTGCTATTAAGATTTTTGTCTTTCATGCTTTAATAATTATAGAAATTGTGTGAGATAAAAAACATTAACAAAAACCAGTTTTAATACTATTGCTTTTGTTCCAGGACGTGGAAAAGCAATGTCGCTGTGGAAAACATACAAAACGAATGCCATGTCATAAACCTTATCTGTGTGAAACAAAATGTGTTAAGATGCGTAATTGTCAGAAGCATCAATGCAAGAGAAAGGTATAGAAACACTGATTTAAAACTTGCCTTGAATTTTTCCTTTTTGGGCCTGTGATTAATTAAGATAAATCCTTTGATCTATCTTAGTCTTCAAATGTTCAGGCATATTCTTTATTTTTTCATATAAAACACTAGTAAATAGTCTACATAAATTTAGTTGTTTCTAATGAGTAAGAAATTATGCCTGTTTTTAAGCAAAAAGAGTCTCAAGCTAGGTATTGTGCCTCTAATTCCAGTGTTTACAAGGTTGAAGCAGGAGGATCTTGAGTTCAGTGCCAGCCTAGGCTACATAATGAAATTCTATTTCAAAGAAAACAAAAAACAAGCTTAGCTCTGGAGTTGTTGTTTCTTTTGTCTGGATTTACAATTTCATTAACAGGGAGTGATAATTTAATTCATTCAGGTGGTCGGGACCTAGCAGAAGTTAATTATTAACAGACTATTTTTTATACTTAAGCCTAATATAAATTTTACTGGACTATTATACAGTTCTGTGTATGTGTAGCTCTTCTGAGTGTCTTTTTTTTTCATTAAGAAACAGCCTTTTTGTAAAATTTCTTTTAAAACTTATTGAAAGAGTGATATTAGTCTTTTGCTTAGTAGTCACATGATTTAACTTTATTCATTCTTCTAGGTTTTAACCTAAAAGGTTTTGACATTTCTTGTTGAGAGCTTATACTTTATTTTACCTATATTGACAGCATTTATTATTTAATTTGGGTATAAATCACCATCTTGCTATTTTCTAGTTATTTCTCTTTCTCCTCTGCTTTTGTTCTTTGCTTTTTAGTGATTCCATTTCATCTACTTTATTTGCTTATTAACTATGACTTATTTCCCTCTCTTCTTTTTCCCTTTTGAATGGTTGCTTTAGGTCTTATGTTCTTTAAGGATCTTATTACAGTAAATTTTATATCTGTTTTCCAGACATGATTCTCAGCCTTATTTCATGTATTTTATAACCCCCAAATACATGTTTACATGTTCATTTTGCTACTATAAACAATGAGTTATTTTTTTAACAGTTCAAAAAAATAACAAGTAGTCCTTTGTTATATATTTTTGGTGCTTTTTGCTTTCTTGTGTAGATTAAGGTATCCCTCTCTTTTGCCTGGTGTTCTTTAGTGAAAATTTAGGACAAGTCATAGCTATAGTTATCACAGATAGCAAGTCAAGGAAGTGACAGAAAAGACAGGTGTAGGTAGTCTGCATTTGCTCCCCTTTCTTGTCCATCTCTAATCCCATGTTTTGAAAATGGTGGCCAAACTAATCTATGCATTAAGCCAATTTTATTTTTAAAACAGCCAGGCTGATAGCCTGAATTGACTACATTTAGATCAGATCTATTTCTTTTCTTGATGCTGTCAGTCTCTGCATAGATAAGTAAATAAAATTCTTTGATGGAAGTTAAGCAGAATAGTTAACTAAAAGGCAAAGAAATTTAGCTTGAACTTATTAAATTATGTCATTGTCTATTTAAACTAATAAACTCTTAAAGTATGGTATCTGGTTACCAGAAGAATGCTGATATTCTTGAATATTTTCATTCTTAGAGCAGAAAAAAGAAAAGCTTTAGCTCACATAAGTTCACATAAGTGCATAAAATAACTTATGGATGTATTAATGGAAATGATGACTATATCATTAATGATAATGATACATTATGCCTGACTTTCAAATTACATAGTCTTTGTGTATTGTTTTCTTTTCAGTGTTGCCCTGGAAACTGTCCACCTTGTGATCAAAACTGTGGACGGACTTTAGGATGTAGAAACCATAAGTGTCCATCTGTCTGCCACAGAGGTAAAATTTAACAATAATTGTAATTTCATGTTTGCATGTACTTTTAGTGCTTTTATAGCTATAGGAATTTTCATATTCATTCCCTGTTTTGTGTCTCTTTAACAATCTTAAGAAGGTGAGACAGTTGCTAATACCTCGGTTTTATAAACAAGGGAAAGAAAGTTAAAGACTTGTTAAAAGTTACTTCTTTAGTGTTTTATTCAGCAGAATGCATATTCACACAGTTTTATTTTACTGAGCACCAATGGCTCATGCCTGTCATCCTAGCTACTTAAGAGGCTGAGATCTGAGGATCAAGGTTCAAAGCCATCCCTTGCAGAAAACTAGTGGTGAAACTCTTTTATCTCCAATGACCTGCCGAGCCAGCCGGCAGTGAACGGGAATCCTGACTGAGGATTAAGGAAAAGGAAAAATACAAGACAAGAGAAAAAAGACAAGAGGCAAAGATGGGGTATGGGAGGTCTGCATCTCGAGATTGAAACTCAAGACTGCAGCCAAGTTTATTTTTAACTTCCAGTTTATATGCAGTTTTGGAACCAGGGAATAGCATAGGGTTGTTAAAATTCAAAAACACAAAGAGGCTTTGAAGTTTACAACATTTGATTACAGTAAACACAGGACAAGGTTGATTAACATAGGAATCTACTCCAGGGGACATAGCAAGGTGCGGACATAGCAAAGCAATTCCGGATAGTGGCTGTGAACAAATGTCCTTGCATGTAGCATATCCTGGCGGTAACAGCCCAGCCAGAGGTGAGAATGAATTTAGCTGCAAGTTTTGCTCCTGACATTCTGGCGACATCAGCACAGCCAGAGATCAGGATGAGCTTAGCAGCTAACTCGGCTACCGACAGTTCCCCTGTCTTTTTATTAAAAGAAGCGAACCCGCCTGTCTTAGGTGGGGTGGGTACCCCAGCCTGCCTTACCCATCTTAGGGTCAACTTCAGAGCAGTGCTGAAGCCCCATGTCTTAGGGCGGGCAAGGCTGGTACCACCTCATACCCGTCTCTGGCTGCGGTTCCTCTCGGGGGAAAGTTTATTCACTTGGAGCCTGATCTTATGCAGCTGGCTGGCTAAACTCATGAAAGAGTTTTGCAATATGCGTACAATGCAAGGAAGGCATAGGAAAGCCATCAGCAAAAGTATCCCTGGGCCGAGCAATGTCATTAGGAGCCCCTTAACGTTAGTTAAGGAAGGGACATACTGTTGAAGTTGTTCAAACAGTTCTTTTGCTGTTTCTGCCACCAGAGGCAGAGCTTGTTCTAGTCAGGCTATTTGTCTGTGGAGTTGAAAGAGATCTAAGGACAAGTTATTATGGTGTCAAATCCCATTTAGATGTGCTACAACTTATTCCCAAGGATAGCTTGACCCATTATACTTATGGAGGGTCACACAAATAAAGTCAAACCCAGCATGAGAGCGCACCCGTTGCAAAGTCTGTAAGGCACGAATTTGTTCTCCCAGTGACAACACAGATTCATACAATGCTTCTAATTTTTGTTCTACCTTATCATCAATCCTGCCTTGAAAGTGCAGGGCTTGCATGGTATTATGAGCAAGCTGATTAACATAGTGAGCTGTCTGTACATTTTGTGTTAAAGCCACAGTAGCCAATGCAGCAGAGGCAGCTAAGGAAATAAAGGCTACAATGCTTGTTATTAATAGCCCTACAAATCGTCTAGGGCGCATAAGCTCTTTTAAATGTTTTAACACTTGAATACCTGTTTCTTTATACCAAGCTTCAGATAAGTTTACAGGAAGCATAACAAATGGTGGTTGCATAATAATAATTACAGAATCAGTAAGACCACTATACAAGCAATTTGGAAAAGAACAGTTAGTGCAGGTAACATTGAAATACATGGCTCCTATAGAAATATTAAAAGGTCCATACATAATAGCATAAGGGGGTGTTACACAACTCATAATATTTTTTAAAGAAATAGAAGTGGGCCAGGAGATATTATTCAGGGAAGCCACTAACATCCAGACATGACGTTGAGGGTGTCCATTCATCCACCACAGACCTGGGTTGTACTTGTTGGTGAGATTTGCTCCAGACCAGTCTATCAGCTGAGAAATAGTTCCTGAAATATTGGTTATAAAAGGGTGATCATGTCTACACTTTATGGGGTGCAGTTCTCCCGTGGATTCTACAATTTGAGAGGAGTTGATGCAGCGAGGTATCATGAAGGATGAGGTAGAATTGGCATGTACAGGAAACCCAGTAGGCAATGAAGTCATTCGTATATTATATACTTGACTATTATCAGGAATCCAAATTCTGATTTATGGATTGCATTACAGTACAGCCTGGAATATAACTGTTGGAATCAGTTGTAAAGCATAAAGGGGTTCCAATGCCAAAAGCTGTAAAATCTCCCATCTTAACGTGTTGGACAAAAGGGTCTGGAACTGTACCGTACGCTGATCTGTTGACATGGACGAACACCTCAGCTCCCTCCCAGGTCGCAGGGTGCACAATCGGTGGATCTGGCACGTAAGCCCAGTGGGTCAGCGCTTGTACCGTTCGAATGATGAGTTTCCACAATCCGAACACAACGCTCAGGTAGCCAGCGGGCATAATTTTCATCCTGAGAAAAAACACAGACATGTCCTCGACCCCATGTCACTACGGATCGTGCCCGTGCCAAGCACTTGTTAAAGGATCTTACCACTTAACTTGGGCAAAAGTTCTTTGCTCTCTCTTTTCCCAGAACCGCTGTGCTGCAGAGTGGCCATTGCAGTCCAAATTTAAATTTTATTTTTTTTTATTAATTGAACATGAATTTTTTTACAAGGTGTTGTGCAAAAAGGGTGCAGTTACATAGTAGGGCAGTGTGTACATTTCTTCTGATATCTTACGACCTGTTTTTCTATCCCTTGTCTAGGTCAGGTAGACATAAATACAATGTATCAAGAACATATACAGTATTCACAGACTTGGTCTCTACTGTCTCTCCGTCTCCCTTTGTTAACAGTCATATATCAGGGAGATCATGCCCCTTTGTTTTGTGTTCTAGGCTTGTCTCACTCAACATTATTTGTTCAAGTTCTGACCATTTCCCTGCGAATAACAGTATTTCACCATTCCTAATCGCTATGTAGTATTCCATTGTGTATAAGTACCATATTTTTTGGATCCATTCGTCTGTGGAGGGGCATCTGGGTTGTTTCCATATTTTGGCTATTGTGAATTGTGCCGCGATAAACATGGAAGTACAAATGTCTTTTTGATATCTTGGATTTTGCTGTTTAGGATAGATGCCTAGGAGTGGTATGGCTGGGTCATAGGGTAGGTCTACATTGAGCTTTTTGAGAAACCTCCATACTGTTCTCCAAAGTGGTTGTACTAATTTGCACTCCCACCAACAATGGAGAAGGGTTCCTCTTTCCCCACAGCCCCTCCAGCATTTGTTGTTTCCTGAGTTCAGAGTATAGGCCATTCTAACTGGGGTGAGGTGGTATCTCAGGGTTGTTTTTATTTGCATTTCTTTCACTAGCAGGGATGTTGAGCATTCCTCATGTGTTTCTTTGCCATTTTTATATCTTCTCTTGTGAAGTCTCTCTTTAGCTCTTTTGCCCATTTCCTAATAGGTTTATTGGGCTTGGAGGGGCTTAGTTTTTTGAGTTCTCTGTAGATGACCGATATCAGGCCTTTGTCTGTCGCTGTGCTGGTAAATATCCTTTCCCATATCGTTGGCTGTCTTTCTATTTTGGTGGCTATGAACTTAGCTGTGCAGAAATTTTTTAATTTGTAGTAGTCCCATTTGTCGAGTCTTTCCCCTATTTGTTGTGCCCCAGGGACTCTATTCAGGAAGTTCCTTCCTGTGCCTATAAGTTCTAGCATCTTTCCTATTCTGCCTTTCAGTAGTTTCAAGGATTCAGGTCTGATATTGAGATCCTTGATCCATTTTGAGTTGATCTTGGTGCATGGTGATAGGCTTGGGTCTACTTTGAGTTTTCTGCATATGGCTGCCCAGTTCTCCCAGCACCAATAGTTGAAGAGGCTATGTTTATTCCATTGTATGTCTTTAGCTCCTTTGTCGAATATCAGTTGGCTGTAAGAGTGCGGTTTTATTTCTGGGTCTTCAGTTCTAATCCATTGGTCTTCCGATCTGTTTTTATACCAATACCATGCTGTTTTTGTTATGATGGCCTTGTAGTAGAGCTTGAAGTCTGGTATTGTGATACCTCCGGCACAATTTTTTTTGCCTAGAATTGCTTTGGCTATTCTAGGTTTTTTGCTGTTCCATATTAATTTGTGGATTGGTTTCCGTCCCCCGGCCCCTGTTGGGAAATGGGCGGGGCCGGTTCTGCCAGTTCAGGAACCTGTGGGGCCTTGGGGCTGCCCCGCGCTTCCCCTGCTAAACTGATTTCCCAGCACCTGATGGGAGCTCCCAGCCTAATTTGGGGGTTCTTTGTTCCCTCGGGTATAAGGAGGGGGAGGGAGGGAGATCTAGCTTCTTTGTCGGGCTTGGGCCTCTAATAGCTGGTCTCCCGTTGAGGGCGGGGATAATGGGGCACTCACAGTTGCTGCTTTGTGTGTGTGTCCCGCACAGCCATTGGCCCTTCAGGGGTTGGCGAAGTGTCGTGTTGGCTTCCTCGGTTGCCTCTTTCTACCGCGCTGGGTTCCCTTGTCCGTACCCAGTGTGGACCCGAACTTCTCGTTGCTGCCGGTGTGTGTCTTGGTCCGCACCCTGCCTTGTGTCCGTGGGGTCTCCCGCTATATGAATTCTGTGCTCCTGGCAGCCTGTCTGCCGATCGCCGGGTTCCCCTTTCCCACCCTGGCCCTGTTTGGGCCAGGATCGGCTGGGGGGGGGAGGGTGCCCCTGAGATTCTCCGGCTCCGTGTAGGTTTTCGGTTCTTCTTTTTTGCTCCTTTTTGTTTTCCTGCGTTTCTCCACTGCTTCTGGCTGCTGGTTTTGCTGGGTTCTTGATGGGGTGTTGGGTGTTGGAGTTCCCAGCTCACTATTCAGTTGGAGCGAGTCGGGGTGCCTCCCTATTCTGTCGGCGCCATCTTTCTCCCCTAAAAAATTTAGTACGAATAAAGTATGAGAAAGTATATTAACAGGAGAGAAGGGGTATAGTTCCCCCCCTTTTAATTTAGAAATTTGGTGTTTTAACAAACCGTTGGCCCATTCGACAATTCCTTGACCATGAGGATTATAGGGAATTCCTGTAGAGTGAACAATTTGGTAAGATTTGCAAAAAGTTTGAAAAGCTCATACAACATATCCCAGACCATTATCAGTTTTAATTTGTTTAGGAAGTCCCATAGTTAGTAGCAAAGCAGCGTAAAGCATGGAAGACACAATGTTTGCCAATTTCCCCAATAAGAGGAGTAGCCATAATAAAATTAGAGTAAGTGTCTATTGTAACATGGACAAAGCGGAGCCTTCCAAAAGAGGGAATGTGGGTAACATCCATTTGCCAAACATGGTTGGCCACTAAGCCTCGAGGGTTAATGCCATTTGAGGGCACAGGCAAGAAGGTAGCACATTTGGGACAAGTTTTTACAATTTGACGAGCCGCCTCACATGTGATATGAATTTGTTAACGTAAGGCACAACTGTTTTGATGGTGGGAAGCACGTGATTGCTTTGCTAAGTCAATTTGAGAAGAATTTGGGTAGCCTCATTCGTAATAGCATTGCCCTCACTTAATGGTAAGAAGAGGCAAATTGAAGTAACTTGTTGGAGGGATAATGATGTGAAATTGTGTCCACAAAATTGTCCCAAGCATTGGCCCAGGAATCACAATGAATATAAAGCCATTTTTGCTGTTGTAAAGTATAGGGGATATAAATATCCTGTGGATCTCGTCCAAGATACTTTCAAGATTTCACACGGCACATATGGAACTAAGGTGGCTACCAATTTATAATAAGGAGTTAACACTTTTGAAGGAGTAGCAGGCAAGGAAAGCCACAAAAGGGGTCCCTTCTGCCAGAGAACCGCTGTTGGAGAATGAGGTGTAGTTAAAATATAAGCTTCCCAAGGGGCTGAGTAATCAATATAATTTATATGTTGGGAAGAAATGGCAGAATTTACTATGCTCAAGGCTTCGGCTGCTTCAGTTTTCATTTCTCTGGGAGATGTAGGGTCAGGGTCCCCCTTTAATAGATCAAACAAGGGTTTTAATTCAGCTGTGGACAATTTAAGATAAGGGTGAAGCCAATTAATATCTCCCAGAAATTTTTGAAAATCATGCAAAGTACGTAAATGAGAGGTCTTAATCTGTAATTTCTGGCTAGTAGAATAATAAGGACCCAAAATATGACCAAGATAAGTATACGGAGGATGTTCTTGCACCTTTTTACTAGCTATTATTATCCCAAAAGAGATCTTGTTTTAATTTTCCAAAGGCTTGGCATACTACTGCAGGGTTTAGGTGAGCCAATAAAATATCATCCATATAATGAATAATTTAAACAGAAGGAAAATTTTGGCGAGTAGAAGAGAGAGCCCGTGCTACAAAGCTTTGACACAAGGTGGGGGCTATTCGCCATGCCTTGGGGCAACACTAGCCAATGGTACCGTTTCATGGGTTCTTTAAAATTAGTAGAGGGGACACTAAATGCAAAGCGTTTGCAGTCTTGAGGAGCAAGGGGCATGGTATAAAAACAATCTTTTAAGTCAATTATAATTTTGTATGTATTTTCAGGAATTGCCATAGGAGAGGGCAAACCTGGTTATAATGCCCCCATAAGTTCCATAGTGGCATTTACTCGTAGGAGATCCTGTAGGAGTCTCCATTTACCAGATTTCTTTTTAACAACAAAAATAGGCGAATTCCATGGGGACGTAGTAGGAGCAATGTGGCCCAAGTCCAGCTGTTGGGCAACAATAATCTTTTTAATTGATAGGGGCCACTGATCCACCCACACCGGAGTGTCTGATAACCATGTGATAGGATCGGCATGAGGGAAAGGATGAGCAGCAGCCCCCGTTAAAAATATCCCAGCCCTTGTCTAGGAGGTCGCGGCTCAGGTTGAATGGGTTCTCTAATTCCTTGTTGATGACTTCCCAATCCTCCTGTAGGCAGAACCCCTAGACTTAGGAGTTGACGAGTGACTGCGTCACTAGGGCTAAACAAATAAACTCCCATCTTTTTCATAATATCTCTGCCCCACAAATTTATGGGCAAATGATCTAATACATAAGGCTGGAAAGTCCCAGAGTGCCCCTCACCATCTCTCCAGTTAAGGATGGCACTGCTTTGTTGGGTGTCTGTGGCATGGCCAATCCCCTGTAAGGATGTAAGAGACGCAGTAAGAGGCCAGTTGGAAGGCCAATGTCTCTTGGCTATTACAAGCACATCTGCTCCTGTATCTAACAGAACTCGGAAGGCCTTTTTTTGTATATAAATTGTAAGCTCGGGCCTTTCCCGTTTTATGTTTTGAACCCAAAATATGAGGACCCAAAACTCCTTTCTCCCCTAGGGTTCGTGGTGGCTGATGCACCGACTGAAATTAAAGGAACAAGGACGAGCTGAGCAATTCTTTGTCCTGCAGGGATAGGGATAACACTAGCAGGCGCTGAAGCCATGATTTTTATTTTTCTCTGCCTGGGCTGGCTTTGAACTGTCCAAGGAGTCTTAGCCATAAAAGCCCTTTTTATTTCCAATTAAAGCAACAGGAGAACAAAAGGAGTAGAGTTTACCTGTAAGTTGCTAAGAATTGACCACCAAGTAGTTGCCAGAGTTTTGCTGTAACACTTAAATAACAGCAGACTGAATGGGATCCATGTGCCATTAAATCAAATCATGTTATTTAACCTTACCTTACTGGCACGTGAAAGAGAAAACAAATGAATAACAATAAAAGTCTCAGTTTCAGTGGATCTGAAGTGGCTGTGTCTTCCATACCAAATTAGCAGGCCAGCAGGAGAGATGGCTTGCATCTGGATAAGGCTGTAGTAGAGTTCCCTGGATAGGCTGTCACATTTCCTGCTTGTTGCCTGTAAATTTCTACACAGACTGGTAAGGGCATTTTTAAACAGATTTTAGAAGGCGTGGGCCTTTAACCATCTTTCTAGTCACAAAATCCACACAGATTGAAGGCCAACCAAGTCTGCTCTCTGTAGCAGCCAGGGCAGTTTCTGAGTCACAAACAACTCCCAGTTTGGGAGCCGACTGTGGAGGCAGCTTTCTGTAGCCACAGACTGCCACGGTCCACTCAGCTAGCACACGTGTCAACCTGTATCCTATAAAGCAAAATGTTAATTTGGGGTCCGGAAAATTTAGGTTAATAGTCACACCTGTGCAGTGATTTCAAAATGACTCTGGTCCCTTGATCTTAAAGAGTTTATGAGAGCACAGTGAAAAAAGAAAAAAAATGGAGAAGCAAAATCTTAGTCTATACCAAAGAATTGTCAGGATTAGATGTACACTTGACTCTTAGCATAGACAGACATAAAGAATAACACACTGGTTGTACATTATTGTACTTATATCACGTGCTGTATATTAGAACCTTTTGGAGTTTTTCTTAGACACATTTGTTTGGGTTTGAAACCTGTTTTTTGTTTTGTTTTTTAAGTTTTACCAACACAGACATAGACAGACATACATACACATACAGACAATGTCTACACGTTTTGGGGCACGCTTAGAATTGTTCTTTAATTGGCCATGTACGTTTTTCTGGAATTCCAGTTGCAAATGATATTATTTTGCCTATATTCTAGAACCACGTGGTTAGATAGTAAACAAAAAAAAACCTTTTCAGCAAACCAAAATTTTCAGGTCCTCTGAGAAGCCACATTTTGAGAAACCAGTTTAGCTCCCAAGGGGAGCTTATGGGAGACAGGACATGAACACAGACAGTGAGCTCACAGTAAGACACCTTCATCTTCCAGCATTTGAATTTTAAGGCACCTTTCAAATGCAAGGCCACAGGACTCCAAGTCCCTGCCCAGCCTCCAGGAATTTGGCATGCTTGTCACCTGGGGGATGGACAGGCTTTCACCCCAACCAATCCTATTGTCAACCTTGTGTTCAATGCTAGAGAAAGCTTACGATTTAGCCAAACAAGCAGAATTTAACTGAGTCTCCAAACTTAACATCAATAACAAGAATAGAAAACCTTTCTTTGAGTCTTTTAAAGCAGATGTTAAACAAATATCAATACCCATCCTATGTCACAGGCAGGCAGGCAGAGTTTAGAGGGAGGTAGAAAAAGAGACAGAACTTCATCTGCCTGAGCGCTCATAGAAGTTAGGTAAGTCCTGCAAAATATTCCAAATATATAAGATTGGGCTCAAACTTGAGCAGCTTTCCTGAAGCAATTTAGACTCGACAAGCAACCAGCTGAGCTGAACTAGAGATCAATTGTCTCCAAACACCCACAATTGCTGATCTCCTTGACCTAGCCCAGTGGCTTTATGGAAAATGTAAGCTCCAGGCTAATGGTCACTCACCCTGGTTGGGGTTTCAAATCTGTCCTGGTGGATGGAAATAGAGCGCTCGGTCAGGAGAAGTTATCTAGGTGGTGTTACCATTTCCCTAGCCTCAGGTCCCTTCCCCCTGCTAGCAGCCTGCACCTAGGAGAGCTTTAAGTCTGCCAGGACTGTTCATGGGGGCTCACCAGTATCTCCCTATAAAGGAGTTTGTTGTTCGGGATGAAGCTGTGACAATGGAGCTATACTGATTTCAACATTTTCTCAACATGAGTCAATCTATCTTTAGTAGGCTCATTGCATAATTTCTCCTCAGTGTCTGAGCCATCTGAGTCTTCCTTAATGTCTAGCCTAGTGGGTTCAGTTCTTGTTAATTTTCTCAGCTCTTCCCGGGCAGCTGCATAAGCTCCGGGGGTTGGGTGATGTTCATCAGGCCCCTGTTCAGTTTCTCCAATCGACTGATCGAATTTAATCTGTTCATGTCTAGGATCTAAGCAATCTCGGACCAGATACCAAAGAATAATAGCATCCACTGAGGTTTTCTCAGAGCCATTTGCGTCATAATGTTCCCGAATATCTCTCTCTCTCTCTCTCTCTCTCTCTCTCTCTCTCTCTCTCTCTCTCTCTCTCTCTCTCTCTCTCTCTCTCTCTCTGCTAAGTTTCTAAGTTATTGGTTCCTTCCTCCAGGAACTGGGGGCATGCTTCATCAATAAACTAAAAGAAACGTTTTAAGTGACTTTGGCCAACTTTCACTGCCCGGGCATTAAGCATGCCTTTGGGGGCCTGCACGTATAGCATGCAGCCTATACTTTATCCCATAATTTCTTACTCCCGTCAATACTCTCTCTCTTCCGCTCTCCTTCCCAAGTGATTGGGCGTCCTTACCTGAGCGGGGGTCCTCTGTCATCATCCCAGGCTTTCAGGTCCCTGTTCAGGCGCCACACCTGCCGAGCCAGCCAGCAGTGAACGGGAATCCTGACTGAGGGTGGCGAGGATTAAGGAAAAGGAAAAATACAAAGACAAGAGAAAAAAGACAAGAGGCAAAGATGGGGTATGGGAGGTCTGCATCTCGAGATTGAAACTCAAGACTGCAGCCAAGTTTATTTTTAACTTCTAGCTTATATGCAGTTTTGGAACCAGGGAATACCATAGGGTTGTTAAAATTCAAGAACACAAAGAGGCTTTGAAGTTTACAACATTTGATTACACAGGACAACATTTGAGTAAACACAGGACAAGGTTGATTAACATAGGAATCTACTACAGGGGACATGGCAAGGTGTGGACATAGCAAAGCAATCCCGGATAGTGGCTGTGAACAAATGTCCTTGCATGTAGCATATCCTGGTGGTAACAGCCCAGCCAGAGATATGAGAATGAATTTAGCTGCAAGTTTTGCTCCTGACATTCTGGCGACATTGGCACAGCCAGAGGTCAAGATGAGCTTAGCTGCTAGCTCGGCTCCCGACACAATGAGCTACCGGAAGTAGCTTTGTGGCTTAAGTGGTAGAGTGCTAACCTGAGCTGAAGAGCTTAGAGGCAGTGCCCAGGCCCAGAATTCAAGCCCCATCACACACACACACACACACACACACACACACGCACGCACCAGTTTTATTCTTTGTATAGTACCATGCCATTATTTCCCTAAACTTCTCTACTCGATTTAAAAAAAATACCAATTAAAATATTCATAGGAAATTTTCAGTTTTGTTCTGAATTTTATTTACTTTTATGGAATTAAATCTAGCAGGGGATTGAACACACCCTATGCCAGTGGTTATAAAACATTATTCTTGGGATTTGTTTATACTTTTTGGAACCCTAAAGAACTTGTTAATGCATGTTTTATTCATTAACAATTATTATATTTGCGGTTAAAGTAATATAGTTATTTTCTTTTACCCATTTAACCCAAATAATGTTTTTGTGAAAAATTACTATATTTTCTTTTTAGAAAGCTAGTGAGAATGGTATGTTTTCACTCTTTGTATATGACTTCTTTTGCCTAAAGTTTTTAAATTTTTATTAGTATTTCCATCATTTCTTTATTATTACTATAGGCTATTCTATTGTGCAAATATACTAAATGCATTCATTGTACTATTTTGGGGTATTGGGCTAATAATAAGTAAGGCACAATTTTTTTAAGTATGAGACTTTTCTCCAGGCAGTTGCTATCCATGCCCAGAAACTGTTGATGTGAAGTGCAATTGTGGTAATGCAAAGGTGACTGTACCTTGTGGCCGGGAACGAACCACGAGGCCACCCAAGTGCAGAGAGCTATGCAGGTTGGTATGAAGCTCCTACAGACCTACACTTGACATCTTACAGTTTAAATGCATTATTTGTTTTTTAATATTGACAATTTTAATGCAATTTTGCTTTAGTGTTTTAAAATGTTAATATTCATATGTTCATTGTACATGGAATTCGAAGATACAGATCATTTTACGTTACATGTGATTGTTGAATTATCAAAAGTACTTAAACATTACACTTTGTGATTTAGTCGACCACCATCCTGTCATCATACAAGTCAAGAAAAACATCGGTGTCATTTTGGCCCTTGCCCACCCTGTCATCAACCTTGCCAAAAAGTTTTGGAGAAATGTGGCCACTTATGTTCTACTTCATGTCATGATCAAGCATTAATAAGGCAAACTGGCAGGGTAAGAGAATAGTGTTAATAAAAAGATTGCATGTGATCATATTTTCTTGATTTTACATAGTCATTCAATAAGCAGTGATTAAGTACCTTTGAGTATTAAACATACATTAAACACTGTGCTAGACACAGTGGAATAAGGAAAAGCAAGGCTTGATCTTTGTGTGTGTATGTGTGTTTGTGCATGTTTCAGAGCCTTACACTTTCCTCAGCTTGCCTGCTCACATCTGGTGGTCTACACTTGAACCATGCCTCCAAATCTTGTTGGGTTTTTTATCCTGATTAATTGGAGATGTGTCATGCACTGTTTGTTCTGCCTGAGCTGATTTTTAGCCACTGTCTTCTAGATCTGCCTTCAGAATAGCTAGGATTTTAGGCATGAGCTACTAGTGTATAGAAGATTTGGTCTTTTTTTCACTTACGCTCATGGTATGAGAACTGGATGTGTGTAGCTCCATGGTAGAGCACTTGTGCGTATGAGGCCCTGGGTTTGATCTATAGCACCAGGGGTGGGGTGGAACTACAAATTATTCCACAGGGTAGCTTCCTTAAAGATTCACTTTTATTCAGTATTTATTGAGCCCTTACTATGGGTCAAGATTCCTATTAGGTGATGAGGAACAGCAGGGAATGTAATAATGATTACATTGAACTGATGGGTACTAGAGTTTACATTTGTATATCTCATTCTCTTTTTGGCTTTGGAGAATTGAAGGAGGCTGTATTGCTTTGTTCCAACTTCTAAAAACTAGCACTTGCCAGGTGCGTTTAAAGGATAATAACTTGTAACACAGATGGAATAAGATGTTTCAGTAAGCACAATTTGTTTATTACTTGAAAAAAATTCAACTGTTTAAATCAATGATACATTAGAACTGTTTTCCCAGCTACTTGAAAAACCTATATGATTTAATCTTTCCTGACTTGAAATTGTCATGTATTTTATTCATAGCACCAGCCTACAGGACCCTGGGAGCAGTCTTCTGAGCCAGCATTTATTCAGACTGCATTACCCTGTCCACCTTGCCAAGTTCCTATTTCTGTGTAAGTGTTAGGATTTTAACCTTTCTAGCAGTTTCTGTCTTTTACTTACTATTGAACCTTTCCCCTTGGTCTTAGTTCATCATTATTTCAGGCCTGGCCTATAAACTAGTCTCTCTGTTCAGCTTCACTTTTTTTTTTTTCCCCAACTGTATTTGCCATGATAGTTACCAGTCTCCTATGGATCTCTCTCTGTTCTATGTTGAGTTTTTAGGAATAAGGTCTATCCAGACATTTTTGGCAAGTGAATGACCTTTTGTTCCAGTACCTCCGTTTGTTGAAAAGAATGTACTTTCACCTGTCATTTGCCTTTATCACAAATCAGGTGACTGTTTATATGGGTCTATTTGTGGGCCCTGCTCCACTGATTTAGTTTTTTAAGTGTTAAAGCCAGATAGTCTCAGTCTTGCAACTGTGTTTTCTTCAGTATTGTGTTACCCCTTTAGGGTCTGTTGTCTTTCCTTATTTTGACTTTACAGTTAGTTTATTCATATCCATGGAATTTTGCTGGGAATTGTGTTGAATCTTGATAAAATCTTAACCACATTAAATGGAATATCTATTTAAATCTTTAATTTCTTTCATTGGTATTTTGTAGATTTTGTAGATAAGTAAGTAGATAGAGTGGTTGAGATTTTTGTATGGAGTATAGTCTTTTGATTTTTAAGATTTCCAATTCTAGTTATCCACTGGTATTATACAGGAAAGCCTGTGTATATTAACTTTTTATGTGTTTACTTTTTATTTAGTAAAATTATTGGAGTTAGCTTCTTTGTTTTATATGTTCTTTTTGAAGAATTTATCTTTTTATTTGTTTCTTTGTAGGGAATGTTTTGGGAAGCATGAGGTGAGTTAAAGGTCCAATTTGAAAGTAAGCTTATAATTTATATCTCTTCTATGTTAGTATTGTTAGACATAACTAGATTGGACTGTAGTACTTTATTGTTGTAGAGATTACAGGTTTATTTAATTTAAAAAGCAGAATACTTTTGAAAATTAGCTTATGTATATGCATTCATTGTAGAATCATTATATTAAATTTCCCTTCTAGTAATAGATTGCTTTAATTCTTGGCTTTTTTATGGTTTTGCTTTTTATGTTTTACTTTGACTTAGATAATTAATAAACATTATTATTCATGGAAACATATTAGACTTTTGTGAAATCTGTTCTCAAATTATAGGAGTTATTTTGAATATATGGGTCCAGAAGATTTTAGGTGTATATATGTATGCCAGTTTTATCTTTATTTTTTAAAGGTGAGTCCACTACTATGCCATGTTGCAGTACCCTACTCTTGTAAGAGAGTTTGTGGAAGAATCTTAGATTGTCAGAATCATACATGTATGAAAGAGTGTCACAAAGTAACTGAAGTTGATGGCTGCACTGGTAAAAACAAGGTAATATTCTTAGGTTGAATGCTTGTATGTCCACATTTTTCAACAATCATAGCATAAATATATTCTCCATTTATTATAGATTCTTTCTTTTTTCTTGCCCTCATCCTTTGTCCTGCCTTGCCTTTCTTAAGAGCTACTTTAATTAGCTTTTTGTATATTGTCTTTTGTGGGTCCCTTATGGTAGGTAATATGACCTTTAAATGTAGCACATTTTGTAGTCTAGTGTACCAGTGTTAAAAGTATATGATAAAAGTATAGAAATTACATATCTTTTTGGATATGCTTGTCTCCACATCTCTTTAGAGCATTTGCTTTTAGATATTTCTCAAACTTGACACATAAGGCAGCTAATGTTCCTAATTTAAAAATTTCCCGGGGCTGGGGATATGGCCTAGTGGCAAGAGTGCCTGCCTCATATACATGAGGCCCTGGGTTCGATTCCCCAGCACCACATATACAGAAAATGGCCAGAAGTGGCGCTGTGGCTCAAGTGGCAGAGTGCTAGCCTTGAGCAAAAAGAAGCCAGGGACAGTGCTCAGACCCAGAGTCCAAACCCCAGGACTGGCCAAAAAAAAAAAAAAAAATTCCCAATCTTTTGCTTTTGGTGGGGATATTTTAATGTGTATTTCATCACAGATGTATGGTGTGTATGTGTGTGTATATATGTGTGTGCATAAAATTATGTAAAAGCATTTTAAAGTCATACATGAAATGAACTATTCAAAGGTCTGTAAAAATGACCACATTATAAGGAAAAAAAACAAATGTATTTAACCAAAGTTCAAATAATATTAAGCAAAATAACTCCTAAACCGACAGAGAATTATAGCAGTAGGCATCTTAATGAGAAATAAGCCAGAAATTTTAAGCTTCATTTTATTTTTAAGTAACATTTAACTTACAGATATTTTAATTAAAATGAGTTGTGTGATTGAAACATTTACTTTCATTATTAGTTTTTTCTTTTGTTACTAATTGTAATACATTACAACATCAGTGCCTGTGGTGTTATTTTGTTGATATACACATTTAAATGCACTTCTTAGGATATCTTAATCAGTATGTAAACTTGATTCTCAGTAATACTTTGGATAAAATGAAAAAGATTAAATACAGTCTAAACTCAAACTAACAATAATAATGAATCAAAGTGACCTTAACTGCTTTATGGTTTTTCTTTTCTCAATTTCCAGGGTGGATATCAAATGAGTCAGGAAAAACTCCCTCAGAGCTAATGTGACTATTAGGAAATTAGTGTGAATGTTCTAATATTACTTCTTGAGTTAAAAGTTCTTTTAAAAATTATTATTATTTTAGGTATGAGGTTGAACTCAGGGTTGTACACTTGCCAGGACCATATTTTTACATGCGTACAGCCATCTTTTTCTGTTTTAGAAGATTCCATAGGAGATTGGGATAGCCAGACTCACTGTAGTGTGTGTGTGTGTGTGTGTGTGTGTGTGTGTGTGTGTGTGTGTGTACTCGTCATGGGGCTTGAACTTAGGGCCTAAGCAGTATCCTTCCACTCCCATTTTTATTAGTTTGAATTCAGGGCCTTGAGCTAGTTAGACACTCAGTTGCTTGAGTCACATACTAGCCTTTTTGCTTCAGTTATTTTCTGAATAGATTTTTTTTTTTTTTTTTTTTTTTTTTTTTGCCAGTCCTTGGCCTTGGACTCAGGGCCTGAGCACTGTCTCTGGCTTCTTTTTGCTCAAGGCTAGCACTCTGCCACTTGAGCCACAGCGCCCCTTCTGGCCGTGTTCTATATATGTGGTGCTGAGGAATCGAACCCAGGGCTTCATGTATCCGAGGCGAGCACTCTTGCCCCCCCTGAATAGATTTTATGTTCTTGTTGGGACTTCCTAGGCTTTGATCCTCCAGTTTCGGCCTCCTATCCTAGTGAGGACAACAGGCCATTATGCCTAACTTATTGGTTGAAATTGTGTCTTACATTTTCCCTGGGTTGACCCCAAACTGCCATCCCCCCCTGCCTTTTTTTTTTTTTTTTTGCCAATTCTAGGGCTTGAACTCAGGGCCTGGGCACTATCCCTGAGCTTCTTTTGCTCAAGGCTAGCCTACTACCACTTGAGCCACAGCACCACTTCCAGCCGTTTCTGTTTATGTGGTACTGAGGGTCGAACCCAGGGCTTCATGCATGCTAGGCAAGCACTCTACCACTAAGCCACATTCCCAGCCCCCTGCCACCCTTCTAAGCATTGCTTCCCAAGTAGCTTGTTATTACTGGTAGGAGCCACTGTGTCAGGCTGAATTCATCTTTCAGAAAACATAAGTCAGGTAACATTTTTCTGTTCAGAACCTTTTGGTACCTTTGAGTCTCTCTCACATTAAAATCCAAAGGCTTTACCCATGTCCTATAGCATTCTATAGAAGTCTGACTCCTAACTATCTTACCCATCTCAAATAAGGATTGCTCATCACTCGTGCTTCCATTTGCTTCTGTTCTTATCTCAGAGCCTTTTTACCTGTTTCTTTTTTGTGGAACTGTGCATTCCACCAGAGTTTTATGTATCTGACTCATTCTATTTAACTCAGTTTATGTTCAAGTATGAACTTTATCAAGTAGATTTTATTCTTGTTACTACCACTGTATTTCTGTGGTTTAGCTCTTATTGGAGGTCTTACCAAGATGTTACATTATATTCTTTATCTCCCTACTGGGATTTGTCCTATTTGTTTCTAGCGCCTGTAACAACACCAGGTAGATAAATGCTGGAAAGTATTTGGGGAACAAATAGATGCTCTTTTTAAAAACATACTTTTAAAAATTAAAAAATGGAAATTATTTATAGAAGGATTTTTTGTATTGTAATTTGAAATGCTTTTAGTTAGTCTGAAAGCCAAAATAGCTTAGATTTTTTTTAATACATTAAGAATTACAATCATGACTGTACTTAGGAATGATAATAAAAATTCTTGGTATTTTATATGTCATTGTCATGTCTACTAATAAAAAATAAACAATATTCTGCAATTAAAAATTTAAATATCATTTTTAGCTTCTGATGCCAGTACATCAAATCAGTATAGCAGATATAGTTAACATGTATCTTACACTGAGATATATCTGTTTATGGGCATGATTTAACTTTACGATGTGCATTCAATGATGATTGTGCCAGCTGGAGGAGAAATTAATTGATAATGTTTTACTCTGTATTTTTCTAGCACTATTTTCAGAAAATAATTTACATTTTTAGTAAGGATACCTCATGTGGTCAAGTTCATTTAAAGGGTGAAGTGATTTGACTTAATGAAATGAAGTTCATGAACTGATGATCTTATTCTTTATCTTGAACATTTTTGAGACAGAGGAGAACATATTATTAACTCTTTTTATTAACTCTTTTATTAACTCTTTCTTTTTAAAAACATATTACTATACATTAGTTGTGCAAAGGAAAATTCTTTGTGACAAATATGTATACAGTGTATTATGATCAATGTATATTATTACTCTCCTTCATCCCATTCCCTGATTTCATTGTTTTATTTTTGTATGTGCACTAAATTGACCTATTTATTCTCATTCAGTCTGTGTATTAACTGTGCTTCTAAGATGTACAGAAGTGCTTCTTTTAGTAGGGTCCTTAACTTCACTGTGTAGAAATATAAGGCTTTTGTACTTTAGGGATTTATTTCCATGTGATTTTTCAGGCTGGTTCAGAATGCCTTCATTGTGAAGAGGGGTGCATTAAGTCACGGCCATTGGGTTGTCCTCATCCTTGTGTTTTGCCTTGTCACCCTGGAGACTGTCCTCCTTGTGTTCAGATGCTTAGAATAAAATGTCACTGCAAGATCACAAGCCTGTATGTGGAGTGCAGGTAAGTAGGCTGAAGAAATACTATTTTATTAGGTTTATCTCTTTACCAAGTTTTTGTATTGTTTTATTAAGTTGATCTGTTTATTAACTTTTATCTTTGGATTCTGTAAGGAAAAAGTGCTATCACTTTTTTAAATAATTCTGGGGCAGATTATTCAAATTGTTCAACTGATGGTATCAAACTAGAATTTGGTTTGATGAAAATTTGACTTATAGTTACTTAGGCATATTTTTTAAATGACATTTTTAATAGGTAGGCCTTTTTCTTACACTAGTAAGTGACCTGAGCTCAAGTGCCCAAGTGCTCAAGTGCTCAAGTGCTCAAGTGAACAAAGAAGTTTAAGGATAGCACTGAGGCCCTAAGTTCAAGCCCTAGTCATGGCACCAGAAAAAAAAAAGTATCCTTTCTGATATTTGAAACTTTTGTGGCTTAAATTCATTAATTTTGTGATTGTAACTCTTTGTAGGCAAGTTAAAATCCTAAATTTTCTCATTAGATATTTCAAAGCATAGCCTTGTAAAACTGAGTCATTCTTAATTATACAGTAATAGAAACCATGATATTTTATATGTATTTACTTATCCTTTACAAAGTAATCTTATTTTTTGATATTTGCAATCTTTTTATTTTTTTTGATGCCAGTACTTTGGCTTTAACTCAGGGCCTGGATACTGTTCCTTAGTTTGTTCACTCAAGTCTGTTAATTAAGCCATATAGATACTTCTGGCCTTTTGGTGGCTTATTGGAGATAAGATTCTCATTGACTTTCTTGCCTGGACTGGATTTGAATTATTGTCCTCAGATCTCAGCCTCCCTGAGTAGCTATGATTACAGACATGAGTCATTGGCACCTAGCTGTGACTTTTTAAAAATACTTTGTGAATCAGATATGAAGACATTTAGGATTACACTGTGATATAAAATACAATATACCCTTGGTATTTACAGGTATGTGATTATAAGGAGACTGCTGTGGAGGAAAAACTGTGGGTACTCAAAATGCAGAATAAAGTTTAATGCTCTCTTTCTCAGACTTGTCTGTACTATATGTATAGTCAGTCTGATCATCCATCCACAACTTGAATCACATGGAGTAGGCTACATTATTGTGTCAAAAAAATTACTGTTGGCTGGGGATATGGCCTAGTGGCAAGAGAGCTTGCCTCGTATACATGAGGCCCTGGGTTCAATTCCCCAGCACCACATATACAGAAAACGGCCAGAAGTGGTGCTGTGGTTCAAGTGGCAGAGTGCTAGCCTTGAGCAAAAGGAAGCCAGGGACAGTGCTCAGGCCATGAGTCCAAGGCCCAGGACTGGCCAAAAAAAAAAAATTTACTGTTGACCACATTACTACTGCTCACCCCAAACTTTTTCATCTTGAATAGTATGTGACCCATTTTTTCTATAACACCACCAACTTTTACTGAAGTCATACTGCATTTCAACAAATTTAAGTTTTTTTACTTTATCACGTATATTCAACATGTTATATGCTGTGCTTGGCTTGGAAGAATTATTATCACTTTTTACCTTGTCTTTTAGGACACCATTTATTTTTTGGAAGGCATATTTTTACAAAATTAAAGGCAAAGAAAGACTCAGCAGATTACACAGTGCTGTAAACATGACTAACAGTAACACAGGACTGACTGAGCTGTGTATTCTGTGTGGGAATTCAAAATGTTTGGGTTTGAAATTTCTTTTAAAATATATTATTATTATGAATGGCTAATCCAGTAATAAAGCCAGGAATAAAGTAAGCTTTCTACAATTTTAACATTAATATACCCCAAAACAAATGAAAAACATTTTCCAATAAGCTTCCTGTATTTCCCACTGACTAGCCTAAATTTTTCAGCTGGAAATAATTTATTAAACATTAGTTGTAAATCTTTTGCATTCAGTGTTTTATGAAGAATTATGATGATGGATTGTAATGATTTGTATATAGGGAAAGAAACTAGCAGGAATTAGTAAAGATAAGTCACATCCAGGAGATAATTCTTGTGTTTTGTATTGCCTGTTCATGATGTTTTCCCTTTCAACATTTGACCTGTTGGTATAGAAAAGGGGCTAGATATTTTGAGTTACTACCATAACTGTGAAGTAGTTTTAAAGATACTTCATAGAGAAAAAAATTGGGATAAGGTTACTTTTGTGGATATATTTGAAGCTGCAAAATATTCTTAGAAAATTATTCTTATTCTTAGAAAAAAATATGCTAAGAGATGGACATTGGTTTAAATGTCATCAAAGCTTTCCCTCCTATTTTTAGAAAAATAACTACAGCTGATGTAAATGAAAAGAACCTCCTAACTTGTTGCAAAAATCAGTGCCCTAAAGAGGTAAGCTGCAAGTGGAAATTTTAAGTTCCTTGGATATTGTTTTTTGGTACTTTTACCTGTCTTGTTTAGCCACCCTATTCCAGGTTTTTTCTAGTAGTTCTTTACTGGGCCCACTGAAAAATGTGGGTTCCTAAAGGAAATGCAGTGTTATCTGTCATGAAACGTGTGAGTATTAGAACGAGAAGTAACTGTGGGTATTAGAATAAGAAAACATTTTTGAGACCAATTTTAAGATACTACACATGTTTTATACATTATAAAGTATTAGATTGCTCAAGATGTGATTCAGGTTCAAAATAATGAAGGAGTAAAGCTTGACACAACCACTTTGCAGCAAGTGTTTGATACATGAACAAATACTAAGCTTTTTAAAGAGAATAGAATGTCTGTAGGAAATAACAAGATCCAAAGTGGTTCAGCATTGTCTCATGTAAAACTCACCCTAGCAGTACTCTGTCCTGTGGTAAGATTAGGGAAAATTGAATGTGAATGATATAAATTTACTTTTAGTATGAGTGCTTTGGCTGAAAGCTAAAGAGCAAGGCAAATAGTTGTACACTAGACCAGAGACTAAAGACACACACACAAAAAAAGTATTCTGAATTTCTTAGTTATTGGAGTGCATAGTTTGACAGACCTATCTGGTTAATCATAGAAATTAGAAATGGAGAATGGAAATGTTTGTTGAGATATAAATTAAGGCCAAGGTATCATTGTTAGAGATATACGGCACAAACAGCATTGTCCTCAACTGACTTTCATAATATCTAAATAATGTTGAGAACATTTGATCTTTACAACTAGACATATTAAATACTATTACTTTGCATTGTTTTACATGTGAAACACAGAAAAATCAGATGACTTTTCTAAAGCTCCAGAGTTAGTAGACAGTAATTTAGCTCCAGTTAGTCTAATTTTGAAATTCAATCCTTAACCAGTAGTATTTTATTTACATTCTGTTGGAAAGACAAAATATGTATGAAGTGCTTAAAATGTTTTTTGGTTGTAGTTCAAGACAATGAAAGCATTTTGTCAATAGTTTAGGAATATTTCTTATATGAGGACTATTATTTAGAATTGCAAGTTAATCAGATTAGGCTTCTGTAGTAGTTTAAAGCTGTGCCTCAAAAGTATGGATAGCTGGGCGCCCATGGCTCACACCTGTGTAATCAGAGCTACTCAAGAGGCTAGTTCAAAGCCAGTATGGTCAGGAAAGTCCATGAGACACTAATCTCCAGTTAACCACCAAAAAGTCAGACATGGGGCTGTGGTTCAAGTTGTACAGCACCAGCCTTGAGTTGAAAAAGCCAAGTGACAGTGCCCAGGTCCTACATTTAATATCCAGTTACCAGCACAAAAGAAAAAGTTGGTTGAACTTTGGATAGACAGCAAATAATACTTTCTTTGAAAACAAACGATATCAGGATAGGGAGATAGTAAATAAAGACTAGGAGCACTTAGACTTTGTGGCAATTATTGAGATGTCTACAGTCCCCACATAGTATCAACATGTAGTGTCAGCAGTTTTAAAATAATATAATGGCTGAAGGATAAGGAAATGTTATTTCACTGCTCCCCACATTTATCCAGAAATCTACATTAGACATGCTACTCTGTACTCTTTGACTCATGTTTCCATTATTGCTTTAGACTTCATTTCTAGTACATGCAGAAGGAAGGAACATGGATGTATACTCCTAAATCCTTTAAATCACAAATCACGTGTATTTGGTTGCCTTCCATTGGCTAAGATCTAGTCACATGGCTAAAACTAGCTATAAGGGTGAATATGAGATCTATTTTTAGAGTGATGCTTGGTGGAATATTTTATTTTATTTTTTTCCTTTATTGTCAAAGTGAATTACAGAGGGGTTACAGTTTCATATGTGAGGCAGTGAGTACATTTCTTGTTCAACTTATTACCTCCTCCCTCATTTCCCCCCACCCCTCTCCCCCCTCCCCTCTCCCTTTTTCCCTGTCCCCCCGCATGAGGTGAACAGTTGGTTTACACAAAATGGTTTTGTAAATATTGCTTTTGCAATCATTTGTCTTTTAATCCTTTGTGTCTCAATTTTGGTATTCCTTTTCCCTTCCTTAGTTCTAATACACGTATATACAGTATCCAGAGTAGTAAGATCAGATACAGTGATAACAGGAGTGAAACCACAGGAAAGGAATAAAAGAGCAAAAAAAAAAAAGGTTACAGTTTCACTTGGCATGTTGAAAATAATTACAACAGTGGTATAACACTTGTTTCCATTTCACTTAGTATATCATCTTATGTGTTTATAAGGGCATAGACATTGGGCTATTGTGATCTTCTGCTTTGACTAGCCTAAACATGTACTAATTATTCTCTTTGAGGGAAACCAGAGAGTCTTTGTTTCTTTGGGTCTGGCTCACTTCAGTTATTATTAATTTTTTCCAAGTCTTTCCATTTCCTTACGAATGGGGCAATGCCATTCTTTCTGATAGAGGCATAGAATTCCATTGTGTATATGTGCCACATTTTCCTGATCCACTCGTCTACTGAAGGGGATCTGGGTTGATTCCATATTTTAGCAATGACAAATTGTGCTGCGGTGAACATTGTTGGGCTGGTGGCTTTAGTGTGGTCTTGCTTGTAATCTTGTGGGTAGATGCCCAAGTGTGGGGCTGCTGGGTCGTAGGGGAGCTCTATGTTTAGCCTTCTGAAGAACCTCCGTAATTCCCACCAACAATGTGGTAGGATTCCCTTTGGCCACATCCTCTCCAGCATTTGTTGTTGTTAATTTTCCTGATAATGGACATTCCAACTGGAATGAGATGGATTCTCAAAGTTGTTTTGATTTCCATTTCTTTTATAGCCAGTGATGTAGAGCACTTCTTCATGTGTTTCTTGGCCATTCTCATTTCCTCTTTCAGTGAACTCTCTTTTTAGGTCTTTAGCTCACTTGTTGAGGGGGCCATTGGTTCTTTGAGGATTTGTTTTGGAGGAATTTAATTTTTTGAGTTCTATATATATTTTAGATATGAGGCCTTTGTCCGTTGTATGGCTGGTAAAGATCTTCTCCCAATCTGTGGGCTTTCTGCTTATTTTACAGGCTCTGTCCTGTGTCCTGCAAAAGCTCTGCAGTTTGATGCAGTCCCATTTGTCCAACCTTTCTTTGATTTGCTGTATTTCTGGGCCTTTATTAAGGAAGTTTCATCCTGTGCCTAGGAGTCCAAGTGTTTCCTTCTTGTAGTGTTTTCAAGGTATCTGCCTTTACTTTGAGGTCTTTGATCCATTTGGAATTGATTTTAGTGCAGAGTGACATACAAGGATCTAGTTTTAATTTGTTACAGGTGTTGAACCAGTTTTGCCAGTACTATTTGTTGAAGAGGCTGTCTTCCTTCCATCCTATTTTTTTAGTTCCTTTATCAAAGATTAAGTAGGCATAGTTCTGCGGGTTCATTTCTGGGTCTTTAGTTCCCTTGCATTGGTCCTCAATGGAAGGTCCATTGGCCTGTTCTTGTGCCAATACCAAGCTGTTTTTATTACTATAGCTTTGTAATACAGCTTGCAGTTTGGTGTTGAAATTCCTCCAGCACTGTTCTTAGGATTGTTTTTGCTATTCGTGGTCTTTTGTTGTTCCACATGAATTTCTGGATTCCTTCCTCTATTTCATTAAAGAATGGTGTTGGGATATTGATGGTCATTGCATTGAATTCGTAGATAGCCTTTGGCAATAGTGCCATTTTGATAGTGTTAATCCTCCCAGTCCACGAGCATGGGAGGTTTTTCCATTTCCTTAGTTCTGCCTCAATTTCCTTTTTCAGATTTTTAAAGTTCTCATCATAGAGGTCTTTCACTTCTTTGGTGAAGGTTATTCCTAAGTATTTTTTTGTTTTGTTCTTGAGGCTATTGAAAAAGGAATTGCTTTCCAGATTTCAGCCTTGGTCTTCAGGTCTTTGGAATTTAGAAAAGCCATTGATTTTTGAGGATTTATTTTATATCCTGCTAATTTGCCAAAGTTTTGGATCTGCTCAAGTAACTTAGGAGTAGAGTCTACGGGGTTCTGTAGATACAGGATCATATCGTCTGCAAAGAAAGAGAGTTTAACTTCATCTTTTCCTACTTGGATCCTCTTTATGTCTTTCTCTTGCCTTATTGCTCTGGCTAGTAATGTTATTACTATGTTGAAGAGGAGAGAAAAGAGTGGACAACCTTGTCTTCCTCCTGATTTTAGAGGAAATGGCTTTAATTTTTCACCATTAAGAATAATACTCGCTGTGGGTTTGTCATAGACAGCCTTAATTATATTCAGGAATGTTCCCTGGAATCCTAGTTTCTCTAAAGCTTTTATCATAAATGGGTGCTAGATTTTATCAAATGCGTTCTCCCCATCTAGAGAAATAATCATGTGATTCTTGACCTTGCTCCTGTTTATGTGGTGGATTGTGTTGAGTGACTTGCATATATTGAACCAGCTTTGCATACCTGGAATGAATCCAGTTTGATCATAGTGTATGATTTTTTTGAGGACTTGTTGAAGTCAATTGGCCAGAATTTTGTTGAGAATTTTTGCATCAATTTTCATCAAGGAAATCAGTCTATAGTTCTCTTTCCTTGATGAGTCCATCTGGTTTTGGGATAAGGGTTATACTGGCATCATAGAATGTGTTTAGTAGTGATCTTTCACTTTCAATTTTATTGAAGAGTTTGAGAAATATTGTGAATTTTGTATTGAAGGCCTTGTAGAATTCTGATTTGAATCCATCTGGGCCTGGACTTTTCTTGGATCAGAGATCTCTTATTGCAGTTTCTATTTCATTGCTCAATATGGGTCTGTTCAGTAGGTTTAAATCTTCATGGTCACGTTTAAGCATATCAGTTTTTGCTAGGAATTTGTCCATTTCTTCCAGGTTCTCAAATTTATTATCATAAACGTTTGCAAAATATTCCCTTATCATATTCTGAGTCTTGGTTGTTTCTGTGGTGATGTTTCTTATTTTATCTCTGATCTTGTTTATTTAGGTGTGCTGTCTTCATTTTCTGGTCAGATTTGCTAGGGGTCTGTCTATCTTGTTAATTTTTCAAAGAACCAACTCTTAGTTTTGTTGATTCTTTCTATTTTTTTTTACTCTAAATTGTTTAATTCTGATATAATTTTAATTATTTGCTTCCGTCTATTGGTTTGGGGGTGGTCTGCTCTGACCCTCCTTCCCGGTTAGTTAAATCCTCGTGCTGTATGGTTTGCACAGTTTGCAGGTAGAAGTCTGGTGCCTTCTGTACCTGGGGCATACTGAACAGTCTAACCCATGGCTCCTCCCATCTGCTGTGGGGCTGGACTGTGGAGTCAGCAGGGTGGGTGGCCTCAGGCTTTGTTTACCTAGAGCTGAAAGCTCTTGCCCTGGGGAAATTCCTCCGGGAGAAGTTCTCCTGGGTGGAGCTTGCTGTGTGGCTCACCTTGGTTTGCTGGTAGGAGTTGATCAGTCTCTGGAACCATTGCCCCTCACCATCTGTTCATTTTGTAGCTGCTTTGGGTTTCAGCTTTGGGTTTTATTTTAGAAATTCTGGTGCAGCGGGGTGGGGTGAGATGAGGCAGGCACATCTGCCTGAGTTTACTAGAGTCTGTGAGCTGTGCCCCAGGAAAAGATCTTCCCATGAGGAGTCCGGGAGACCTTCTCTTGAGCTGATCTATCTCTCACTGTTCAGCTACTCTTGCCCTTTTCAAAGATGGTCCCTTGGTACTCTCTTTCCCCTGGCCTGCTCTGTTTCCAGTCTGCTCTGGCCCAGTCTGTGCCAGAGTCAAAGATGGTGCTTTGCTCTGGTGGCGGAGGAGGGGCTACCTTCCAAATGCTGCTCTGTAGGGGAGAGTGAGAATGTCTTTCATGGGGTACTCATGCTTTCTCTGGAATTTTGGCCCTTCCGTGCTCTGCTGCAGGTCTGTAGGATTTCTTCCTGGTCACCACTGTGTACTATAGGTGTGTGGAGTGCTAGGTGCCGCCCAGAACTCAAATCTGTTTTCTCAAGCCAGCTGCCTTGGTTTTTTCCTTTCTGGCCAATCTTTATACTGTTAAAACTTACTTGGGCTGTCTTTCTAGGAGTAAAAGTTTCTCTGGAGTAGTAAAACTCGGTTCTCAGAAGGAGCTTAGATAGGGATCTGCTGCTCCTCTTCCATTTTCCCGGAACTCTCAGTGGAATATTTTAAATTATGGATAATTGAAGTAATTTATCTAAAAGTAAAAAGTTGAAAAATACTATATTAACCAGGATTAATTTATCCCTTGTGTGATAGACTCATGCTTAAAATAATCTTAGGGTATAAGGGGAGGTGGAATGTGATAAAAAAAAAATGTAAGCATGTGATTGGTTTGTTTTGGTTTTATTTCAGCTTCCTTGTGGTCATAGATGCAAAGAGATGTGTCATCCTGGTGAATGTCCCTTCAATTGTAACCAAAAAGTAAAACTTAGATGCCCTTGTAAAAGAATTAAAAAGGTAAGAATTTTAAGTGATACAAAATACTTTATATAAGTTCTTTTTATCTGGTTTGGTTTATATGTATTAATAGTTTGTTAGATTTATTTTTTTCAAATTTAAGGCTTTTATTATAATAAAAATGAACATACTGTAACTTCTTATTTTAAAACTTACCTTTGGCAATTCAATTTTCTGCAATTTAATAGTAAAAGAAAAATTGTTTTATATTGGAATCAAACTCAGTGTCCCCTGGGGCGATAGAATCAGTGTACTCTAATCTGGAGGTCTTTGAACAGGAGTATATTGTAAGACAGTGGGTTAAGAAATGGTCTTGAATCAAACTCTATTCTTGTGGGGAAAAAAATTGCCATCAGTATTGTCCTTTGAAAATGTTTCCTTCAAATGACTTAACATCTACAACTTCATAAGTAATATAATATCCCAACTTGGAAGACATGAATTTTATGATTTAAAAAAAGGTCGTAGAAGAAAAAAACATCATGGAAGAGTAAAAAGGTGAAAGTAGTTTATTAATCATTGCTAAAATGATTGTAAAGCCCAGTGGAATTAAGTGATATACAAAACTTGTGAAGGGGGGCTGGGGATATGGCCTAGTGGCAAGAGCGCTTGCCTTGTATACTTGAAGCTCTGGGTTCGATTCCCCAGCACCACATATACAGAAAATGGCCAGAAGTGGGGCTGTGACTCAAGTGGCAGAGTGCTAGCCTTGAGCAAAAAGAAGCCAGGGACAGTGCTCAGGCCATGAGTCCAAGGCCCAGGACTGGCAAAAAAAAAAAAAAAAAAAAAAAAAAAAAAAAAAAAAAAAAAAAAAAAACTGTGAAGGAAAGATAATGCTTTTTCAGTTTCCTTTTCTTTCCTTTTTTATTTTTATTTTTTTAACTTACAGGCAATGTAGACTACTTAGAGTCATATTGACTCTGGTTTACCCTAGCTTAGTTACAGTTGAAACTCGTTGTTTTTCTTCATTCTCTGTGATTTTTCCCTAAAGCTTAATTGTCTTTTTAAAATCACTTATATTCATCCCTACAACAAATACTTTTTTTAAATATCTTTTGGTTTTTTATTTTCATAGTACCTATTTTCTTGTAGTAGGTAACTTATGCACTTAAATTTATAATCTCATAATTAAATTAATTAATTTTTCATGAAAATCAATACTTTTTAGCCAGATCACTTTTAATCTAAGATGCTCCTTTACTTTCTGGGATTTTTTTCTAGAGGATTTTGTTTCTTGGAAGCTTTAAAAGAAGTAAAAGCAAAAAATAAAAATTAACTGGGCGCCAGTGGCTCATACCTATAATCGAACTTCTCGGGAGGCTGAGATCTGAGGATCACAATTCAAAGCCAGTCCATGAGACTCTTAACTCCAATTAACAACTTAAAAACTGGAAGTAGAGCTATGGTTCAATGTGGTAGAGCACTAGCCTTGAGCTGAATTGTTCAGGAACAGTGCTCAGGCCTAGAGTTCAAGCCCCACAACTGACAGAAAAAAAGAATAAAAATAAAATTGGAGTTGATAGTGGCATCTATTAATAACCATTAAATTAATTATTTTGATTTTATGTATTCACTACCTTACTCAAGAAAGAAAATGAAGTTTCTATCACTATTGGAAGCAAGGTGATATTTATAACTATACTATCATTAAACATTAATGAACCTGACATATTTATAACTAAATGTTTAGGTGAGTTTGCTTCTCTGTGAAACTGAAGGAATGATCCTTTAAGGTTTAAAATTTGGGTTATTTGTAGGAATTGCAGTGCAGCAAAGTACGTGAAAATAAGGTTTCAATAGAATGTGATACAACATGCAAAGAAATGAAGCGGAAAGTATCTGAGGTAATGTCTCATAAAATGCCATTTCTAATGTGCCAGTAGCCTTTCATTATTTTATATTAAAACAACTTGGAATTTTATTTGATTTGATCAAAGTACATTACATACATGTATGGAAAAATACAGCGAAACCTCTTTTTGTACAAGTATACCCTTAATTATAAAAAGCTTACAAATAAAAGAAGTTTAATCTTTTTTATTCTAAAAGCCTAATTTTATAGGCATATTTTGAATTTAATATATGCTTTTTTATTGTCCATTGTGTACCTGAGGTTTCTATCCTTCATGCTAGTTAGTACATTTTGCTTTGAGACATTTGTTTTAATGTTAGCATAAGCCTCCTGAAAATTTGAGTAACATCATAAAAGGTTTTTGGTACTCTTTACTGTCTTTAGTGTTACAAATTTTTTCCTCTGTCAACTCAGTGAATAAACTCCTGCCTTTTTTGATGCTAAGGCTTCCCTTTCGGAAATGGTATTTGAAGTCATTATTGATCCTAGATTCTGAATACATTCCATAAGAGGAAAAATCAGAATTTAAAAATATTTCAATCTGTGGTGTTTTAATGCTTTGAATGGTGTTCTAACAGCTATTAAGAGTTGTTAAGAGATGTTTGCTTAAAGTGTAATATTCCATTATTATGCCCCTCAAATCTGTTCCATAGTATCTTGGTAAAACTTCTCAGTGTAATGTTTACATTTCTATAAAATACTACCCAAGATAAAGCTCCCAAGAATGGTTCTGGCTTAGAATACACTGGATGGTAATATACCAAATTCTGTATGCAATTTAATAATTAAGTTGTTAATTTGCTTCTAAATATATACAGATAAAAGAAGCAGAAGCCAAAGCTGCTCTTGAAGAGGAAAAACGGAAGCAGCAGGTAACAACAAAATAACCAGATTTATGTCTCTTAGCATCATTGTGAATCTTTGCACAAATCCAAGGTGTATGTCAACTCTTCTAAACTGAAAACAAGAGTTTTCCTTAAGATATAGTGAAACTTGAGAAAGCAAGAGACCTCTCATATTCTCAGATATTCCCAGTTACTTCCTTGACAGTTCCATCCATTTACTGGCCAATAAGTCATGTGGCAAATACTGGCCAAGATGATCTCTGACCTTTATTATTGTATAAAGTTGATTTGCCAAATAGGCTTCAAAGTAAGTTACCAGATCTAATATATAAAGCACAAATTGGCTGGTATCCTGGGAGATTAAATTGTTCAGAATAGTTTGGAAGGGCTAGGTATGATGTCATGGCTCATGCTTATACTTCTAGCTACTCAGAAAGCAGAATCCAAAAGGACAGACCAGGCAGAAAAATTGGTGAGATCACATCTCAGCCTGTGATCTCTTCTACACAGGAGCAAGCATGTAGATCAGTGGATTATAGTCCCAGGCTGGCCCCAAATAAGAGACTCTAGTTGAAAATTATGTAAAATAAAAAAGTACTAGAGTCATGACACAAATGCCAAAGTGCCTATGTGACAAACAGAAGAGCCTGAGTTCAAATAACAGTACTGCCAAAATTAGAAGATAATAATTTAGGGTGATTTTCTTCCTACCACTTTTTTTAAAGAACTATTTTGAATTAAAAAAAACTTTTGATACATTCTTTATTTACTGATTTTTAAAACAGACTCAGAATGTAGATATAGCAGTGTTTATTCAATGACTAGGTTATCATTTAATTATTTTCTCATATGAGGGTTTGGGGTTTTTTTTAATGTTCTTGAGATATTTTGGAAAAAACCAACAACCAGTTAGAAAAACCAGTTAATAACCTAACATGTTTTAGTAACTTCACTATTGTGTATCATTTCTCATTATCATGTATAAAAGCTTTATAAGTAAATACCTAGTAGAATATAAATCCATACTTGATAACAACTGTCACCCAGTTATTCATTTGTAGAACCAGTATCAAATTCTTTGTAAAATAGTCATTTTGTATTAAAGTGTGAAACATATTTTCCCTTGAAGAATTTTTGGCTGTTTTTAAAATGTATTTGATACAATGAAAACTTGAATTCTTTTTTCCTCTTACTTTGAATTTCTTCCCTACAGGCCATTAGTGCTTGCAGCTTATAATGTAGAAAATCTGAAATTGTGTTATTCTCACTGTGCATCAGCATTTGTTAGAAGCCGATGTTAAAGTAGTAACTGCTGTTTGTATTTCAGAGGCCCTGATTTAATCAAACACTTACATATTTAATACCAGAAGTCAGCCCTGCAGTTTGAAATTATTTTCCAGTTCCCTTTCTGCTTACCTAAACTCTGAATTTGTTGAATACAGTCAGTAGTGGAGGGAGGTGTTTTTTTTTTTTTAAATAAATTATGTTTATACCGTTACTTATTAAAACATTTCCCAAATTAATTATTTTCATTCAAATGGAAAGTTTCAAATAAATGTTTGCAGTGAATTTAACAAAAATGAAACGTTTGATTTAGGCTGAACTGGAAGCTTTTGAAAACAGACTGAAGGGGCGTCGGAAGAAGAACAGGAAAAGAGATGAAGTGGCAGTTGAGCTATCGTCTTGGGAAAAATATAAATATTACCTCTTTCTAGTGTGCGGAGTTGGAGTGGTGTTGTTTGCATGGTACTTCGCCTATGATGCTGATTAAAGAAGTTTGGATCTTTTAATATACCTCGGATTGGAGTTAGATCAGTTGTTAAATTTGTAATGTTAGAAAATGTGTATTGTAGACCATGATATCTGTTCACATTCATCTCTATTCTCTTCCAGCTGTTGTTGCAAGAAGGTATGTTAGGCTTCATCTTCATTAAAGCAGTAGCAAGGGCAGTGGACACTGCTTAAAGAAAAGGTGACTCAAGCTTCTCATAAGGCTTAATTGGTGGCCCAGTTACATGTTTGTTATTCATTGTGCTTCCTCATATTATCTTGTTTCACTTAATATTTTCACTTAATATTATCTTAGTGGTTTTACTTAATATTTCAAATTGATATATCATTTTCTTTTTGTAAATCCAGATTAAACTGGGCCATATGTGCAGTGGGAAGAATATTTCTCTCTATTTTGATTACTTATTGGGTAGTTTTTTTGATCATGTACTTTGTACTTTGGTTTTGTTCCAGTCCTAGGGCTCAAACTCAGGGGTCTGGGCTCTGTCCCTGAGCTTTTTTTGCTCTACACATCTTCACTTCCAGTGCTTAATTGGAGATAAGAGTCTCATGGACTTCTTCCTGCCTCAACTGGCTTTGAGTTTCAATCCTCAGATCTCAGCCTCCTGAGTATGCTTTGTACTTAAAAAAAAAAAGTAATTCTCTAAAAGTCCTGTTAAATTGTAAAATGAATCTTTATAATATATTGCAGAAGTTACTTTCTTAGTGAGGGATTTTTTACCAGTCATTGAAAAAATTCCACATAATGTGTTCCTTAGAAATTATAGTTGTTTTTAACAAATTCAGGATTAGGCTCTTTACATATGGCAGTTTCTGTGTAAGAACTGAATTTGGCATGTTTTGTAAAACTTGTATGTATTTTTTTAAGATAATAAGAGAAAAAGTAATATTTATGAGCTGTATGTACTTCTGAAAGGGCTTAGGAACTTGATTCTCATCTGTTTACCATAATCCTAGATTATAGATAATCAGTTCTTATGAAAACAAAAATATCAGTTAGCTGAATTTGTTTGAATGGTAAGTCCTTTTAAATAGTTTTGCTATTTAATTTTTGTATGATTCATGTTTCCATTAAAAGTTTTCATAACTTTGAAATCTAGACTATTGATTTTTTTTAAAAAAAAAAAAAAGAACATGGGGGCTTGTAATTGTAGGTTCAGCATTAATATCAATGTATTGAACCTCTGGTACTTGATATAGAACTCAGTGACAGATGGGTATTAAGTTATCTAACTAAAGTGATAGAAGTGTGTTTTAAATAGTTCAAAGGAAGCTGATATAATTTGATAGATTTACATTGAATCTTCAATATCATATTGTTTATATTATTAGCTGGTGACAAGAATTGAAGGGGGACCATTCTTATATTTATGAGCCCTATGTTTTTTTTTATTTCATTTTGTTTTTTGCTTTGATGGTACTGAGGCTTAAATTCAGGGCCTTGTGCTGAAATCACCCCCTCTCTAGCCTTTTTTGTGTAGGTTATTTTCCAGATACTCTCTTGTGTCATTACCCTCCCATCCAGAGCTAGCCTCCAACTGCAATCCTCTTGCCTCTGCCTCCTCTATAGCTGAAATTACTGGTTTGAGCCATCATACCTGGCCTCTTGGGCTTTTACGTTTTTATTTTTAAAATATTTCCCATTGGAGTTACTGGGTTGTTGTTTAGAAACTCTAACTCAGAATTGGCTACATTCAAGTTAGCACCTGCTGTAACCAAAGTAATCATGAACATCTATGAGTGACCATTTTCTTACATGGGAAGTCATTTTCCTGAATTTCAGAAACTTGGTCTATTAAGTAAGCCTAAAGCCTAGTTTGTATGTGTTTTTGGGCTTTTGCTCTTGCCAAAATTGTTTTTTAGGGGCTGGGGATATAGCCTAGTGGCAAGAGTGCCTGCCTCGGATACACGAGGCCCTAGGTTCGATTCCCCAGCACCACATATACAGAAAACGGCCAGAAGTGGCGCTGTGGCTCAAGTGGCAGAGTGCTAGCCTTGAGCGGGAAGAAGCCAGGGACAGTGCTCAGGCCCTGAGTCCAAGGCCCAGGACTGGCCAAAAAAAAAAAAAAAAAAATTGTTTTTTGGTTTGTGTTTTCTATGCTCTATTGGAAAGAACTTAATGAGCAGAGGGAGATTAAGTGAATGAAGTGAACTTGTTTGTTTGTTTTTTTTTGTTTGGTTACTTCAGAGCTTAAGTTAGCCAAAGCCACAAAGCTATTTATTTATTCAGACAACAGATATGTTTTCTTTGTAATAGTTGCTTTCTAGGCACTGAAGATAATGGTACCTAGAGTGGAAGACAAGAGAGACCAGACACACAGAAAGTGAATCTAACTTCATTTGTGGTAAATGGTATAGAAAAGAAATGAAAATAGAAGTTAAAGGCACCAGCTAATTTAAACTGATAAAGTCCCTTGAGATGAGGCCATTTGATCTATGCATTGAATGACCTCCATTTGAAAATAGAAGGGAAAAGTCTGTGACAGACAACAGCAAATACAGAATTCCCAGGTTTGGGAGGCGATTGACATAGCTGAAGAGCAGAAAAGGAGTTGAAAGAAGGGCATTTAAACTTAATGGAATTTAAATTGAGAGCAGCATGGCCCATACTGTGGGCCTGTTTCTGTGGTGTGGAATTGGCCTTTATTCTAGTTAGTGTGGACAGAGCTAAGACTGTAAGGGAGGCAGTCCATGCTGCAGGTGATGTCTTCCCATCCTGTGGCTCTCCATTATGAAAGCATAGGTCCCGGCCATCCCAGAGGACCAAGCAGAGATAATCACAGGCAGGAGAAGAAGGTTCATAAGGAGTGGGGCCATAGTTCCCACGGGAGAGGGAGCTACATGGCGACTGTACCTTATCCAGGTGGCAGCTTCTCTCCTCTCTCTCTCTCTGGGGGTAAAGGGGAAGTAGGTAGGTCTTAGTAGTGAGGAGTGGCTCATTAGGTATGGGTGGATCTGGTGGCTAAAGGGAGTAGCTGAGAACCTGAGGCTAGGGAAATGCTAACATTCCCCCACTTGTTGTTTATTAATAACAGAGAAGGGGTACCAGGCTGGGAGTAGGAAGGTTTTTTCTGGAGCTACTTCCTGCTGTAAAGGGGCGAAGTAGTCAGAGGTCCCTGATTTGTCATTTGGCTGGTACCATCCAGTTTGGTTGGTAAAAGTTCTCATTTCCACGAGAATGGTTATCAGGGCCAATGGGTGTCATGGTCTCCTCTGGCTATCTCCTGCAGCTTGGGTACATCAAAGAGTCACTGGGTCTGTGGTCTTCTAGGTCCAGCTCTGCACTGGGCAGAACAGTGTAGTAAGAGGATGGCCTTGAACTGCAAGTTCCCAGGTGGTGTCCTGGGTGAGGGAGGTTATCCTGTTAAAAGAGACTTGAAAAGGGTCAGGCAAAAGGCTGACAAGTTCACAGGAACAGTTAACATGAACGACATAGGAGGGAGAACACACCCTGGGCACAAGCCAGAAAAGTTCCATTTGGAACATAAACCCAATTGTGGCCCATTACAAGGAAGGAGGAATAACTGGACTGAGGGCAGGAAGGAAGTGTTTAGGGATAATGGACTGGTTGAGAGTAACCGGTCAGAGGCATATATATATACATATATGTATATATGTGTGTATATATATATATATATATATATATATATATATATATATATACACACACACAAAGGCAAGAATGCAAGTTTCTGTCCAGATGGAAAATAGACAGGTATGGACATTAAGTGGGTAAACAACTATTCCTCTTGGTCTCCCAGCTCTGATTAATTTTGAAAGGGCAAGTTTAAATTGACTCCATTTAAGATGAGACTTCATCTCCTCTTACTCCTCCCCATGGTTCCTCATTGTCCGGATTGACCTCGTCCTGAAGGTCTAGGAGCTCATTGCTTGGATAGCTTGTCCCAGTTGGCATTCACGGGGTTTGAACTCAAAGCCTGGGCACTGTCCCTGAGCACTTCTGCTCAAGGCTAGTGCTCTACCACTTGAGCCACGGTATCGCTTTCAGCATTTGGCTGGTTCTCTTGAGCCAAGCTTCCAGTCTGGCTCTTTGCTGGTTAGTTGGGAGATGGAGTTTTAGAGGGATATATTTTTTTTTCCTGCCCGGGTTGGCTTTGAACTGCAATCCAAGGAGTCTTAGCCATAAAAGCCCTTTTTATTTCCAATTAGAGCAACAGGAGGACAATAGAAGTAGAGCTTACCTGTAACTTGTTAAGAATTGACCAACAAATACTTGCCAGAATTCTGCTGTAACACTTAGAGAACAGCAGACTAAATGAGATCCATGTGCCATCAAATCAAATCATACCATTTAACCTTACTGGCAGGTGGAAGAGAGCACAAATGAATAACAATCAAGAGGGCAAAGGGTTGGGACAATGTAAAAGTCTCAGCTTCAGCGGATCTGAAGTGGCTGTGTCTTCCATCCCGAATAAGCAGGCTTTGTTAGTCATGTGTGACAGAGGCAGGCAGGAGACATTGGTTGGATCTGGGCAAGGCTGTAGTGGCATCTCTCAGAGTCCCCTGGATAGATTGTCACACCTCCTGCTGGGTTGCCTGTAAATTTCTACACAGACTGGTTAAAGACATTTGAAATCTCCCAGTATTAAAAATATTTTAGAAGGCTTGGGCCTTTAACCATCTTCCTAGTCACAAAATTCACACAGACCAAAGGTCAACCAAGTCTGCTCTCTGCAGTAGCAGGACAGTTTCTGAGATATGGAGGGGGAAGACACCAATGCTACCCAATGCAACCCTGCCAAACACAACTCTGATGCTTTTAACCTTGGAGTAAGTCTCGGTTGCAACTCTGTCATGATAGGCCTTCTATAAACCCAACTCTAACCTTGGCGGGGGTGGGGCAGAGACAGGGCAGGAGCACTCTGGGTTTGTCAAAATCTTCACAGGAACACCACCAGTAACTCCTAGATTACCTGAGCAGTTTTAGCCACAGGCCGCCACAGTCCACGCAGCTAGGACACATGTCGACCTGCATCCTGTAAAGCAAAATCTTGGGTCAGGAAAATCGAGATTAGCAGCCACATTTGCACACTCATTCCAAAATGACTCTGGTCCCTTGATCTTAAAAGAGTTTATGAGAGCACAGGAGAGAAAAATGGAGAAGCAAAATCTTAGTCTATACCAAAGAATTGTCAGGATCAGATGTACACTTGACTTTTAGCGTAGATGGACATAAAAAATATAACACACTGGTTTTACATCTTAGACACATTTGCTTGCACCCATTTGCTTGCATCAGTTTGGGTTTAAAACCTGGTGTTTTTTTATTCTTTTGGCTTGGAGTCTGGTGATAAGAGTCAGGATTGCCTCCAGGCTGTTCACTGTGACTCCACCCACAGGTTGCAAAGATCAGTTTAACACAAGAATTAAAGTAAGTTAAAATAGTAGTCAAAAAGCAAGTAATTTTGAAACCATGATGCCAGTCTTTACATATTTTACCAACAGACAGACAAACAGATATACAGACAGTTGTGCACAAGAATTTTTTTCTTCTAAATTGGCCATGTAAGTTTTCTGGAATTCCAGTGGCAAAATGATATTATTTTGCCCATATTTTAGAACCACGTGGTCAGTTAGAAAACAAAAAACTTTTCCGGCAAACAAATATTTTCACAGATTATCCGGCAAGGAAATGGAGAAGCCACATTTTGAGAAACCAGTTCAGCTCCAATGGGGACCAAAGAAGGTCCAGGAGATGGGAGATAGGACATGAACAGAAAACAGACACGTGGCACAGCATAATGGTGGCGAAGCTGGTCAGAGTCTTAGCAGGCTCACAGCAAAACACCCTCACCTTCCAGCATTTGAATTGCAAGGCACCTTTGAATTGCAAGGCCATGCTTCCAGAGTTCAGGGTGGGGGGCAGGGTTATCGGGAGCTTGAGTCTCCACATCCCTGCCCACGAAGAATCTGGCATGCCCATTATCTGGGGGATGGATGGGCTCTACCTCCAAGAGTTTTTGGAACCTTGATGGAACCAAGATGGTGCTTGCTAAAACCAATTCTATTGTCCACCACGTGGTCAATGCTAGAGAAAATAGGATTTAGCCAACAACAGGCAGAACTTAACCAAATCTCCAAGCTTAACAAACATCAATAACAAGAACAGAAAACCATTCTTTGTGTCTTTCAAAGCAGATGTTAAACAAATATTGGTATCACAGACAGGCAGACAGAATTTAGAGAGGCAGAAAGAGAGAGAGAGAGAGAGAGAGAGAGAGAACTCCATCTGCCCGAGCGCTCATAGAAGTTATGTAAGTCCTGTAAAATATTCCAAATTTGTAAGATTGCATTCAAACTTGAGCAGCTTTCCTGAAGCATTTTAGACTGTTCCCCCTTGATGAGTGACCAGCGAAGGTGAACTAGAGATCAGTTGACTCCAAACACCCACAATTGCTGATTCCCTTTACCTAGCCCAGTGGCTTAAGGTCGGTGGCCCAGTGGCTTTCCCTGGGAGTGGGGCTCAGAACTTGGATCCAAGATTTACGGTGGCCCAGTGACCTTATGGAAAATCCAAGCTCCCGGCTAATGGTCACACACCCTGGTTGGAGTTTCAAATCTGTTGTGGATGATTGTGCCCCTCCCATGGTAAGTGATTAGCAGAGCTGAGGAGTTAAATACCAAACATCCCCAGTATTACTCTGGTCAGCTGAAATGTAGGAGACAATCAGCAATGAGGCCGTCACCCCAATAGCTGTGTCCCGGACTTAGCGCGGAGTGTGGCCCTGAAGCCAGGGCCCTGTGGCCCTATGCTACGGTCATTTGAAGTGGGGCTTGGAACTTGGCGCCAAGATTTTTAGTGTGGCCCTGAAGCCACGGTCCTGTGGCCCTACAGTAAATTGGAAAATCAGATCCGAGCACTCGGTTAGATTATTACTTTCCCTGGGTGTGAGGGCAAATTTGTAGATTGTCGTGGTGGATGGAAGTATAGCGCTCGGTCAGAAGTTACCTCGGTGGTCCTCTGGGTGAGCTTAGGACAGCAGAGTAGGTCCCAGGGGCAGCTTGGACCCCCCCCCCCCCAGAAATGGGGGAGCAAATCCACTGGGGAGCCTATCCCGGGTTCAGCAGCAATGAAAGGAAGATTGTCCCAGAACCACAGACCATAGACAAAGTCACGTAGAGCAAAAGAGTTTATTGCCAGCAGGACCGGCAAGGCCAAGTTCTCACAGAGGAATGGGAGCAAATCCACCGGGGAGCCTATCCTGGGTTTCAGCACCAATGAAAGCATAGGTCCTGGCCATCCTAGAGAACCATGCGGAGATAATCAGAGGCAGGAGAAGAAGGTTCATAAGCAGGTTTATTAGTGGGGCCATAGTTCCCACAGAAGAGGGAGCTACATGGCATCTGCACCTTATCCAGGGGGCAGCTTCTCTCTCTCTGGGGGTAAAGGGGAAATAGGTAGGTCTTAATAGTGAGTAGGAGTGGCTCATTAGGTATGGGTGGATCTGGTGGCAAAGGGCAGGAGCTGAGGACCTGAGGCTAGGGAAATGCTAACACATTGCCCCTGCTGTAAAGAAGTTGCAGAAACTGCTATTATTAAGTTCTTGAAGAATTTTTTACTGTAAGTACTTCTATCTATCAATGCTTAGTGGTTGTATTTTAAGTAATTTTTCTCTTCACATCTAAATTAAATTTAAACAATCTCAGATAAGTAGATGTCACTGTTGCTCAAATTATCAGAGGAACTTTATTGGAGCACATCATTTGCACTGGCTTTCTGTAAAGAGGCTTAGAATGATTAGCCATTGTAGTTATGAATGTTAAATGTTTGAAAAACAGTTTCTCAGTGTTTAGAGTATAAGAAGTTAAACGGCAAATATGTGGAAATGTACTGTTTTTTTGCCTGTCCTGGTCTTGAACTCAGGGCTTGGGCACTGTCCCTAAGACTTTATGCTCAAGGCTAGTGCTGTACCACTTTAGCCACAGCATCACTTCCAGCTTTTTCTGAGTAGTTCATGGGAAATAAGAGTCTCATGGACTTTTCTACCTTGGTCTGGCTTCTGACCATGATTCTCAGATCTCAGGCTTCTAAGTAGCTAGGATTATAGCATGAGCCCCTGGTGCCCGGCTAGGGAAATGTATTTCAAAATGTTCCATTTCCTTTCAAGATTTTCTTTTTTCTTTGCTCAGATGCCCGATGCAGCAAATATGATAGAAGCCTGCCCTCAGTGTGCCATGTCGAATTTGTGGGTCCCCTCACTTGTGCATTCATTTCTGCTAAGCAGTGAGCCTCAGAGTAGGCCAGTTATCTAGCCTCATAATGAAATGATTAAAACAATGGAAGACACTGATCTGTAGAATAAAGAATTATAAAAGTCATTAGAGATGCAGAAGAGCCAACATTTCTATGGCCAGATAGCAGACAACAAAGAAATCTTCAAAGGGAAAGCCGCATGGAGAACCCATGAGGATCCAGGTGACACTTTGAGCAGTTATGCAGCCGGCTGTGAACATGAGGAAGTGAGACAGATGTCTAAGTTAGAATTGATTGACAAAGCTGTCTCCTCCAGTTTGTGGAAGTGGCCCTCTGTTGAGTGACAGTGATTTACAACACTAACCTTGGATTTAGGTCCTTTTCACCTTGGAGAAGCTGGGCTTCATAGAGTGAGGAAGCAGAAGAGTGGCTTCTCCCTCTTGGGAGAGAGATGAATTTGGGAGGAACTGAGACAAGCCTTTGCTTTCCAAAGATGTTTAGGAGGTAAAACAGACTAGGTCCACCGAAAAGCCATTCTCATGTATTTTAGGATTTCAGGATAGAACAGATTCAGGTTTTTTGTTTGCTGAGCTAATCTTGCTAAGTTTTCTTTCTAGTTATAGCTGAGGCTTGTATTAATTACTGTGGAAAATACACAGGCAGCATAAAGATTCCACAACTCAGATTCATTAGACTTCAGTCATCACTGGACAGAGTCCCTAACCTTCATTACCTCATCTGGTAATCTTCTGTTGCACAACAGTTCCTCCTCATTGCATTAAAAAGCATCTGGTGTTATGCATTTATTTATTGTATAATACTTTCATTAGAATGTAAGCTCCATGAGGACAGGAGTTCAGCTTTGTTTATTGCTATAACCATGGCGTGGGGAACCACAAACACACTGTACATACTATTATTAGTTTCCTAGGGCTGACATGACACATACCATGCATAAGGTAGTTTAGAATAATGGAAATTTATTCTCCCAGAGTCCAAGTGACCACAAGTTCAAAATTAAAGAGCAGGGCTACTTCCTTCTAAAGGCCTTGAGGAAGAAGAGAAACATGATATTTCTCTCCTGGCTTGTCCCTGGCGTTTCCTGCTTGTCACTGCACAACTCTAATCTCTCCCTTCATCTTCACATCAAAGTGAATTAATGCATTGATGGCATATTCTAGGTTGTAAACTTAATGGTTGTTTTCACCATCATCTTCCCTTTATGGTGGTAGTTTGAAAAGAGAAGTCTCTAGTCCCAGATGGTGTAGGTGCCATTTGTGATCTTAGGCAAGTAACTTACATTCAGTAACATAGCTTCACCTCATAACTAAGAATTCTCCCTCTCTCTCTTTCTCTCTCTCTTCTTAAGTAGATTCACAGATAGAAGAAAACTGTTGTGAACAGAATCACTTTCTGGTAATGTGGTCACGGTCATTGTGGGGGCTCTTGTGGGAAGACTAGTCTGGGATGGTGGCCAAAGGGAGGGACATCTGGACAGTCACATTGCAGGAGGGAGCCCTGAAGTACTTCATTTGTGCAAGTTCTAAATCTACAGTTCCTTTGCAGTTTCCCATAGGGCCTTGTCCCAATGTCTATTCTTGTGCCAGAGTATTATGTACAGCCAACAGAACAATGATACAAGTTAACTTTTATTATACTTTGGTGCTACAATGGCCTAGAATAGGTTATGGGAGGTGTGGACATGTTTTCTTAAACTCTTCCCCATACAATAGGCAAATTTCCAGATTTCCTAGTTCCTATTTAAGTTTTTCAAAGTTTTATATTATTTTATTCTAGCTTCCTAAAGCCATTCCCACATTATTTGCAAGTATTTCCCCATAGTTTACACATTTTTATATTCAATGTATTTGTTCTACTAGACTGGAACTTCTTAAGAGAGCACAATCTGATTTTGTTCATTTGACACCTAGCAAACCCTAAAGGAATCGAACAGATAGAGATCAGTTCTATCTACCTATTGTCCTTTTTAGCCTACCATTATCCTGAGATACTGCTGTCTTCTCTAAGAATTCTTGTTTTCAGATTGTCTTCATTTGTAATACAAGGACTGGTTTGGTCTATAATAGGATAATCTGACCAAAGTTTGCTCTGTAACAGTCAGCCTGCATGGAGGAATCTAAGTTAATTTCCTATATGTCCTTTTAATGTCTTTTTCTTTTAAATTACATAACTAGTTGGATATATATTTGATAATGTAGACAGTAAAATTTCAAAATGCCAGAAATATTTTTTTTTGTAAAATGGAAGTATTTTTTAAGAAACTGTCACTTTAGTATGAGAAGTTGAGAATTTAGTTCAGTAGTGGAATGCATACCTCACAAATGCAAAGCCATGGATTTGGTCCCCAGCCCTGGGAGAAAGTACAAATGTAGCAAGGTTTTTATTTTAAAGAATAATTCAGATAGTCATTAAAGATTACTGTGAGCAGACTGAATATACGTATTAGTTTGAGCATGTTATAACACTTTCTTTTATGACATTTTAAAAGTTTGTTGCAAAGAATATGAAAGGTATTTACTCTCAAGCAAAGAATGCCTACCTCAAGTATTTGTTCTGGTGCTGGTTGTATCTGGAACTAGTTGGCTTCTCTTGATAAAAGAGCACAATCAGTACCAACAATTTTAGGTCTCTGAGGAATGCAGCATAGCAACAGAAGAGCAGGGGAGACTAGTCTACCCTGGCAGTATCAAATCCTTTAAAGTAGTACTTTAATTTCATAGTTCTGTAGCACCTCCACCAGAGGGCAGAAAGGAGATAAAATAGAAACTCATCCCTGGCTTCACAATGGGGATAGACACATACCTCAGGGACTAAATCCAATGTATTCATCTCATAGACTGAGTTAACTGTGGCCCAGAAACAATAACATTACTTGCTCTTATTGGAGCTGGCAGATGAATCTGTGCCCTATTCCCAAGTGGGCCCCCTATAGAGAAGGTGTGGGGTGAAGCAGTATCTTAGACACCTCCCCCTCCCCACATACCATCTTGAAATCACACTGCCTCTGGGGAGTCCAGGCACAGCCACCTGCTAGCTGTAAAACCTTTGGCTAGCTATTTGACCTCTCCCAGTCTATCCGTCACCTCCGAGTGTTTGGGAGAAGAGAACACATAAACTTAGTACACAACTGGCCATATAATACCAAACTTAATTTCTGTGAATTAGAATAAATTTGTCAGATACTTGTTAGAGACACATAATGACACCTTGTGTCAGAAAAGGATAGACACACCAAGCTTTTCTCGAGGCAGTTTAGGTGCAATACAATGATACTACCCAAAGCTACGCAGGCATGCCGGCAGGACAGTCTGCTAGGTTTTTATCCCAGTCCAAATGGTCCTTTCTTGTCAAGGAGTTACTCTCCTACTTTAGATATACTAAGGTTAGAATGGGGGCTACTTTAATTCTTACCAAAGGTTTACATTTTTGTCCATCACAGCTGGCTGGGTGGCTGACTTAGTTGGAATAGTTTGATGAGGTCAGTGGAAAGCTCCCACTCAAAGGTGGGTCTTATTTCTTTTAACTCCATTGATAAAGATTTTTCTAACATGGCTGGCTGATCACAAGCAGCACACCTGGTAAGTTTATTCTTCCAACGTTTTTGACACAAAATTCATATTTCTCACATGATTGGCTGGTCACAAGCAGTAGAGATAATAGTTGCAATCCAATTTAAAAAGCATATATTCCAGCAAAATATCAATACCGGAAATACATAAGATGGAGGTTTGACAGGTTTGACCTCCCCACCTTACTGAATTCCAAATCCGATGTTAAAATGTTGGGACCTTTATTTGACCATTTCACTATGCAGATGCAATTTTTTTTCTACACTGCATCTCATTTCAGAAACAATACTACCCCACCCCCTCAACGTACCTATGTACCTTTGTGGAAGTAATGATATTTAAGGAGCAGGTGACAAATATGTATTTTGTTGACTATATGTGACCTCTTCTAAATAATGAAGATAGATTTATTCAGTAACCTCTTGGGTTACTTTATAAGTTTCTACTATGACCTGAACTGAGTTTCAATAATGCAATTTCTAAGGGTTTTCCTTTAGAGCTCAACCTCCATCCCAAACAATTAATTGTCTGGGACTTCAGGTGACCAAGTAATTTTGCAGTTGTAAATCTTAGTGTGTTCCCTAACACTGGTTTAGGACAAGTGGCTTGTTTCTGAAGGACAGCCACACAGGTTTGTGGACTCCTTAGCTGAGACAGAGGATGCCCTTGACAGGCAATCCCAAAGTTAATGCACATAGGCTGGTGTTCTCCCTTACCCTGGAAGACTCAAGCAAACACTCTTCACTAAACCTACACCAGGAAACTTTTCCATTTGCTAATGCAAAAAACATTTGCTTTCAAAAGAACCAAAAGAACAAACTTAGTATTCCATTGCCAGTGTTTATAGTCATTTTGAGTTTAACTTGGCTAACGTTCTGTCTAAAAGGAAATGGTCTAGAATGTGACAAGGAGACTTTGGAGAAAAATAAAGTTTTCATCCCAACCCTTCTTCTAAAGTGTTCTGTCCTTTGCTGCTGCTATCTTGGAGTGTAATTTTTTTTTGGGGGGGTGGTGAGGGTGGGGATAGGGACCCTTGTGGTTTTCCATCTGCCTTGGTAAAGAGTAACTTCTCCGAAAGCAAGGAAGCAGCCCCGTTCGGGAGGCTGTCATTAAGAGTGATGGGTAGAACCCAGAAACGTGACTCAAGAGAGGGGAGTGGTCGGAGGGTGGGATCTGCCCAGCAGACAAAATATGGGACTCCTGTCCCTTGAAGTACAACTTCTTTCAGTTCCTGAGTGCGGAGAAGGGCATCCGGGGTGCCTCTCTCGGGGACACGTAGGAGAGAGGCAGAGGTGACCGAGATAAGAAGGGACAGGAGGAGAAGATTCATGCTCACCAAGCCTTCCCCTGGCCGCGCCGCGGAGGAGCGGAGCCACCATGCCGGGGACCCGCAGCCGGTAAGAGCCACCGCCTCCGCTCCTCCCAGACCCGGCGTGTGGCGTCTGCCTGCCTGGCGATGCAGGGTCAACCCTGCCCCTGCCCGTGCCATCCTCCCCGCCGATGTCCCTTTCCTCCGCCCTCATCGACGGTGAGCTCCGGTGTAGCTCTCCGCGCCCGTCCCCACGCGCGCTGTCTCCCGGGTGTGGGCAGAGTTACCCCAGGAGTCCGGATAGCCCGGCGACCTTCCCTGTGGAGCTGGTGCTGCCCTGCGCCGGGCACACACCTGGTGGACTGGGCGCTGGTGGAGCTGTGGCGGGCACCGACCCCTTGGGGATGCCTGGCTTCCTCCCTGCGCCCTCCTCTCAGCCTTGCGTGGCCCAGATGTGAGTCTCCTTTCCTCAGTCCTCCGTGGCTCCCGCGCCAGGACGCACGCTCGTCCTGGCCACTACCCCCGGTGCTTAGACATTATCCGGGGTTTCCCGACACTATCCAAGGTTCCCGACACCATCCCGGACGCCGCATCCGGACCTCGCCGGCCTTGGAGTAGAGCGCGGGTAGGCGACTGCCGAGTCCTGCCAGCAAACTTTCTCTGGGTACCCAGCGCCACCGGCGGGGCACAGGGCCTGAGCTGCTGGGGCTCCGTAAGCTTCCTTCAGGTCTGCACCTGCTCCTAATTCCGAAGGTAAAAGGAAGGGAGGGCACCGCAGGCGACCTGTCCGAGAGCTCCCCTGGAGCGCAGTCGGATGTGCAGCCACTTGCAAGTTCCTGATCAATGCCGATACCCTGGGCACCCGCAGGGGCCCGGAATTCGCTGCTTATCGCGAGGGCTTGGGGCAAGGGTCCCGGGGCGAGGACCCCTTGGCCTGTGTTTCGAGGCAAGGGTTCCCCGGGGCGAGGGTCCTGACGGTCCCTTGGTGAGGGCACCGGTGCGAGGGTCCCGTGCAGTTTCGCAGGCGAGGGTCGCGGGGCGAGGTCACCAGAGCGAGGGTCCCGGGGCGACCAATCCGGACCTGTGACGCGCAGGGCGGGCAGAGGGCGGGCGGGAGGCAGGTGGTGTGATCCAGCTGGAAGCGTCCTGGCTCCCCGCAGCTGCTTCCAGCGCCTCTCTCCTAGCACCCCTGGCTAGGCCGGACGATGGTGGTGTCGGCGCTCTTTGCTTGGCTCCCGGTCCTACGTAGGAAAACAGTCCTGGCAATTCCAGAAGGGATTTCCCCCCAACGCCCGGAACAGAGCAGAGGGCGGCAGAGAGGACTCCCGTTCAGCCCGGAGTGCTTCTCCATACACTTGCATCCAAGATCTATAGATCACAGCCGCCAACAGAGGGAAGAAACTGCAAAGCAACACTGAACCCCTGAGAGAAGAGGGGTGATTATTAACCGAGGACACATTTTAGCTGAGAAATGCAAAGCATTGATTTTGGTATACCCCCAAAAGAATGGGAAGAAGCCGTGAATCAGTCTTCTTCTTCTTCTTCTTCTTCTTCTTCTTCTTCTTCTTCTTCTTCTTCTTCTTCTTCTTCTTCTTCTTCTTCTTCTTCTTCTTCTTCCTCCTCCTCCTCCTCCTCCTCTTCCTCTTCCTCCTCCTTCTCCTCCTCCTCCTCTTCCTCCCTCTTTTTCTTGTGGGTTTGTTCTAGAAATCTCCTTACAGGTTAGAATTGTGATACCAGCAACAAAAGTCTAATTTAACCTTAAAAAATATATCGGAAGAAATGCTTTATTAAGCTTCCAAATATATCTCCAGGAACTAGAATGCACAATTATTGCTGTATGAATCCTGTCATACACATTTATTTCCTTTATCCACACAATGTCCTTGCTGGCATATTATCTCCATTTTCTGGTGAAGGAAACTGAATTTTAGAGAGGTTATCCGACCTGCCTTGTACCTTTTAAAGGGTACAGTGGGAGCTTGGACAGCAAAGCCTGAGAGGTCCATTTGGTTTCCTTCATGAGATGATTGCTCCTGTTTCCTGACATGGAGTAATGGCTCCCATCTAGCCACAGACTCCTTGGGAGATGAGCTGCCTGAATGGCTCACTGATTCAGGCAGGTAGAGCAACAACTGGAAACTAAAAGCTTCCCTGGAGGGTGAGGGTAGTGGAGGTATCTGGAATAGGGGGTTATAAAAGCTGCTGTTGATAGTCTATTGATTGTGATGTTCCTGCAAAATTTGAAAATAACTTTATGACTCTTAGCTTAGGCCTTTCAGCCTTAAAGCAGGTGAATTCAAGCTAAGTAAACTGAGGCCAATCAACCTTGTACAACCCATCGACTTTTGACAGATACTTCTTAAATAATTAGCATTTTCATGTGCAGGCCAGAATAAAATTAGTTGAGCTAAAATCACCCTCTTAGGTCCTCATTACAAAGTTTCATCTAGATGTCAATGCAAACCAGCTATGTGGCCCCACCAGCCCCTCAGCTGGCTTCCTCCATTGTTGGGGGGCAGTCAGAAAGTGGGGACTGGAAAAGAGCTGAAGAGCCCACAATCTCCAGAGATGTAGTATGGTTGATCACTCTGCGAGCTGTATTTTAAATCTCGGTGTTGGTAATTAAGTACCTTTCTCATGCCCAAGGGATATAGGGTCAGGGGGAGTTTCACCTGTCATTTCTACCTTACCAAGCTGGCCAATAAGGCATTCATTAAACTTCATGTCCTTGTTCATGCCACCCACTCTGCCTAACCAAATGGAAAGCAGTACTGTTTCACCAATGGTGGGAAGTACTACAGCCACATTAATCCCTCAAGTGAGCCCATTGATTGTTCTTGAAATAAACACACACACACACACACACACACACACACACACACACACACCCCTCTATTTAGAGGATAAAAAGAAGTCTTGATTGCAAGAGAGGTGGGCACCTTCTGGTAGAAAGAGCATGGGCTTGTAGTTGCCTTTCTCCAGTCTCTGTCAGCCGGTAGCCTTCTTCCTTGTGTGTGTGTTCCGTCCAACTGTAAGGACACATGGACCAACTTGGTTTAGGACTATTCTAATCCAATATGATTGTATGCTTCACTTGTCTCCATTTCTCATCTCCTAAGCATTGATTCTGTTTCTGTGCTGCTAACTCTGCTTTAGAGCAGGTATAGTAGACAATGTATATTCTTCAGGGAGACAGTTTCTGTGCAGGTTGAACAATTAATGTTCTGCTCAATGTGAGTTTTCCACCTGCGTGTGGGATCTGTGGGGGTGACTTATTTTTGGACTACTGAATCAGCCGTTCTTACCTAAGTTGCCTCTGTCTCCAGCTTGGTCTCCGGTCACGTAACTTTTTCTCTTTGCTGAAGACAGGGCCATGATGCTCTGGCACTCTGTCTACTCAGTCTGCTTCATTCCTGAGTATTCTGCCTTCTGTCTTATCTCTGGGCTCTTCCTAAAGCTGCCAGTACCTATAAGTTATATTTTCCTCTCAGCCTGCTGGCACCTGCCCATCACTCACCTTCCAGCAGATGTGTGAGATCAAACATTTGATCCTGCTGGGTGGAGAATGGGGAAGTCCTGAAGGTGATCCATCTTGCCATTCAGTATTAGTGCTGAAACTCTACAAAGACTGCAGGGGGATATAGGTGGAGAAGGAAGGGCCAATGACTCACCACACTGACCATACAAAGGACATAAAATATAGTATGAATTGGGAAGACCATTTTGGTATCACACAGTTAATGCTATGTAATCCAGGATGACATTAACCATTTAGATTGATGGCAAGGTTGAAGCAAAACATCTGTCTCCAGCACTTTAAGGAAATCGCTTTGGCAGCTATGACACCTAAATCTCTGAAACTATGAAGGTGTAGTTTTGCTAAAGTGTCACAGAAGCCCATTAAAGAGAGGTTGATCATACTAGGGACTCTTAATTGAGGGGTTTGTAGTAGTGAAAACTATTCTTATGAATAACTTAGTGTGGATTTTTCTCTCTAGGGAACTGATTCCCCAATATCTGAAAGCCAAGTGTTAGATCTAAAGAACCATAACCACAGCTCCTAAGAATTCAACAGCACAGCAGAGACAAAGGGAAGAAAAGTTTTACCTATGTATACAAGGTATTAGGCAGTTGAACATATGTCAGTGAGAAAAACAAAGATCTCTGGAATTGGGAAACTTTGTAACTATAAAAACACTCTACCAGGAGCTCAGGGAAAAGAAGATGCATGAGTCACTCTGTACGAATTGGAATCAGTGTCCTTCAGTGAGGGAGCCAGATGATGACAGGAGATCTGCTGTTAGTTTTGGAATCCCACATGCCTTGTCCTATGGAACGACCTGTAGTTTGGAGGCATGGTATACGTGGTTGAGTGTGTGCTTTGCATGCAAAGCATGCATGAGGCCCTGAGTTCAAACCCCAGAACTACCTAAAGAAGAAAAAAATGTGCTCTCGTGTCCTGGAGTCTCAAGCCAATCAGTTAGTTAGTCTGGTACCAAGCAGCTGAGCCTGTTGCATGTTTGGAAAAGCTGAGCATCTGGGATTTATTGACAAGTAACACTGGTTTCTAATGCAGTTTTTCAAAAAATATTTTCAAAGATTATTGTGATAGTACATTATTTTCATCTTTGTGTGTGTATTTTAGAGGCTCATTCTATAAGCAAGATGTCACCTGTCTATGGTAGGGCTTGGAAATCAAACCTACATTGTTTTACTATCTGTAAAATAAATTTGTCCAAGTTAAGCAAACAACAAAAGTGGGAGTTCAGTACTTATGGTACACTAAGGAGTGAAGAGATGTTGCAGAAATCAATTAACCTTGATCCCTGTTTTCTGGAGTGGAAACTAAAGAAGATGGAAGGTGTATTTCTAGTGTGAAAAGTGACCTGGGACCTGTATCATTTTGCTTTCTTCTTCCCTCCCCTGCCTTTCTGACCTGGGAGGAGCTGCTGTGTTCTTTCCTTCCTGACACTGACTAAATGGGGGTCCTTCACAACACAAGCTCTCCAGCTTCCTGACCCCATCCAGAGACTCAATTCAGTCTGCCTTTTTACCTAGAGGTGTGTCAGATTCCACAAGTGAATCACTCCTCTATGTGCCCCCACTTAAGAAGCAGGTCTCAGGCTACCTGCACTTATTAGTAATCAGCTGTAAATAAGGGGCTCCCACAGCCCCCTCACGAGGTTTGACTATTTTCTGGAACAGCTCACAGAACTGAGGAAGACTGTTTACTCACATTTACTGTTGAAGACAAAAGCAAGGTCCAGAAGTGTCTCAGTGTAGGCACTTCTGTCTTCCAAAGAGTATGGGTGCACTCCTCCTGTATGTGGATGTATTGATCAACATAGGGACGACTAATTGTTAATTAAATTTTTAGCCTCTTGGGGAGTGAGACTGAAAACTGAAAGCATCTAATCAAAGCTTGTTTTTTTCTGGCAACCAGCCCCCATTGGGAAGCTGCTTAGAGTTCCATTACCTAAGTATTACTCACAATTACCTCAGTATAACAAAAGATACTAATCCCTCATAACCCAGGACATTCCAAGGGATTTGGGAATCAGTCTGAAAGGGGAGGAAGTTTGTGTGTGTGTGTTGGGGGTGGGGAGGAGGTTGCCATAGGTAAGAGGTATCATCCTTGACTTAATATTTGTTTTCCTGTTATTGGGTGTGTTTGAATTCTTGTTACCATGACCCTCTGGCAAAATGCAAACTTACCTGTCTAACCTCCAAGTAAATGCAGTCAGAGCAAAGTAGGGGTTCTGTTTCAAGGTAATGTCCTGGTTTCTCTGGTGTATCTACTCCAATAGGAGATCAAAAATCAAACATTCTACCTGCATATACAGCGAGTAGGTATTGGAAAGAAGGAAATCCAGTTTTCCACCTAGTGCATAAAGTGGGAGCTGGGGTTTGGGGGGGGCGGATTACATAGCATTAACTGTGTTGGTGGCTGGGTGACACTGAGGAAGAGTTTGACACAGTAGAAAACTTCCTTAAACACATAGGTAAGATATCCATTCCTGTGCAGTTAAAGTTAAGAAACAAGATTTTTATTTATTTTTGATGTATGTGTGGGAGGTCACGTGGGGACTAGGCAGCATCCTCTATGAGGTAAGAGGTGGGGAAATGGGGAGGAGGTGGGGATAAACCCTAGAGCACCATCTCGGACTACGGGTAAGGCAGTCCAGACCCTCCACCGCTCTCCCCAGCACTGCTTTCACTGCTTCCCCAGAAGGCTTCCAGGCTCCTCTGGGGCCTCCTCACCTAGGCCTGCACTGGATTCATTCTAAGACCCACATGACCCAGGTGGGCGTTGGGGAGGAGGTACCTGGAAAGTGACCCAGTGGCCTCGACCGGTTGTGTATGGCCAATTTATTTTATTGTTATTATAGAGGTGATGTACAGAGAGATTAGTTCCATGAATCAGGCAATGGGTCTATTTCCTTTTGTACAATGTCTTCTGTTTGCTCACTGTCTCCCAGTCCCTCCCTGCCAGCTCCACCTGTGAGTTGTATGGTTCACTTTTGCCAGTGTCCAGTGAGCTCCACTGCTACTCTTTTCCACTCTTGTTCCCTTGAGTTCTGTATCCCTTCCCCAACTCTCCTGAAGATTTGTTATTTAAAGAAAATATACAACATGTTCAGAATAACAGATGAATGCAACTTTTGGACTTAAAGGCAACATTCCAGTTGAGATCATGGCTCCAGTCTAAGACCCTGAGTTCTGACTCTAGTATGAGAGAGAGAGAGAGAGAGAGAGAGAGAGAGAGAGAGAGAGATGTTAAAATTCTAGGACCTCTGAAATTTAGGAAGGTGGTAAGTAAAACAACTCAGGAAATAGTCTGACGAGATGACAACCCACACCAAGTGTAAGGATGGTGCTTAAGGTTTGAACCAGCAATGAGAGTTAGAGACAGGAGGGACCTCAATGACAGGTAGGCTTTATTAACAAAAATCTTGAGAGCCCCACCTTGCACAGATCCACAGATGGCAGGTTTTGTGTGTATAAGCTGAGGGTGTACATGTACAGCCAATGAGGAGATTGGACTGCCAATGATTATTGTGTCATGGGGTCATCATATGGGACACTAGAAGTAAGTCCCATTGTGGTGACAAGTGAAAATTGTTCAGCGGACCTTGGCCAGTGAGGACTAGAGGCAGAGTTCTCATTGGTGAAGAGTAGAAAATTCATTAGGGAGCCAAGGGATGTCTGGTTCAGCAACCCTGGGTACTGAGGCCCAGATCCAGCTCATTATTTGCTGAGTTGCTGCCCCTTGGGCAAAGTCATTGCTCTTAGTCTCAGTTTCCTTCCCTGGAAGGTGGGAACAATCTTATCCCACGGAACTGTGATGAGCACTCAGTGGAAGAATGTTTTGTGAGAGTTCTTTAAAAGAATCCAAGTGTCTATCTATCTATCTATCTATCTATCTATCTCTCTACCATCTATTTTTTGTTATAACTATTGTCTCTAAGTTGTGCATGTCCCTAATATACCAGTCCTTTTTATTTGCCACCTGGATTCTGGGGCTCAGTTATTCTCTCTAGAGAAGATTTAAATAAAGAAACATTGCTTCCAAAGTCTAGATACCTTTAAGAGTATGAGTATGACAAAAGTAAAGCAATTAAAGTTATATTACTTTATGATCTATAGAAGAAGCACCATATAATAGAAATGTAACTGCAGCAGCCACAGATATAATTTAAAATTGTCTAGTAGCAGTATTAGAACAAACAAAAGGAAACAGACAAATTCACCTCTGGTAAGCATTTTATATAACTCAATATACCGAACATTTCATAATTTTAACAGGGAATTAATATCAATATTAATTAAATATTTTATCTTTTTAAATAACAGGTTTTGAAATTTTCTTTTTCACAGTTGTAAAGTGTTCTTTTGGCAAAAGAAAGTAAAGGCCATTCAGGAGAATGAGCAGCTGGACCTAGAAACTGCTGTCTAGTACTTGGTCAGCGTCCCCCGCCCCCCTTTCTTCCCTTTTGGCAATTTGTCAGATAGTGATTGGTTTGAAACAGTCAAGACCCACCCCTGAGCAGTAGACATAGGATGATGACTTGCAGGAGGAGTGGCCTGAGTTAGGGCAGGACCCAAAACCTTCCCCTGTGTAAAGACTTGTAAGAGGACCAGCCTGCATTCCAGCAAAGCAGGATTTTGAATTTTAGTGCTCTTACAGCATATTTCAAGTGCTCAGTACCCACATATGGCTGATATGTGCTGTGATTGATAAACTAGAGCTGAACTAGCTTCCACATATAACCAAGTCTTTATCACTGGGACTTGTGGATGCTTCTTTATATGGATGTGATGAAGTTGAAGATGTTCAGATGGGTGGTGATCCAGGACTTTCTGGGTGGGGTAACAGCATCACAATGCCCTTTAAAGAAAGTAGCAGTGTCAGAATTTCAAGAGATAGTGATGTGAAGATGAATACAACTGGCAAGTTGTGCTTTAAAATAACTGAGAGGGAGCCATTGGCTAAGAAATATAGGCAGCCACTACAAGCTGAAAAAAAATCATGGGAACAGATTTACCTTCAGAGTCTTCAGATGGAAGCACCTCCAATAATTTTTTTTCTTATTTGTCAAAGTGAGGTTCAGAGAGTTTTGTTTTTATTTTTATTTTCCTTCCATTAGGATACAGAATTTAGCAGAAAAAAATATTTAGGAAAAGTTACTTTTTCTCTATCATCTCAATTTGAAAGATACAACTAAAATGTTTTAAAAAGTAGTACACTGATTAAAAACTACCACTATGGCTGGGGATATGGCCTAGTGGCAAGAGTGCTTGCCTTGTATACATGAGGCCCTGGGTTCGATTCCCCAGCACCACATATACAGAAAACGACCAGAGGTGGCGCTGTGGCTCAAGTGGCAGAGTGCTAGCCTTGAGCAAAAAGGAAGCCAGGGACAGTGCTCAGGCCCTGAGTCCAAGGCCCAGGACTGGCCAAAAAAAAAAAAAAACTACTTCTATGTGGGTTCCACAAGATTATTCTCTACAAATGTTCGTGAGTAGGATTATTCAGTGATCCTCAAACTCCATTGTGTGTGGGCATCACCTGGAGGGCCTGACCTCTCAAGTGTTGCTGGAGTACTCTGTCAGAGTTAGTAATCTGGGATGGATCCCCCAAATTTGTATTTCTAACAAGACTCAGGCTGTGCAGATTGGATGTAACTCACAAGTAAGCAATGGGGCTTTCCTGAGAATACCTGGCCTGTAGGAAGAGCTCCAAGGGATGTTTTGGATGGGAGCCACATAAGTGCTTGGGAAGGCTGGCTTCCCACAGCCCTCCTGACTCAGGAATCTCTGTAGTTAGAACTTCAGCCCTCTGCTTCTGTTCATCTGTCTTTGATTCATTGTGTGTTTCTATAAAGTAGTTGACAATGCTAAACTCGCCAAATCTCAGCTAAAAATACACCTAATGCGAGAAACCCTGAAGCATTCGAGGAGAAGACGGCGGAGGAGCGGCTGTGCCCTGCAGAGCTCCCTCTGATATCGTAGTTTTCTCACCTCATAGAAACTGTTTCTCCGAGAAAGACAGCCAAAGTAAGTTCTAACAGTACAGGGATTCTGAACAGGAAGGAAAAATCGACTTTGCTGGTCTGAAAACACAGTTTTGAGCTCCAGGCGGCGTCCCGCTGCGGCGCCAGCGCGGGCTCCGGCACAGTGCCGGGCACAGCCCCCAGCACTCCACGCAGCTAAAGCGAGAAATACTCCAGACGGCAGCCGAGCACGGAGGACCCTGACATCGCAGAGACAGCGTGAGTACCCCGCAAAAAAAAAAAAAAAAAAAAAAAAAAAATTATTTTCGCTTGTGCCCACAGTCCAGCTTCTGGAAGGCATCCCTGTCCCCACCGCCAGAGCAAAGCGCCATCTTTGCCACTGGCATAGGGTCAGACCAGACTGAAACTGAAGCGGGCCTGGGGAAAGCGAGGTCAAAAAAGCCATCTTTGAAAAGGGCAGGAGGGGCGGAATCAGTGAGAACCAGCTCCGCCCAGAAGAACGCCCCTGCCCTGGCGGGAGGCGAGTCCGGGGCCTAGCCAGAGAAGCCCCGCCCTGCCCGCCGGAACTTCTAAACTTAAAGCAAAAGCTGCGAGCAGCTACCAGGGGCACGGAAACAACAGAAGGAGGAACAAACAGTTCCGGGGACAGCTAAACGGTCCCGTCACAGAGGAAACTAATTCCCAGCCCAAAACGGAGCTGCATTCCATAGCTACCTATGCCAAGGAGGCCGCCTCCCTCAGGCAAGCAACTCTTAGTGGAGCAAAACAGGCTAGAGGCGCCATGCTCTGCTGAGTTCACAGTCTAGTCAAGACCAGGCATCAAAGGCAGCGGCCCAACAGCAGACAGAGGAGCCACAGTTCCTGTGACTGCCCACGTCCCCATCGACAGAGGACGCCCAAGGCCTGCCTGCAAGCTGTGCGAACCTCAGAGACCCACGATTGCACCAACAGGGGAGAAAGTCAGAACAGAACCACCCCTTGCCAACTGAAATCAAGTCAAATCAGCCAATCAGGAAAATAGACTGCAGTCCATTGCAGGGAAAGCAGAGACTGGTTTCTTTTTCTTTTCAAACATTTTTTTTTAACTTTTCTTTTAAATTTTCTTTTTAATTTTTTCACACCTGAAACATCATTGGCTGTTTTTTCTTTTGTTATTTTTTTTTTTTTTTGGTTTGTTTGTTTGTTTTCCATTTTTACTGGTTTGTTGTATCAAGTTTTTTTTGTGTGTTTGTTTATTTGCTAGGTTTGTTCCTTTTCGGTTATTTTCCTTTTTATTTACTTATACTTCCTTGTTAAATAATTTTTCTCTGTTTTGTGTATCTGTCTTCCAGTATTTTTACTTCATTTCTCTCATTGCGTCCTCTTCCTATAAAAATTACTTTCCTATAAATAACACCTACACCCTTTTCTGCTAACTCTCCAGTGTCTGTCATTTTATGAATGTTCTTTCTACTGATTCTACTCTTCTCCACATTTCCACGTCACTGAAACTAAACCAAAATCACCACCACCACCCCCCCAATACAGTTTACTCTATTCTCTTTACTACCTCCAACTTACCCTCCGGACTTACTGCCTGGACCTCCAGGTTCCATTGACTTCTGGTTATTGGATAGAGGATATCACAGCTTAATACGAGTGAATCAAAGGGGTTCATAGAGAAAGCCAGTCCTAAAAGAACTTAATATAAAAACAAGAATTGCGTATAAGGTTGTAACAGTAAATAAGTAACTACTGAATACAGGGCCCAGGATCAGATGTTATATTGAAATTGTATTCTTTAGAACACCAAATCTAACTTTATAGACAGGTATACAAGTTATCTGTTTATAATTGTGAAATTGTAAGATTTACACAACAGTGCTTGGTAAGGGCTGCTTTGGGTCTTAAACAGTGCTCACAGGTGCTGGTAGGTTGGCATTCCCAATTCAAATGGGCAGAAGAAACACAAGAAAGATGGCAAATAATGAAGTCTTATCCCCCACCCAAAACAAGCAGGAAGCAGAGCAGTCAATCAAAAACATAGAAGAAAACCCCCAAAATGCTCTACAAAGTTCACTGATAAACATGATAAATGAAAAGTTTGAATCTCTTCAGTCAATTATGTTAGAGCGTGAGGAGGCAAAGCAAAAATTAATGGAGAATTTCATGGCATCCACAAATAGAAAGATAAGTGAGCTTCAAGAGTCAAATGAAAAGATAGCTACCCAACTTAAAGATTTGAGAGACAACACTCAAAACCAAAGTAATGAAGTTAATGAAGTAAAGAAGTCCATACAGGACCTAAGAAATGACATGGAAAACATCAGGAAAGACCAGTCAGAAGGAAAAGAGATTCGAAATCAAGTAGTTAGCCTACAGTCCCGACTAACTGAAGCAGAGGATCGAATCTCAGGAGCTGAAGATTCCTTAGATTCTATGGAGAAAGATCAAAAATCAATACAAATCCAGTCCAAGCAACAAAACAGATCGCTACAGGAGATTCAAGACACAATCAGGAAGCCCAATTTAAGGATAATAGGTATTGAGGAAAACTTGGAGAAAGAGGTTAATGGGATAGGCAACCTATTTAACAGAATATTAGCTGAGAACTTCCCAAATATCCAGAAGGAAAGGCCTATACAGATACAAGAAGCATTTAGAACCCCAAATCGACCAGACCAGAATAGGACTTCCCATCGACACATTGTGATCAAAACAGCTTCTGCAGAGTGCAAGGAAAAAATACTCAAAGCTGTTAGGGCAAAGAAAACAATCACATATAAAGGAAAAGCAATCAGAATTACCCCAGACTTCTCAGCAGAGACCATGAAAGCAAGGAGAGCCTGGAATGAAGTATACCAAACTCTAAATAAAAATAACTACCAACCAAGAATTCTGTACCCCGCCAAACTCTCCTTCATAGCCGAAGGTCAAATAAAAGTCTTCCACAATAAGGAAAAACTGAAACAATATATCTCCACCAAACCAGCTTTACACAAAATCCTTAAAGATGTACTATACAGGGAAAATAATCAGGATCCCAACACAGACAGAGAAATGAACCCTAATTAGTAAACACTAGATCAAGAAATGGGAAGACACAGCTTCAAACAAGACAGTGATAATGAAAGGAACAAACGATCACCTCTCAATCCTAACTGTCAACATTAATGGACTTAATTCTCCAATCAAACGACATAGGCTCATAAGTTGGATCAAAAATCAAGATCCATCTTTCTGCTGCCTCCAAGAGACACATCTATCCAGCAAAAGTAAACATCTTCTAAAAGTGAAAGGCTGGAAACAAATCTATCAAGCAAATGGCCCCCATAAGCAGGCTGGAGTTGCAATCCTAGTATCAGACAAAATTGACTTCAAATTAAAAAAGGTAAGAAGAGACAAAGAAGGTTACTACATACTAGTAAAAGGATCTCTCCAACAGGAAGAAATAACCATCCTAAATATCTACACGCCAAATGCAGGAGCACCCAACTTCATCAAACAAACACTAATGGCTCTAAAAACATTCATAGACCCAAACACAATGATAGTGGGGGACTTTAACACTCCACTATCACCTCTGGACAGATCAACACGCCAAAAACTGAACAAAGAAACCACAGAACTAAACAATTGCATAGACCAACTAGACTTAATCGACATCTACAGAATATTCCACCCAGCAAGGACAGAATACACATTCTTTTCGGCAGCACACGGAACATTCTCCAAAATAGATCACATCTTAGGGCACAAAGAAAATCTGTACAAATTCAGAAGTATCAAAATCATTCCCTGCATTCTTTCAGACCACAATGGAATAAAATTAGAGCTCAACTCATTCAGCCACCACAGAAAACCCCACAATTCATGGAGACTAAAGAACACACTGCTGAACCATCAGTGGATCATTGAAGAAATTAAAACAGAAATTCAAATGTTTATGGACTTCAACCAAGTTGAGGGCACAAAGTACCAGCTCCTTTGGGACACAGCAAAGGCAGTACTTAGAGGAAAATTTATATCTCTGAGTACATACATCAACAAACTGGAGAAACAGCAACTCAGTAATTTAAGGAAGCACCTTAATTTTCTGGAGAGAGAACAGCAAGCCAAACCCCAAGTCAATAGACGGAAGCAAATAATTAAAATCAAATCAGAATTAAATCAATTAGAGACGAAAAAAAACCATCGAAAGAATCAACAAAACAAAGAGTTGGTTCTTTGAAAAAATCAACAAGATAGACAGACCCCTGGCAAACCTGACCAAAGAACGAAGGCAGCACACTCAAATAAACAAGATAAGAGATGAAACAGGTAGCATCACCACAGAAATAACCGAAATTCAGAAAATAATAAGGGACTATTTTGCAAACCTTTATGCCAACAAATTCGAGAACTTGGAAGAAATGGATGATTTCCTAGAAAAAATTGATACCCCCAAACTCAACTATGAAGACTTAAACCTTCTAAACAGACCCATATCCAGTATTGAAATAGAAACAGCAATAAATGATCTCCCATCCAAGAAAAGCCCAGGTCCAGATGGATTCACAGCAGAATTCTACAAGGCCTTCAAAACAGAACTCACTCCAATATTTCTCAAACTCTTCAATGAAATTGAAAGAGAACGTTCACTGCCAGACTCATTTTATGAAGCCAGTATAACCCTCATCCCAAAACCAGGCAGGGACTCATCACGGAAAGAGGACTACAGACCAATCTCCCTGATGAACATAGATGCAAAAATTCTCAACAAAATTCTGGCCAATCGACTTCAACAAGTCATCAAAAAAATCATACACCACGATCAAACTGGATTCATCCCAGGGATGCAAAGCTGGTTTAATATACGCAAGTCAATTAATGTAATCCACCACATCAACCGGAGCAAGGTAAAGAACCACATGGTTTTATCGCTGGATGCGGAAAAAGCGTTCGATAAAATCCAGCACCCATTTATGCTAAAAGCCCTGGAAAAACTGGGATTCCAGGGAACATTCCTGAATATAATCAAGGCAGTTTATGACAAACCAACAGCAAGCATAACTCTAAATGGTGAAAAACTAAAGCCATTCCCTTTAAAATCAGGAACAAGGCAGGGATGTCCACTCTCTCCCCTGCTCTTCAACATAGTACTAGAATTCCTAGCCAGAGCAATTAGGCAAGAAGAGAATATAAAGGGGATCCAAATAGGAAAAGATGAAGTTAAACTTTCTCTCTTCGCAGATGACATGATCCTATACCTAAAGAATCCCATAGACTCTACCCCCAAGCTACTAGAGCTGATACAAAACTTTGGCAAAGTCGCAGGATATAAAATAAACCTTCAAAAATCAACGGCCTTTCTCTATGCTAACAACCCGAAGACCGAGGCTGAAATCAGGAAAGCAACTCCTTTTGCAATAGCCCCCAAAAACATAAAATACCTAGGAATAACCTTAACCAAAGAAGTGAAAGACCTCTTTGAAGAGAACCTTAAAAGCTTGAAAAATGAAATTAAGTCAGAACTAAGAAAATGGAAAAACCTCCCATGCTCCTGGATTGGGAGGATTAATATAATCAAAATGGCAATATTGCCAAAGGCTATCTACAAATTCAATGCAATACCCATTAATATCCCAACACCATTCTTTAATGAAATAGAGGAAGCAATCCAGAAATTCATATGGAACAATAAAAGACCTAGAATAGCAAAAACACTCCTAAGCAGAAAGAACAGTGCTGGAGGAATTACAATACCCAACTTCAAGCTGTATTATAAAGCTATAGTAATAAAAACAGCTTGGTATTGGCACCGGAACAGGCCTGAAGACCAATGGAACAGAATTGAAGACCCAGAATTAAACCCACAGAACTATGCCTACTTAATCTTTGATAAAGGAGCTAAAACAATAGTATGGAAGAAAGATAGCCTCTTTAACAAGTGGTGCTGGCAAAACTGGCTCAACACATGCAACAAACTAAAACTAGATCCTTATATATCACCCTGCACCAAAATCAATTCCAAATGGATTAAAGACCTTGAAATCAAAACAGGCACCCTGAAGACACTAAAAGAAGGAGTAGGAGAAACACTTGGGCTCCTTGGCACAGGACAGAACTTCCTTAACAAAGACCCTGAAAGGCTACAAATCAAAGAAAGGTTGGACAAATGGGATTGCATCAAACTCCAGAGCTTCTGCACGGCAAAGGACATAGCTCTCAAGATAAACAGAAAGCCCACAGACTGGGAGAAAATCTTTACCGGACATTCAACAGACAAAGGCCTCATCTCTAAAATATATGCATAACTAAAAAAATTACCTTCTTCCAAAACAAAACTGCAAAGAACCAACAGCCCCCTCATCAAGTGGGCTAAAGACTTACAAAGAAACTTCTCTGATGAGGAAATGAGAATGGCCAATAGACATATGAAAAAATGCTCTACATCACTGGCCATAAAGGAAATGCAAATCAAAACAACATTGAGATTCCATCTCACCCCAGCAAGAATGTCATATATCAAGAAAACTAATAATAACAATTGTTGGAGGGGATGTGGCCAAAAGGGAACCCTACTTCATTGTTGGTGGGAATGTAAACTGGTTCAGCCACTCTGGCAAGCAGTATGGAGATTCCTCAGAAGGCTCAATATAGAACTCCCCTATGACCCAGCAGCCCCACTGTTGGGTATCTATCCAAAAGACCACAAACAAAATCACAGTAATGCCACCAGCACAACAATGTTCATCGCAGCACAATTTGTCATAGCGAGAAGCTGGAACCAACCCAGATGCCCCTCCATAGATGAATGGATCAGGAAAATGTGGTACATTTACACAATGGAATTTTATGCCTCTATCAGAAAGAATGACATTGTTCCATTTGTAAGGAAATGGAAGGACTTGGAAAAAGTTATACTAAGTGAAGTGAGCCAGACCCAAAGAAACATGGACTCTATGGCCTCCCTTATTGGGAATAATTAGTACAGGTTTAGGCAAGCTATAGCAGAGCATCACAAGGCCCAATAGCTATACCCTTAGGAACACATAAGATGATGCTAAGTGAAATGAACTCCATGATATGGAAACAAGTGATATATCACAGTTATAACTACTTTCAACGTCCTATGTGAATGTGTAGTTTCTATTATTGATGATGTTTTGTATCACCTTCCTATGTTTGTACCTACACTATCTCTGTAATCTTATCTGAGTATATTGGAAACCGTGTTTACTGGTATTGGAAGTAGGAAATTCAAAGGGAATACCAAATTCGAGAGACACGGGGTAAAAAAAGAGAAATAACTACAAAAGCAATACTTGCAAAACTGTTTGGTGTAAGTGAACTGAACAACTGGGCGGGGGGGAGGGAAGGGGAGGAGGGAGGGGGGCATGAGGGACAAGGCAACAAACAGTACAAGAAATGTATCCAACGCCCAACGTATGATACTGTAACCTCTCTGTACGTCAGTTTGAAAATAAAAATTTGAGAAAAAAAAATAAAAAAAAATAAAATAAAATAAAAAAAAAAAAAAAAAATACACCTAATGCCACAAATCCAAGGAGTTCTCAGATTTCCCAGCTGGAGTGAATCCCAGGAACTGGGCTTGCCTGGAGGAAAGTCTGGCAGCAGAAAATGCCAAGTTAAAAATATCCCCAGGAGCCCTTCAAAGCACTCACACCCAGTGCTCAATTAGGTAACTAGTTCAGAGGTGGGGATAGGAGTGGGAGGATTTGACAAGCCAGGAATGACAGATGGAGTGCCCAGCCTAGTCATTTCATTCCCTAGAAGGGTTAGGACACCCCTCTCCCTCTCCCTCTCCCTCTCCCTCTCCCTCTCCCTCTCCCTCTCCCTCTCCCTTTCCCTCTCCCTCTCCCCCTTCCTCTCCCCTCCCTCCCCCTCCCCCTCCTCTCTCTCTCTCTCTCTCTCTCTCTCTCTCTCTCTCTCTCTCTCTCTCCTTTGTGGCCAAACCTGGTGAATATGGTTCTAAACCCAGACAGTGACTCTTTTCATGCCTATGTTGGAACAGTAAAGTTGGGCTCCCTAACTTGTTTGAAAATATAGGCCATTCCTAAGGAGTCTTGGTGAGAGGGATTCCCTAGCTTTCCCAACAGGTGAGAAATGGCCTCTATCCTGAGAAGTTACTGTTTACGTCAATGGAAAAACATTAAAAAGATACTGTCCAAATTGGCCTTTACTCACTTAACAGAGTCAGGTCCAGAAACAGGCATGATACTTGTTCTATCTTATCCATGATGTCACTTTCCATGCTTTTCACTTACCCATGGACAACTGTGGCCAAGAAATATTACATAGAAAATTCCAGAAAGTCTGGGGAAAGGGTGTCACTTAAGTAGTAAGTGATTGCCTTTGCCTCATATGTCTGAGAACTTGGACAGCACTGCCCCCCCCCCACTTTCCAGAAAGGAACAATTTGATTTGAATTGTATATTAGTTTTAGAAGAAATATAATTTAAATTGCATATTATTTACATTGTGTATATAATTTGTAATATAATGTACATACTCACACAGCTGTATATGTATATTATTAAAGTATGTATAAGTTAATATATATTTAGGTATATATAATTTAAATTTAAATTGTGTATTATTTCTAGTAGTATAGTAAAAAGATGGTGGTGTTCTACTTTGTCTTGTTCAGGGCAAGAATCACCTCTTTGTCCAGTGACTCTACCTTGAATAAAGCAGCCGCCAGTTCATCACTTCACTTGCTTCAGTGTCGTAGCACTTGTGTGACCTCCTATTTTGCTTAATTAATGGCTTCAAAGAGCAAGAGTAAGGATGCTGACACCTTATATATGCTATCGAGAAGCCTTACAGTGCTTCTTAGGGTGAAATAGTAAATGTTTTTGACATTTAATAAGAAAATCATAGAGGGTGCCAAGATATACAGTAAGAACAAATGTGTCCATGAAACTCAGCAGAAGGAACCAGAAGTTTGGGCTGGTTTTGCTGTCGCACCGGAAGTGCACAGCTTACATTTGGAGAGCATGCTATGTGCTGGGCTAAGATGGCGAAGACATGGAATCCATGTGTGTGTTTATAGGAGAGACGAGAGTACAGCTAGGAAAACAGTTTTCGTCCTTCGTGGTGAGGCGGGCGTGATGTCTTCATGCTCTGGATCTTCAAAAATATATCTGGAGCCATACATATGTCTCTCTTTCCTCCTTCATTTCCATATGTAGCCTAAAAGAGATGTACAAGAATCCAGTGCTAAAAATAAAGGCAAGTCTGAGAGTGTGGCTCAAGTAGTAGAGAATTCTGCCTAGCAAGTGGGAAGCCCTGAGTTCAAATTCCTTGCCTTCAATCAATCATCAAATCAAATCAATCAATCAATCAAATAAAGGCAAAGTAGAACACAAGGGTGCAAACTCAAATGGATTACCAATAAAAGGACCAACAGAAATCTTTGATAAAAAGAAAGGTTGATGTAACTTTCCCAAAGACTCCCAATGGCTTAAAAAAAAATCAACTGGTTGTTAGAATCATTGGCCTCTAGCTTTCTTCACATGAACTTGACAGCTGCCTCTTCTAAGTCTATGAGCTCTTCTAATTTGAATGGAGTAAGAAAAAAATATTTTTTTTTACTGTGAAACAATACCATTGATAATAAAGTGACACATAAAGATGGAATTACTGCTGAATACTATGGATCAGTTTATTCCTAAGAGGAGAAAATGAAGTGTTTTTTGTCCCTCTTATAATAGCATTGAGTGCCTTCCATAGGTTCAAAATTTTGGATTTCCTATTCCTCACTTCTTGGTGAAGAACTCATTCTTGAATGTGTTTGGTAGGTAGGAAAAGGTGATTTAGAAGATGTAAATAGGGACTGAGGATGAGGACTGTGTTTCATAGATAAGTGGCCAGAGAGGCATGTTGATGCCAAGCAGAGAAAGGATAATCAAGTATGTCTGTGTAAGTATGTAATTTAGTATATACAAATATAACTCCTACTATCTGTATGTGAGAAACTGGGAAGAGTGACACTCTAAGTAAGCTTCAAGAACAATGAGCACTTCCCATGAGTCCCATGTGACACTAAAATCTTTCTTTTTTTTAAAATACTGGGTCTTAAACTGAGGGCCAGCATGCTGTCCCGTATCTTTGTCACTCAAGGCTGGCACTCTATCACTTAAGCCACCCATCTGCTTCCAGCTTTTTGGTGCTTAATTGGTGATAATAATCTCACAGACTTGCCTGCTTGGGCTGTCTTTGAACAGTGATCCTCAGATCTCGGGCTCCTGTGTAGTTGGGATTATAGGCATGAGTCCAGCCAAGTCTTGCCTTATAAATATTATTTTCATATAAAAAGAATCCAGCTCCTTGGGGAAAGAGCTGATTATAAGACCCTTACAAGATGAGTCTAAAACATATTCCAGAGAGCAAAGACATATACAGAGAATAAGGGGGGGGGGCATTTCAAAACACACAGAAGCCAGCTTGAATGGGCTCCCCCCTGGCCAAATGGAAGACAAATTCAACACTGAAATAAATAATGATATTAACAGATATAAGCCATTAAATGAATCAGAAAGCCAAGAGCCCTCACACTTTAAGTTAATAAAAGAAAAAAAATGGTAAGTTTGGAGTGAAGTAATATTAACAAAATTTCAAAGCTCCTTGCCATAAAATACTTTTTTTTTTTTTGGTCATGGGGCTTGAACCTGTGCTTGGACTAGTGCACTCTACCACTTGAGCCACAGTCCCACTTCTAGTTTTCTGGTAGCTAATTGGAGATATGAGTCTCACGGACTTTTCTGCCCTGGCTGGCTTTGAACCACCATCCTCAGACCTCAGGCTCCTGAGTAGGTTGGATTACAGATATGAACCACCGATTAGATTACACAAAATGCTTTTTAATTGAACTTATGTGATATTTCTGCTGACGATGCCAGAATTTAATCATAAACCACAACTGAGGCGTATTCTTTTGAATAAGTACCTAGCAAATTATCAAATGTCCAAGTTGTAGGAAACAGGAAATAAAAGAAAACAAAAGATAGGAAAACTAAGTGTAACACATGATTCTAAGTTGGAGCATTCTGTTTGTTATGTTGAACATTATTGAGACTACTGGAAACACAATGTGGTCTGAGAACCAGGTGGTGTAGTAAAGTATCTGTATAATTTTCTGATTTTGATGGCCATAGTTGGCTATGTAGGGAAATATCCTTGTTTGTAAGAAATATTCACTAATAAATTGCAGAAGGATGGGGCATCTGGTTAAGAAGTTCACATGGTTCAAGAAAAAAAGTTCATTGGCTTATTCTTCCAGCATTTCTGTAACTATGTAGGTGGTCCACATTTTTTAAAGGAGAATAAAAATAAAATTTTTGTTTGCTAGTTTTGTGAGATTTACTTTTTTCCTTGTACAGCTTCACTAAAACAAACTTTATGTACAATTATGGAAATTCTTCTTTAAAAGTGAACAACAGTATATGCTGTTAATAAGCAATGTAATCTTATATTTAAGCCCATTTTTTCTAATTTATTTAATGAAAAACAGGATTATTTACAGACATTTAATTCATAGTCTTAACTCTTAATTGTGTTTCCTTGGGAAAGTTTAAAAGTTGATACATCAGGTTAGGCAAGTATTAAACATTAAAATAAAAAATTAAATTAGTCTGTATTTGTATCTTCACAAGAAAACTGGATGGATTTATAATATCTAACATACTTAAAACATTTTTCACTTGTGTTTGTCTTTGTCTCAAAGTACAAACAATTTCAGCACAGGAAATGAACTTGAGGCAATTGACAGGTTTTATGTATTCTTTGTGAAATACCATTTCAAAAAACTTCTTTTATGTGTTCTGGAGCTTTATCTCTAGACCTGCGAGCTGTGCCTTAGACTTTTTTTTCTCAATACTGGAGCTCTACCACTTGATCCACAGTTCTACTCTTTGCTTTTTGGTGGTTAATAGGAGATAGGGGTCTCCATAATTCCCTGTTGGGACTGGCTTCAAACCTCCATCTTCAGATTTCAGCCTCCTGAATAGCTCAGATTACAAGAACAAACCACCAATGCCTGGATTTCAAACAGTATTTGAAAAACATGTTGTTATTTACAATGCTAAGTAACTGTGGAGCAATGTTGAAATAGAATTTAAAATATGACTGATGCTACAATCTGAGCTCTTAAAGCCTCTTTTCTCTTTGTCATTGACTTCATTTTAAGAAATGTTATAAAATTCCTGTTGACATTGATCATACAAAATTCCTGTTGACACTGATCATAAGCATTTAGTATGTTTAGTACTATCATTTAGTACTAAATTTAGTCATTTTTCCTCTCTACCTCTTAACACAGTTTGACAGATCATTTTCTTGTGTGCTGTAGGTTTTTTGTTTGGGGTATGTGGTGTGTGTGCGCGTATGCATGTGCGTGCGTGCGTGTGTGTGTGTGTGTGTGTGTGTGTGTGTGTGTGTAGATGTCCTAAGACCTGGGCACTGTCCCCAAGCTGTGGTTAATTGGGGATAGGAGTCTCACAGAGTTTTCTGGTCAGGGGGCTTTGAATCTTGATCCTCTGCTCTCAACCTCCTTAGTAGTTAGGATTATAGGTGAGAGTCAGAGAACTTTTCTTTTTTATTTACTCCTTTCTGTGGGCGATTAAGTGGAATTTTTCTAATCTCTTTTTTCACAGAGAATGTAGTAATCTGTAAGTTCTAGTCTTATTGAAGGCTCCCAATTCCACTTCCTCACTATGGCTTTTTCTCAGCTCACTACCCAGGATGTAAGCTAATCAGTCCTATTTTGTTTTCCAATAACAACAGCTTCTTCTTACCCCTAATTTCTAGGACCATTTTAGCGTGGACGTTCCCAATTTCTACTCTAGCTTTCACCTTCTTTTGCTCCTAGAGATTTTTCTCTTTCTTGCGAGTGCAGCTTTATAGTCAACCTGCAGGAGTGACGCTTGAAGAAGGAATCAGTGGTTACACTGGACAAGGGAACAAACACATCAGAAGGGAACTGACCTTTGCTAGTAGCTGTGTACTTGAGGCTGTAATTTTATACTTTGTACATTTTCCCAAAGTCTGGGCTACGGGACTGCTTCACTGCTCTGGGTCTACTATAGACTGCTTATATGATTATAAGCATTATAACAGGAGGGTTTCTGTATTTGATTGGACTTTATTGGTTTTAAGTTATGGAAACTTCTTAGAACTGACTAAAATGAAGAAGATTTGTCTTAGGTTACTTGGTTTCTGCCATATCCTACAGGCAAGTAAAGAAGGCAGATACCAGGAGGGAATAGATATTAGAGATAGGAGACTAATGTAAAGTGATAAAGAGTCCAAAGGAAGGATGCTACATGCCTCTGCTTTTTGCTTCTGGTGTAGGATATTATAAGGCCACTGTCCAGATGAAGTCATTGGGATAATCTCTCTTCTTCCATTGTCTTTTCCGCTGTCTAGGTTGAGTCTGATTCCTTTCAAGTTTCCATATCCCTCTTTGTTTCTGAGTTCTGTTCATTTATTTTCTTTTTAAAAATGGGAACATTTCTTTCCTGATACTGAAATCTGACTTGCTGATTTTGGAGATGGATTCTTGGCTGGTTTTGCCCCTGTTGGTCCCCTTCCTTTTGTCAAGGTCTTACTGGGGACTTTTCTGAGTTTGCAAGAGCTCAACCTACTTCTTAGTTTGGGCCTTTGCATCTCTATTTTACGGTGGCCCTGTGTTCTTTGCTAGGTTTTCTGTTTTCCTTTGCTTTTTGGATATTATTTTATTTTTTCTAACCTTCTCTTTCAGACATTCTCAGTGAGGTCTTTCACAGGGAAAAATATAAAATCAGTGGATCCTAAGTCTGCCTATAGATTATTGAAATATATTGTATCACCCATTATCCTTCCCATGAATTAAGTCTCTAAAAATTTAAATTTTGTATCAGTGATCATTTGATTACCATATTCAGAGTGACCTTACCTAAAAGGGAGCATGTCTAGAATTTGTGAGCAAACCCTGATTTCTGGCCATAGTGTGTGTGTGTGTGTGTGTGTGTGTGTGTGTGTGTGTGTGTCTGTGTGTGTGTGTGCTTGAAATCAGGGCCTCATGATCTGGATTACCATTTTTGCTCAAGGCTGAGCCACAGATACACTGATTTTTGGCCCTGAATATAATGTAAAACCATGAAGTAGAACTTGGATCAGACTCACTTTACTTCTATCCAAAGACTGCCAGAATCTCATACATCATTCTACAAGAGTCAAAGGATCTCAGCTGCTTTGTGTTTTCTAGGCAGCACACCTTTTTCTGCTCATTTCAAACACCTAAGAAAGTTTTGGACACTAACGCAGCCTCAGCTAACACACTTTTCCAACATTCTCAAGAAACGTATTGTCTAAGTATAAAGTTCCACATGGACCATGCTCAGTATGGGTCCATGAAGGCCTAAGGCCTTATGCTTTATCTGCCCAAGGCATAATCACTCTGTATATTTTTCTTCCCAAACACCACTGTTTACTCTTTCTGAAGATTTCTGGTTAATGTAGATGTTGTTAGTGTGTGTGTGTGTGTGTGTGTGTGTGTGTGTGTGTGTGCTGGTACTGGTATTTGAACTCAGGGCCTGAGCATTTGTGCTTAAAGACAGCACCCTGTCTTTTGAGCCACAGCTCCACTTCTGGCTTTTGGTGCTTAATGGGGATAAGAGTTTCAGTGACTTTCCTGCTGGGTTTGAACCATGACCCTCAGATCTCAGCCTTCTTAGTAGCTAGGACTATAGACATGAGCGACTACCTGGGTTATTGTTATATCTTGAAGGACTTAATAATATATCACTTTTTAAAAATGGATGTTGACTAGGCTGGGAATATGGCCTAGTGATAGATTGCTTGCCTCGTATACATGAAGCCCTGGGTTCGATTCCTCAGCACTACATATATAGAAAAAGCCAGTAGTGGCCCTACAGCTCAAGTGGTAGAGTGCTAGCCTTGACCAAAAAGAAGCCAGGGACAGTGCTCAGGGGCTGAGTTGAAGCCCCAGCACTGGCAAAACAAACAAACAAAAAAAGATGTTGACACTGAAATTCTGTTTTGTTTGATGTGGCAGGTATAAGTGATGGTTACAATGAAAAGATACAATGCTTGCTTGAAAAAAAGCAATCTGCCAATTTCTGTAGAGAAAAGATAATTCTTAATTCTTAGTACAGAGTGGGCTTGCTTAGGACCGTGTCTTGGATCCAGAGAGTAGAGATGACTTATATATGCTTGGTTGATGATGTGATCTCAACTAGGGCACTGTAATACCGGGTCTGTTCGTTGGTCAATAATGTTGGCACTATGTGTTTATATGGGTTCACACTGCCATTTACTACTATTATTAACCAGGCATGCTAAATGTCCTGAAAGGTATTAAGAGAATCCTGACAGTGAAAATTTGTCCTTATCAAAATGTCAATGAAATGATTACTTCCCTTAAAGTCCCTCTTCCTCAAGCCACCACATGCATGCATGCTACAAGATGATTTGGAATGAATGCTCAAAGAAATACCTTTTTATCCTGGTACAAAAGTGCACTCTGTGCCTATGGTTGATTTCTTGTAGTCATTTTTATATGCCTGCATTATAGTCTACCTCACTGTCCTCATTCCAGGTTCAGTATTGCTGTATATCATCTTGGAGGCAGGTTTTTGACTTCCTGATGGTGAAGGCCACATCTTTCTCATCATTATACGAGGTAGTCCAGCTGTGCACAGCATAGGAGCAAAATTAGCATTTGTGGAAAAAACCAAGCTAGTGAGATGTTCACATGCAGCATTGCTGTATTTCGTCACGGGAAGTTCAACACAGAAGTTTTGTTTCTCAACTAGAATATCCATGCAACATTATGAGCACATGATGAGTTGTGAGGCTTGGAATTCATCCTTTTGCTCTAGGTATTTCAGATAGAAATATTTGCTTCATCTAATACATAACATCCAGTGGGGCTTTTGAACAGCAGAATTCCTTTCAGCAGGTTAACTGTTCTGAACATCTGTTTATGTTTTACTTTGCATCGAAAGGCCTGAAATGAATTGTCATGGAGCATAAAATCCATTTTGTCTTGTATGCTCCCCTTAATTATTTTCATCTGTAGAAAGTCAGTATTTTAGATCTCTACTCACTTTCAAATCTCTTTCAATTTTAAAACATTATAACATGCCCCTTGTTATAGGATCTTTGAGTCACTTAGGTCTCAAGATTTGTACAAACCTGCTTTGGCTATGTAAAAAAAAAATGGGTTTGACTTTTTTTTTAATATAACAGGCTCATTTGGACTTTGTCATAATTTTCTCAGGTATGTAGCTTATCATCAGGATGTGAAAAGTTTTTAAACTTTTTTTTTAACAAATAAAGGTCAGTTATTTAATTTCCTAAGGAATGGGTAACTCAACACTTTTTTAAAAAAAAACTCCTTTTGGGGCTGGGGATATAGCCTAGCGGCAAGAGTGCCTTCCTCGGATACACGAGGCCCTAGGTTCGATTCCCCAGCACCACATATACAGAAAACGGCCAGAAGCGGCGCTGTGGCTCAAGTGGCAGAGTGCTAGCCTTGAGCGGGAAGAAGCCAGGGACAGTGCTCAGGCCCTGAGTCCAAGGCCCAGGACTGGCAAAAAAAAAAAAAAAACTCCTTTTGCCATTAGTGTATATATTCAAAAATACACATTGAGAATAATGACCTTTAGGAGTCCCTAATATATGTAGAAAGAGCTCTGATATTGCATCTGCCTGATAGGGAAACATTTTATTATTTAAGGTTTGAGTCCTTCATAAAATGATACATTGACACAATTGGGATTAAGGGCAAAGTCATTCTAAAAGAGGAGGCAGGATTCTGTCTATCTTCCTTGTCGAAATAAGAAAGAGACGGTTGTTTCTTTCCAATGTCATCTTGTGCAACTATTACAGAAACATGATGCTCCCACCTTGCTTTGAAGAAAAAAGGGTTTAGTCTGAGGTTGCACGAGTCCTGTGTTGCTCTGATGACATCTCAATGAAGATGATAACTTTCCTCCCAGGAACTGAATGGCATCAACACCAGGCCTTTTGTTAAGAGGGGAATCGGGACCCTGAGAATTTTCTGACCCCTGTAAGAAACTTTTTAAAAAATCACTTTTTCAAAAACAATTTTCTTTTAGTTTTGGAATAGTTGTGGTTGGAGCAAGGCATGCATTGTTTTAGTGCCTTATACGCAGATACGGTTACAAGGAGGGGATGACTGTATAAGGTTGTCTGGACTTCTAGTGGTTGGAGACAATATTGCCCAAGTTGCCTCTGAAACCTTCCAATGTTTCAGAACAATGTGACCCTCAAACCAGAAACATGAGTATGACATGCTGTCTGGGTATCTGATCATTATTATCTAGTCTCTTTGACAGGAGAAAATATTATGCTGGCATTTTGTAGAATATCCATTCTGGGATGTGTGATGAAGAAACTTGTGAGAGAACAACCTGGTTAACGTTATTGTATTAATTTTTGAAAGAAAAACTGTGGGTCGGGTTGGCTTTGAGAACCATGTGCTGTTGTGTGAATTGATTAATTTCATTTTCTGAGAGGGCATGAGTTATTTAAAGAACTTCATAGGCTTCAATTAAATACCAGAAGAAAAAGACTGAAAACCAGATGCTCATTCTTAATGCCTCGGAGGACATTCAAAAACAAACTTCACAACAAAAGGCATTTGTGTCTGGCATAATTCACTGATGGATGATTTGGAAAGCCTTCTGCTTATTGATGGAGTGGAACGTAACATTATGGAGAATTGACAGATGGTTGGTTAGAAAATTACCTAAGTTATTGATCTCTTAATTCAGTAAATCTACTTTTAGTTCATGGAAGGGACACTTTCACAGTTGATTAAGAACAGTAGAAAAATAAATTTTTGTTTTAAGTACAGGACTAATGGTTGCCATGTTTATATTTGGTGACATCAGGGTATAGATAGGTGGGAGAAACACTGCTCTGTTGCTGAGACAATTCAAGGCATATTTTGAAACCATGGATGTGCAGGAAAATGCTCCAGTCTGAGTGGGCAGCAGTAAGTGGAGTCTTAGTTTCTGAGTCCCTCCTTTTCTCCCACCCCAAGCTTTGAGTATACTAGTTATATGGCAGTGTGTTATCCCCACATTTTCAAGGACACTCTGTGTCCTTCTTGGACCATAACAGTAGGAATGACCTACTATCCTTGCAGGCTATTCCCTGTTCTGCTGCGGCCATAGAGTACAATGTGTTTGCAGTTCTTCCTAATCAAAGAACCAATGTGTTAAATTTGTTTCAAATCTTCACCTAGAGTTGATTTGGTGTGACTTTTCTTTTAAATTGTTTTCAGTACTGTGGTAGAGGATGATGGTCATGTATTCTGCCACCATTTTGCCTATCATACCATCCTTTCGATTTGGCTTAAGATGTTTTGATGTGTTAGCATGACGCTGTCATAAACTTTGAAGTAAAAATAATTCTAACTAAATTTTCCACACGCACATATAAATTGGAATAACCTCTGTCTACTAATGATTGTACATACCAAATCTGCAGACTGTGTTGACTATATGTACTAATTTGGCCCATAACTGTATTTAGGAACATAATCATTTCAATATTTAATGAAATCAATGGTATAATGTCACACTTATACACCATTACCACCGTTGCTGAAGTGCCAATCAATACACATTCAAAAGATAAGAATATAATTTATTGCTAGAGAATCAGATAAAATATTGAAGAGAGAATATTTGGGCCAGCCCAAATCAGAGAAATGTATCCCTGAAAAGATCTGCTAGAGGAAATTAATTGAAAAATATACCCAGAAAACTAAAGGATTGTGAACTAATTTTGACTCCTAACATACTAGAAGAAATTTCTTTCTTCAAGTGGTCACAGGAGTATTTTAGGGACAATCTTTCTTGGCAAACTCACAATGGCTCCAGAATCCTGAAGCAAAGAGCATCTCCATATATACAGAGGAAAAGATAAGGGAGGAAATATTAGGGGAACAAAGGAATACTATATAGTGATGTGAAATATAACCATTTATCAACAAGTACCTGACCTCTAAATATCATACTCATGGCTAGTACAAATATTTTTACCAGTAACTAGGAAATTGGTTGCCTTTTTTAAGGATGAGAAGGAAGAAACACGTAGAATCTCAATATTTCAGCATTTTCTTCTCAATAGTATGACTGTATGCTTGTACTGACAGCCATGTAGAACTGTTGATGCAGATGTTACCTCCCAGGCACCCCTGGGGGTTTCTCTCAGAACTCAATGCACTTCAGGCTTTACTATCAGGAGAATAATGCCAGGTCAGATATACCACTAGACCTGTCCCTGAGCATTCTTTCAGTGGACTCACACTGTAACACACCCAAGATCTCATCCTTGCTACTATAAAGTCAGACACAGCACTCCATGGCTTCCAATTAGCCTTGCACATGTCTTAAAGCTCATCTTGTGGTTGAAAACTTGCTTCTTGTGTTTTAAGAGCTACATTTATTTTTAATGCTGTTCTGTTGGCTTTTATAACATATAATGATATGATCTTCCTACCTTGTATATTTTCTTAAATGAAATTAGTTCCAATGGCAAGCCTCCTTATCCCAGTCTTCCACGTTCTTAATTCTGCTCTGCTTAATTCCTCACTTGCTGATCCAACTGCTTTCACAACAGTCATCCTCTGAATCTTTGGAAACCTGCTGTCCTTGTACTCTTTTTCCAATGTCTCAACTCTCTTTGTATTTCATTTCCCTGTATGTCTGCTTTAGGGTCTTTGAATCATTATGTCAATCATGCTCCTGTGAATGTCCCAAACCTCATTGTCCCTCTACATTTTCTCATCTCACATCCTGTAAAAGCTAACAGAAGCTGTGTATCTATAACTGGACAGTAGAATACAGCCAAAGTATTAAAATAGGAAAGTTATATTATTTTAGGGTCATTTATTCTTAAAACTCAATTACAATTTAACTCTAAATATCTTACATTGGCTGATAGCTTAAGCCAGGCTAGAGGGAATGGATCAGAAAAGATATGAATATAGGACTGGGCATGGCTCTGGTTAGCACTTGCTGAGTTCTGTCTTCCTTTTTTTTTCATGTTAAAAAAAACTTCACTTTTATTCTGAGAAGGAAAGTTCAGGAGGATTTTTGACAATCGCATTTTTTAAAGGATCTCTGGCCATTGGACTGATGAGTCAAGCAGGTTCTGGTGGGTGGACATTAGCAACTGATTTTATTTCCTTGGTAGTTCTAATGTACAGCCAGTTTAATACCTAGTTATATTGACATAGGCCAAAAATACTAATGCATGATGACTCCCCATCATGGTCCAGAAGTAGGGATTTTAAATGTTGCAGATTTTATAAAATGATCGCACATACTTATCTATTGGCTTTCTTAAGACAAAGCCTATAAAATTATGATAAACAATGCTGTCACGATAAAACAATGTCATTAGTAAAACAGTAAAATGTTTCTGTGTGTTAACATAACTGAATAGCCAGGCACTGGTGGCTCATGCCTATAATCCTTGCTACTCAGGATGCTGAGATCTGAGAATCAAGAATCATTCTGGGAAGACTAAGCCAAGAAACGTATCTCCAATTAACCACCAAAAAGCAGAAAATGGATGAAGTATGGCTTAAGTGGTAGAGTGTCAGCTGTAGTAAAATCTGAGCAAAAACTTGAAAAGCCTGGCTCACGCCTTCAGTATCAGTTAAAAAAAAAAAGATAATTTTATCTTACCCAGAAAAGAATTTAGTATTTTCCTATTGGTATCGGTATCAGACAGAAATGCAAAGGAGGTACAAGGATCACATCCTCGTGGAAATACCCAACCTTAGGCCAGAAGGAAAAATCAAGATGACAAAATGGTAGCTTTGGAAAGGTACCACGCTCTTCTGATAAGTACTGGACTAAATTACCTGAGATATTTTCCTTTGACCATAATGTTTCCCATGATTTATATACAAGTTACTTCTAGATTCTTTAAATAATTTAGTCTCTCCCTAAAAATTCTTTAAAACCAGTAGCATTAGTAATGACTTAGGCAGCCATTATTCAGAGCAAATTCTGCTTATCAAGACAACTATTGTGGCTGGGGTGTTTGTAGGTCTGCTATACAAGTGTTCTTGGCCTGTGAAAGGCCTTGGGTTTAAACCCAAGTATTGAAAGAAAGAAAAAACACCTCAGTACTTTATACTAGCTCCTCACAAGCTGAAATCAAGCAAGCGTAAACACTTGGCTTAGCTATAAGGTAAATGAATGTTCTAGTATATGAAGAATTTTAAAAGCAAACCAAGTAATTGTATAAATTTTATGACCGTGGTTGGACCTTTTAACACAACACAATGGGAATGTTCATATTCATTTTTCCCCCAAAGGAAAAATTTCTTATCACCACTATGTTGCACAGTAGAATAGAAACACGAGTTCACATACTTATTCAAGTTTCTAAGGACTGCAAACAACAAAGACACAATTTTACTTCCAAAATCTGAAGTCACCGACATGATTTTGTATGTTCTGTCAGGCTTTACCTAAAAAGTCATTATTCAGATATAGTTCCCATGTCACATTTAAAAAGCCTCTACCCTACCACAACTTCCTGAGATCTGTGGAGAAACTGTAGTCTTGTGATCAGACTCCATAAAGCACTGGCAGTTTTGTAATCATAAGGAAAAATGGACACAGATTTCATGTGTCAATCAGGTGGAGTCTGTTGATCTGATTAGAAGCCTTGACAAATGCCTGGTGGCGATTGCAAATAACTGCCAAGCATATGGGGATGATACAGTAGCCCACAGTTTTGGGGTCAGCTCTTGTACAAGAATAAAGAAACAAAAACATCTGTAAGTAAGGTATGAGAAAAATAACTGTCCACAACCAAAAAGGCAGAGAAAGTAACCGAGCTTTCAAGGAGTGTGTCCATGTAGTTCCTTCCCGGGGCTCCTCCGGGTGCTGTTGAATGTGTTCTAAAGCCAGTCTGTTGTAAGTCTCATTGATTTCAAAAGCATAGTAAAATGCTGCTGCACTTGCTAACAGATAGAGTCCCACTCCAATCCATCCCATCTGCTGACGGAAGTTCATCATTCTCCATGCTCTGTGCCTTCCTGTCCCGAGTGGCCCGTCCGCTTGCCCGTTCCGGATGCCCAAGTTCTGTCTTCCTTACTACGAACAAACAAACACGCAAACAACAGATCCCTCAAAAGACACAAACCTATGAGACAAAGTTCTTCTGAAGCCAACATTACAAATTCTTTCAAATAATTTCTCTTATAGAGAAGTCTAAAAATTATGGAAGATGACATCATGATATAGTGAATACTTTTATAATGTGTTAGCAAGAAAGAATTTGTTCTAATGGTAATAAAACAGAAATAGAGGATCACATGTGTCTTGAAACTCTGAAGGAAACATCAAAGTTGTCTTTGCATTTTGCTTGAAAATGATCACTGACTACTCAGGCCATTCTAATATTACAGGAGTACACTGTTAGATTATGATAAAGCTGTGACTCAAAGGTCACTTTAAAAGATTAGGTATTTATTATAGAAAAAGAACTCTGGCAATGTGTGGTGTGAATTGGTGAGGAAAACTGTAGAGTTTCTATGAACACACACAGAAACCAGGAGAGAACTAGTTTGGAGGTCAGGAGAGAGCAGGGGGTTGAGAAGAGATGCTGCTAACTGCTAGGTACTGGAAACATGCAGTGAAACTTAAAAAATGTTCAAGACTCAAAAAGTTAGGAGATGGTCTCACAGATGTTATAATTCAGGTTCTGAAACTGTCAGAGGAGGAAAATGCAGAGTCTGAGTCAAATAAAAAGTCACTATGTGGCTTTCATTAAGGGAAGGCTGGAGAGTAACTTGTAATCAAAGCATTTTTAGTATTATCTCAGACTTGTATGGAAAGTGTCATTGCCTTAAGCTAGCTACTTGTGATTAATAATTCCCAAGCATCATTTCTTGAAAGAGACTGAACTGAGATCATTTAATGACAACAACTTTGCACAACTACTTAAAGACAATGGAAATAGAATTCAACAAAGAGAACATATCTGAAGCACGACTATGATGCTCTTTCATCCTTTGCCTGTGAGTGGGAGGGAAAGTTGGCTTGAGCAGCAACAGGATCTCCTAGGTACTCCTAGTGTTTAGCTGGCAATCAGGACAGACTCTTGCTCATGGTTAAACTTGTTACTAAATACCTAGTCCTCAGTAGCTAGCCTGTTGAGTTCTTAATGGGTGAAAACTCATATTATCCAGACTGATCCAGATTTGAGTTGGAACTACAGAGACAAATAATAACAAAGCCAAGTTAATGCCCTGTCTACACTTAATCACAGGTGTTTCTATCACCACAGACAATCGAATCTTTGCATACACCTCTGGCTTGGGTGAGCTCTTGCCAAGATAATTCATAATCCTTTGGAATGCTACCAAACAGGTGTGTGTGTGTGTGTGTGTGTGTATACATATATATGTATATGTACATATATAAGTATGTACATATATTATATATTCAAAAGAAATCAATGCTGGAATATTGCTCAGTTTATCTACTACCAAATTTTTTCTTTTAAGAGACAGATGTTTTTCTTTTCATTTATACAAGTTTATGTAATAGTATGACTTGTGACTGAACGAACTCACTCCTTGGCTTCGATAACACACAGTAAAATCTCCTAGGAAGGCTGCTCTCCAGAATGTGGGATCTAACATGTGATACTATGCATCGACATGGTTTGTAATATTAAAATCATGCTTCTTTTCGCTCTCTGACGGTAGGTCTTTGGAGCTGATGACAGGACTATGGGTGACAGCTGCTCTCAGAAGATGGCCACAGCTAACCTTCACCGCTTCCTGCTGTTGGTGCTCCTCCCCTGCATCTGTGCGCTCATCGTGCTGCTGGCCATCCTGCTCTCCTTTGTAGGTGAGTGAGTCAAGAACAAGGAAGCCAAAATTAAAAGCTGATCTATTTATAATGGTGATTTCGATGATAGCATTTAGTTAACCCAAAGATGTAAAGCAATACGATTATCTGAGGACTGACAAAAATCTGCAGTACCAACCATGGGAATCACATAACTAGTCATCTTTATTCATATCAATTCAGAGATTGATTAATTAAAACAATTTCAAGAGTGATTGCTACATGGAAGGCACATTGAACATCTTGCAAAACTCAAGGACAGTTAAAGTCTTTTTGCTTAAGCACTCATAGTTTGAAAGGAAAAGATGATCAGGTATGGAGGTGATGAAGGAGAAAAGATCAAGGTTGTCTCCTGGGTTTCCTAGTTAGGTTTCCAGGTTGATTTTGGTGCCAACTGCTAAGATGGGAAGTTAATGTGAACGAGTTGGCTATGGGCAGATGAAGGACACATTGGAGGTTTTGTTTCTAAGAGAGATAATGGAGGACAATTATGAATAGCAGGATTTGCCAGTTATAGTTCAAGTACACTTATGTTGAATGTATCCAGGGGTGCAGACTTGCCCAAATAAAAGGCAGATTTAAGAATTACAACATACTTCCTTCTAAGGGCATTTAAAGTAAATAGTGACTAACATATAATATTTGACTTATCACTTATTGGTAGCTGGAGACATCCAGAGGGGAGCTAAGACAGGAGCCTTGAGGATGTGGGGTGTTTGTGGCTGTTGGAGCAGGAGTCAATGTACTGTGAAATAAAATGACATTGATTCAAGGCTGAGGTCACAACTCTGGATGATGCTAGGGTTGAAGGGGTGGGCAAAGAAGGGAGGAGTAAGAGATGTAGGGAAAAGGATCAGAGAAGAAAAAGATTCTGGAAATAATGGATTTGTTATAAACCAAGGAAATCCTAGATACTCAGGAGGCTGAGATTTGAGGATGGTGATTCAAAGCCAGCCCAGGGAAGTGCATGAGATTCTTATCTTTAATAAACCAGCCAAAATGCAGGAAGTAGAGCCATGGCTCAAGTGGTAGAGCACTAATCTTGAGCAAAGGAAGCTCAGGGACAGCATCCAGACCCTGAGTTCAAGTCAGAGGACTGGCACAAAAACAAATTTAAGAAACCAAGGAAGGAAAAACACTGCATATCTGAGGGTGACCAACTAAGATGTCAGAAGGGCCTCCATGTGAAGGAAGGGAAGTTTCTAGTAGAGACTGAATCATTTCTCCCTTTGAGCTGTTAGCTGTGGCTTCCACTCTTCTTCCTTCCAAGAGTCAACTCTCCTCCAGATTTGCCTGCCTTTCTTCTCTCTCCATGCTTCTCAGTAATTGCTTTTTTAGTATTATGTCTAGTTTATCTTGGAAAGATCTCTCTGGTAGGAGCTTCCTTATCCTACCATTGTCTTTTTAAAAACTGGTTTTCAATGACTCCTATGCACTGGAGTAGGTCTGGTTGCTTATTCCAGGCCTTAGGCTAATATAAATTAAAAACTCATTTCATGGGCCTCAGTACTGAGGAAGGATGCTACTCACTCAGTGTGTTTAAGTGAGTTACTTTTTATTTATTATTAAATTAAACCAAATATCACTTGTTTTGTGTGTTATGGTTATTTCTTTTATTTTTTTTCATTTTTGTATGTATTTATTGTCAAAGTGATGTACAGAGAGGTTACAGTTTCATATGTTAGGCCTTGGGTACATTTCTTGTACAATTTGTTTCCTCCTCCCTCATTCCCCCTCCCCCTTCCCCTTTTCCTCTCCCCCTATGAGTTGTTCAGTTGTTTTACACCAAATGGTTTTGCAAGTATTGCTTTTGGAATTGTTTGTCTTTTTATCCTTTGTCTCTCAATTTTGATATTCCCTTCCACTTCCCTAGTTTTTGAGATATAATTTAGTACTTCACAATTTTTACCACTTTAACTGTATAGTTCACTGTCTTGTATGGTCACAAAGGGCAAGTGTTACATAGTTGGTGTGAGTCCATTTTCAAAAAGAAACCCTGTGCCCTTGAGCTCCTGAGCCCTCCCCCCATCTCCTCTCCAGCAGCTGCCGATCTCCCTTCTGTCCCTCTGTGTTTCCATATATAGAAAGATGTGGATTTGTAATGGGCTTCGCTTACTTATTTAGCATGTTTTTAAGGTTCATATGTATCCATTCAACCACTGATAGACATTCGGGTTATTTTTGTTAAGTCATTATGAGTTATCTGTTATCTTGCTATAAATATTCATGGATGAATTTTTTTGTGTGTGTCCATATGTATATTTTTCTCCTCTTGATTATAAGCCAAGAGCAGAATTTTATGTTACTTATGTATAATAGGATTATAGAAACTCCCAACTTGTAATTACTCCTGAATGCAGACAGCTTTCAGAAAGTAAGAATTTCTCCAGACATTTTCAAAAGTCTTTTTTTAATTAACTTTATTTTTAATTAAAAAATTAATTGCATTTTAATTATCTTACGTAGTTATACAAAGAAGTGGCCATTCACCAAGCAGTTTATGAATACTAAGTATGTTTATTGATGCCACCTCTAAAAATCTTTTTCTTTTCTTTGTTTTGTTATTTTTTTGGTAGGTTGGTCATGGAGCTTGAGCTCAGAGCCTGGGCTCTGGCTCTGGGCTCTTTTGTGCTCAAGGCTAGCACTCTACCCACTTGAACACAGCTCCACTTCTGGTTTTCTGGCAGCTAATTGGAGATAAGGGTCTCAGGGACTTTTCCTACTAGGCTGCCTTCAAACTGTGATCCTTAGATCTCATCCTCCTGAGTAACTAGAATTATAGGCATGAGCCACAGGCACTTGCCATCTTCTTCCTCTTCCTCCTCCTCTCCTTCCCCTTCTCTTTCTCCTTTTTCCTCTTCCTCCTCCTCCTTTCCCTTCTCCTCTCCCCTCCTTCTTTTATAAATTCTTCACCAAATGATTTGCTATAGTCACATGGAAGTCATATCTCCTCAAATGAACATTTCCTGTTTTTTTTGCCTGAGATATTTATTGTTGTAATCAGCAGTACAACCACTTTGTAGCTTTGTGGACAAAACCTTACTCAATCGATTTGCCTTTAAAAATGTTCCATTTTGGGGTAGATGAGGGCTGTGGAGGGAACCCTGGATGTCAATTGTGTACAACCAGCAGCAGCTCCAGTTTCAAAGGCAAAGTGGCAATGACAGGATGATTATTGATTAGGAAAAAATAATTAAAACCTTCTTTTCCCAAATACAGAGGCAGTGTGTGTCTAATTTTGTCTGTGTTGGTTTGCCTCATACGTGAAGTTCACATTGCAGAAATATTTCTGAAGCTGGGAGCTCAACTTCTTTGAGTCTTTTTCTAAGCAGGGGATGAGCAGCAGGTTGTTTATTACTCAAACCCTCAATGGGTAGAGCAAAACTTTAGCTTACTTTTCTATTTCTAAACTTGGCAGAAACTTGAATTGTCCATATGGATTCAAATATGTGGACTCTAAAATAATGACTTGGGTTTTGAAAGAAGCTGAAATGAAAATTAAAAGAAGGTGCATTATTCCTAGGGTTTTACTTTTTTGTTGATAGAGTGACCCTTGTGGGCAGATGACAAGGAGGAATAGGCATACTGGCTCTAGACACCTAGGCTGAGGGTCTGGGTTTTTCTTTTCCTGACCATGAGACTTTACATTGGGTGCTTTACCTTCTCTGGGAGAGGGAAAATAGAATTTGTATGAAAGGGGAGAAACATTAGTTGTGAAAATCTTTTTTTTTTTTTTTTTGGCCAGTCCTGGGGCTTGGACTCAGGGCCTGAGCACTGTCCCTGGCTTCTTCTTGCTCAAGGCTAGCACTCTGCCACTTGAGCCACAGCGCCACTTCTGGCCATTTTCTGTATATGTGGTGCTGGGGAATCGAACCTAGGGCCTCATGTATACGAGGCAAGCACTCTAGCCACTAGGCCATATCCCCAGCCACGTGAAAATATTTTTGTAAATTATAAAGTTTATTAGAAAGTAAAGCACTTGTTTTTATTTGCCCACTTATTAATTGATCATTTGTTCTTTTAAGCTCTTCTTTGAGTTATGTATTCTGGATATTAACTCTTTGTCCAATGAATAACTGGCAAATATTTGAGAACTATCTAAAAGAAGCAGAACTGGAGCTCTGAATTGATGCTGCTCACTCCTTCACCAGTATTGAGTGCTTTATCATGTGGGCTACCCACCAAATTCAATAAAGCCCACATCAGGGTTTTCCCATCGTAGGGAGGGTGAGGGGTTTAAGGGAAGGGATCACATTGCTATGAGGAAAGAGATGAAGTACTAACAGATCTGATGATAGGTGACTGGACCCAGTCTAAGGTAAGGGCAGCTTCCCAGAAGGAAAATTTTAAATATAAAATTCATAGTGGGGATGTTGGAGTAAGCATAAGACATAGTCTGATTGGGGCATTAATTAATTAATTTTATGATTGGCATACAAATAAAGCCAGATTTTGGTGACTCAGTTGAAATTACAGCCACTTGGAAAGTGGAGAAAACCAGGAAAATAATGGTTCTTAGGACAGGGCTGGCAAAAAAAACAAGACATTATTGTAATTAGTAACCAGGTATAGGCTAGCATAGGCTGTCTATGTTTCTGTCAGTCTGACAGTCTGTGTGTGACTGTCTGTCTATCTATCTATCTATCTATCTATCTATCTATCTATCTATCTATCTATCTATCTATAGCTAACCTTATCTGAAAAATAAAGAGACTGAAGCAAAGCTCAAGGGGCAGAGTATTTGCCTCACAAGCCTGAGGCTCTGAATTTGCAGTATTAGAAAGAAAGCGTGTTTGGTGGTTCTATGGAGAGAATGGTTTGAAATGGATGGAAGAAGTGGTAGGGTAGGGTCTGAACTCATGTTTTCAGCTATTGTTCCTCTCAAACTTAATTTCACCAAGGCTAATATCCAGAAGTCTCCTTAGGATGCTGCTAATGTCCCCCCTACCTCCCTCTGGGCTGTTAAAGACTTGCTTTTGAAGGGCTTTCTGCTCATCCACATCCTAAATCATGTTTGTTTTAGCCATGCACATATGAAGAAGGGCCTCAGGTTATTTTTCTGGTTTTCACAATACTATAACAAGTCCACATGCTACTTCTTTATTTTATAGTTGTCATGAAGAACAAAGAAAAATTCAGTAGTGCAGAGTAAAGATGGTACATGGTCTATTTCTCTTGAATTCAAGAAATATTCTTCCTCAAAAAATAATTTTTTTCAGCCAGGTGCCATTGACTCACACTTGTAATCCTAGCTACTCAGGAGGTTGAGATATGACAATTACAGTTCAAAGACAGCCCAGGCAGAAAAGTCCCTGTGAGATGCTTATCTCCAACTAAATACTAGAAAACTGGAAGTGATGCTGTGGCTCAAAGTGGTAGAGTGCTAGCCTTGAGCAATAGATGCTTAGGGACAGTGCCCAGGCTGACCAAGTCTCAGGACTGGCAAAACAAGAACAACAACAAAAACAACAACTTTGTTCCTACTAAAATTTTAGATGAGCCTGAGATCTTCAACCTTAAGCCAGATTTGCTCCTGGAAGATTTCTTAGCAGTTTGTGGCTTTAACAAGATTTTGGAGTTAGAAGACTCCTAACTTTGTAACTTAACATATTTTGAGTATTATTTTAAAGTGGAATGCTTACCAGGTCCCAATTCACTCAAACCAAAAAAAAAGTAAGATTCCCTATGATTTTTTCCCATCACCTGATTCTGTATTGCTTGTGTAAACCTTCAAATTCTTTTAATTACTTGTAATAACTCTGGTGGAGATTCATCCACCAAGGGTTCTCAAACATAGGAGTGTATTTCCTTAAACTCTTCAGGCCTGACATGATGCCTTATATGTCAGGCTTTTTGAAATGGTCCTCTAGTGCTCTGTATTCAGAGCAGGCAGGAGCCATGGGCAGCAGGGAGCATCAACTGGACATCAACTGAGAATGAATTCAAAGTCTCAAGTCCCACTCCAGCCTTGCTGAACTGTGTTTCAACACAACTTCAGTTCCCTTGCTTTGGTCAGCCTCACCTCCTCCCTCTTTTTTTTTCTTACCATAAGTCCTTCTCACCAAGATTACCCAGATCTTGTCACTCAAACTTTGTTTTATGTATTTTAACATGATTTTAAAATGTGGCATCCCTCCCCCTCCTATATGCTAGGAAAATTCTCTGCCTCTGAGTTTCACTCCAGGGATTACTATTAGTTAGCTTTATTAGCAGAAATAACATATCTGTGAAAATGAAAGGAAAATATATGTGATCAATTAGTAAATTATTTGCACAAATGAAATAGATTTCATTTATTCAAGCTGATTGCACATTGAATTTTAATGTGAGATAAATGCTAATGCTCACAAATCAAAAATAATGAAAGAATTGCTTAATTTCACTGACTGTACTGAATATGGATATTTTATGAATTATGATCACACAGTTTGAAGAGAAATTACCTATGTCTTATGTTATGAACTAGTTTTTTATGTCCCAGCATTTTATCTAGAATCCTTTAGTAGATAAAAGTGATGACCTTAAACCAGGTACTGGTGGCTCACTCTTGTAATCCTTAGCTACTTAGTAAGCTGAGATCTGAGGATAGAGATTCAAAGACAGCCAGGCAGGGAAGTCTGTGAGACTCTTATGTTCAATTATCCACCAAGAACAACAACAACAACAAAACGGAAGTGATGGAGCTGTAGCCCAAATGGTAGAGTGCTAGCATTGAGGGGAAAAAATGCTCAACTACAGTGCCCAGATCATGAGTTCAAACCCTAGGACTGGCACACACAGACAGACACAGACACACAGACACACAGACACACACACACACACACACACACAATGTTGACCTTAGTTATCTAGAAAACAGCTGCTTTTCTATTTTGGAATTAATGTTTGCCAAGTGTCAAACACATGTAGAGAAATTTTTTCCATAGACCAATATTAAACATCTTATTTATATTTCTTTTTTAATGGTCCAAAAGACTATTTATAAAAGTAAGAGCTAATCAGAGCATTCATTATAATTGTTTTAAGAAAAAAAAATTTCCTTAGGCACTTCTATGGATGGATCCATATCACTTTCATTTATTTATTTTATTATTATTTTTTTTTTTTTGGCCAGTCCTGGGGCTTGGACTCAGGGCCTGAGCACTGTCCCTGGCTTCTTCTTGCTCAAGGCTAGCACTCTGCCACTTGAGCCACAGCGCCACTTCTGGCCATTTTCTGTATATGTGGTGCTGGGGAATCAAACCCAGGGCCTCATGTATACGAGGCAGGCACTCTTGCCACTAGGCCATATCCCCAGCCCTCATTTATTTTTTTTGACATGCTCAACTACAGTGATATATTCAGGAAGTAGGTTAGTGCCTATTTTGACTAAGTTAAAAATACATGATCTCTTTGAGTGTTTCTAAAAGTTTCTGTATCAAGACAAAGCTAGGTGATTCTTGGTTATCTTGAATTTGTTCCTTTATTCTGTCAATGCATGGGCCTCAAGAAAGTCAATAATCTTAAAGACTTCCTTACTTCATATAATTCTGTTTGATCAAAGATGAAAGTAATTTACTTTCTTCCTTTATTGTGTGCTGCATTAAGATTTTACATTTTTTAGTTTCTATAATAGAAATTGTGGTAAATATTTGAGCTTGAATATGATCAGTTATAGGTTATACATAGTTTCCTGAAATTTAATGGAAATTATAAGGAAATAATAGGGCTGCAAACAAACCCAAACAGTTGTGTCTGATGGTGGCTGATACAATACAGAGCCACACTGAGTCTGTGTCCTGGGTCCTAGAACCTACAAGATGAGTGGATATTAGAAAGTGACAAAGTTGCCATGAGTCATTGGTTCATACCTGTAATCCTAGCTATTCAGGAGGCTGAGAGCTGAGGATCATGGTTCAAATCCAGCCCAGGGACTCATCTCCAATAAACCAGCAAAAATCCAAAAGCAGAGCTATGGTTTCAGTGGTAGAATGCTAGCCTTGAGCACAGAACAAACAAACATACAAAAAATGCCAAACTTCAGGGACAGTACCCAGGCCCTGAGTTCAAGCCCCAGGACACCCCCCCACACACACACAGAGAGAGAGAGAGAGAGAGAGAGAGAGAGAGAGAGAGAGAGAGAGAGAGAGAGAGAGAGAAGAAATGAGATACTGTAAGATTCTCTAACATTTATTTAAGGGAGAATCTCAGGTGAAGTAGAATTGCTCTACATATTTTGGGCACCAGGGAACCCTCCTGAGAGAATTAACAACTGTCCTTAGGAAGGAAGTATATGTGACAGCTGCCATCTTAGTCTTTGTGTTTGCCTGGGTAGATTGACAAAGGGAAAAGTAGCTATACCATTTTATTAATATTTTTTAAAGAATAAATAATTCTAGTAATACTTAAAAGCTTATTTTCTTTTTGGCTTTTAGGAACATTAAGAAAGGCCTATTATAAATCAAATTCCAGTGAACCTCTGGTCACCGATGGTGAAGTCCAAGTGTCTGGTAGCATTCTCATCAATACAACTTACAATGAGAGCACACTACGTCTCCTAATGACTCCATTTCCCACTCAACCCAGCCAAGCCATGTCTATGGATGCTTCTCTCTCTGGGGGCCAGCAACACAGAGATACAAGTAAGTCTGCTGGTGCTGAACATGAGTGTCAATAACTTCTGTTCAATGCCAAGAGACCCATTGTGGCAGCTGGTGCTTTGATGTCACAATTATTGATCACACACATGGAATTCTGGTCTTCTGGAAAGCTTGGCCCAATGCCTTTTCTTAAACAAAATAGTGGCAGGTCAGCTGGCCCAGAGAGACAGAGTTAGAAATGAAAATATGTCAATTTTATTCAATATTGCTGAGATATAAAAATGTATGCTGATTGCTCCAATATGAAAAGTGGTGCTTCTGTTTTGAAGTTGCTGATTTGGAGATGATTAAATGAGTAGTAAGTTATTTATTTGTGTTGGTTTCTTGCTGTCCAGATAGAAGCTCAAGATACTATCAACATTAATGAAAATAATTTCTTTCAATGGATTTCGTAATATTTCATACATTTTATTATCAGTGCCAGCCTGTGATCATACAGCTTTTCTTGAAATAAAACTTACTTATTAAAAAATTAAATCATTGTACAAGGGGGTTACAATTAAACATGTTCATTTATTTATACAGTGCATTGAGATTCAAGATACCCTTTCCATCATGCTCCCTTCCCTTCCACTGTCACACGCATACATTGAGTATGATGACTATATTCTTCTACCATTCTCTTTTCCATTCATCTGTCTTTCTCCCACTAGCCCTCCAAACATATTTCAGCTTCCTGATACTCATTTTGTTAAAATCATTTGTTAGTTGTTCAGCTAACATATATAGTATCATGCAGGTACTAGAGCCTATTTTCTTCCTTCCTTCCTTCCTTCCTTCCTTCCTTCCTTCCTTCCTTCCTTCCTTCCTTCCTTCCTTCCTTCCTTCCTTCTTTTCTTCTCTCCTTCCTTCCATTTTTTTTTATTTCTCTGTGTTGTTACTAGGGCTTGAACTGAGGGCCAGAGACCTGTCTTTAAGCTTTTTCACTCAAGGCCACTTCTCTACCACTAGAGTCATAGCTCTGCTTCCAGAATACCTAGGATTACAAGAATGAGCCACTAGCATGCAGCTAGAACATTTGTTAGTTTTCAAAACAGTGATTTAATGGGCACTAGCCTTTGATTTGTTTCTGGGCCTTCCCCATGTTGCATTTCATGTTATCCTTCTTTTTTAGTATATATAAATTTATTTTGCTAACAAATAATCATACCTTGAGAACATGTCTTATGTAGAACTCTTCTGCATGAAGATTAGAGGCAGGATTTATTCATTGTTGGAGAAAGAGCCAGAAGACAGAGGAAGGCTGAGAGTGTGGCCACAGTGTCAATACCACAGTAGCAGAAGTCACACTCTGGAATATGGTCATCCTAGACAGTTCTGAGAGCTTTAGTTCAAGTCACTCAGCTTCCAGAGGGCTTGCTAGGGGTAGGTTTGGGTGAAAAATGCCAGGATATCTCAGCTTGGGTACAATTAAAGCTAATGGAAATGTGCTTGGAAATGAGACAAAACCCACCCATTGATCACTTTCTTTCTTCCCTCATTCTCAAAATCCTGCAAAGGTATATTATAGTTTACATTTGGAACAGCATATTTATTTTTATTCTGAGCCAAGAAGGGAAAGATTAAGTTGAATTTTAGCTATCTTGGTATAGACCTACTAGTATTTGAGGGAAAGAAGGATTATTCTGGTTTGATTTTACTTTTGCTCATTTTGTTTTGTTTCAGCTCAGAAAGGCAGGCTGTCTTAATTTCATCTAGACCCATGAGTCCTAATTGTTTCTTAAGCTTAGTGCTCACGTGTGATTCATATAGAACCATGTTCATTACCTGAGAGTAAAACTGAAGACAAGACAAGGTGAAATTTATTTTCCTCATGAGTTTAATTTTGTGGTTGTATATTTTGGTTGCATCTTGAGTACTTCATTATTCTTAAGGGCAGTGTTTTCCATCAGAACTACAGAAGTAATTACAAAAAAAAACAGCCTGGTTAATGTGGCTGTAATTACAGCAACTGTTGTTTCCTCTTACCATGTTTTCCTGTAGTTGAAAGTCTCCTAAATTCTAAGGTTTAAATAAGGTTGACAAATACATGCCCTGAAGTAAAGAAACATATGGGAACTGTTGCTCCATTTGGAAGTTTGATAAAAGTCTGTTTGACTCATTTTCTTTTCCTGTGGCTGGAATGGTGCTTGAGAATCTGATCATAATGTGACATGTAGAGGAAATCCAGGTGAAATTAAATGATGAAATGGAGAAAGGCCAAAACCTTTGAGTGTGTGCCATTCTACACTGTTAATGTTCTTGGCAACAAAAGCTTTACAGTCTGCCTAGACAGATTCCCAGACAGACTATTGTCAACAATATCAATAGAAATCATTTACTGAAATAGATTTGATAATATTTCATGTATCCTAGTAAGAGAGCTAGCCTGTGGGTCACAGAACTTTTGGTAGTGTTGTAGGGCTGACTCCATCTTGACTAGGGAAACATGGTAGGAAATGTTAGGGAGAGTAGATTAGGTCAACCTTATCCCAAAATTCTGTTTCTGTAAATGGCCTGCTTAACTTGTTGTTATTTTCTCTACCTCCGTGTCAACTTCCTATATCTGTGTCACGCTTGCTTTGTTGTGTGCTCTACCCCCTGTGTCAACCTCCTACATCTGTGAACTTATTGCATGCTCTACCCCCTGCGTTAAGCCCCCTACATCTGTGCTATGCTTTTACCTTTATAAACTCCAATTTGAGGACTGCTCATGATCATGGTGGCAGCTCCTGAGTCTGCTGTGTCCCTGGCCAGTCAGCTTGCTTTTTGCTTCCCCAATAAATCCATCATTTTGCTTGAGACTGTCTCTGAGTGGTGGACTCTTGGAGGGACGGGGGATCCCTCCCTCAAACTCTGTAACATTTCTAACCCCAAAACAGGTAGCATGTTTGAATGTTTTCTCTGTGATCTTTCAGCTGATGAAATTCGTAGGGAATAATAGTACTTTATTCTTTTAGCTATAATATTGAGTTGACATATCCAACAATATTATTGGCTTAGTAATGGTTAGACCTGAAATTGGGTCTTAGATCTCAGGACAGTGCTATGCTTTTTATTTATTAACTTATTTATTTATTTTTGTGTGCCAGTCCTGGGGCTTGAATTCAGGACTTGGGTGCTGTTCCTGAGCTTTTCTGCTCAAGGCTAACATTCTATCATTCAGACCACAGCTCCACTTATGGCTTTTTGGTGGTTAATGGGAGATAACAGTCTAGTGGACATTCCTGCCTGGGCTGGGTTTTAACTGTGATATTCAGATCTCAGTCTCCTGAATGGCTAGGATTACAGGTGTGAGCCACCAGTTCCCAGCTGGATAATGCTTTTTCAAGAACTTCAACTTTCCTTATTTAGTTTTGTTGATGTATTTGAAATACTTAGAGTATTTCTAAACAAACTTTAAGTTATTTTTTTTCAAAATTTAAGTTCTTAGAGAGTAGAAAGTGTTTTATTTGAAAAATACTACTATAGAGTCAATGCTTCAATAAAATTAATTGAATGAATTAAATAAGTAAAATACAGTCACTAAATGTGTGTATGTGTGTGTTCAAATGTGTGTGCACATGGGCTAGTACTGGGACTTGAACTCAGGGCTTTGTTCTCACTTAGCTGTTTTGCTCAAGATTGGTGCTTTATCATTGGAGCCACACTCCTATTTCTGGATTTTTGTTGGTTAATGAGATATAAGAGTTTTTTTGGATTTGCCTACTGTGGCTGGCTTCAAATTGAGGTCCTTAGATCTCAATCTCCTGAGTATTTAAGATTATAGGATTGAGTCATCAGTGGCTAGCCTTCAAATAAATTAATATATAATTTATCAGTTTCGTTAGTGGTGCTTGATCATGCTTCTACCACTTGCTTTTCTTTTTTTCCTTTTTTGTCAGTCTTGGAGCTTGAATTCAGAGCCTGGGTGCTGTCCTTGACCTCTTTGTGTTCAAAGCTAGCTCTCTATCACTTCAGCACCACTTTCAGTTTTTTCTAAGTAGTTTATTGGAGATAAGAGTCTCACCGACTTTCCTTCCTGGGTTAGCTTTGAACTGTAATCCTCAGATCTCAGTCTCGTGAGTAGCTAGGATTACAGGTGTGAGCCACCAGCATCTGGCTTCACTTACCTTTTATTGAACCAACTTTAAAGTGTCCTTTAGAGTCTTATTTTTAAATTAACATGTAACAGGAAATCTGACTTTTACCATTCTACCTTTTATTAGTATTCTTCAATTGATATTATAAGTTCCTGGCATATGTAAAAGCTATTAAAGTATGATCCAGTCCCCAAATACAACGGTTGAACATTTTATCATACCTACATTTCTTGAGTTGTAATGCACAGATTGAATTCCTGCCCAAAGCAGGAAATGATCTTCCTCTATGATACTTCCTTCTTGTGTCCTTAGACTCACACTAAAGCAGAGAATACTGCAGTTTGTAAAGTTTTCACTGAAATGCACCATGTAGCCTTATTATATGGTACATTTGAACTATCTGAATGTAAAATAGGATTTGTGTGACATATGTTACTTCTAGAGTTTTGTTCGTCGTGATTTAAGTGCAATGTGGGAAAGGAAAGGGCCCACAGAAAACTTTACTTCTGTGTTTCAGCAAGAGGTTTTTCTAGGATGCATTCTGTGCCTATCTTTTAATTTTCACCATTTTCTTTTTGTATTTCATAAATATTTAAGCATATGTTGAACATTTATGAAAGTGGGGGGCAGGCATTTCTGGCCAATCACGAGATTCTGGATTGCAGAGAAAATGGTTCACACTGAAATAGCCTGCATATCTGACTAAGTGTTAGACTGACAACTGAGTGGATTGTTGTGCTGAAAGCTTGGAGTGTTGTTGTTATCACTTCTTTCATAACCAGCCCCCAAACCTTCTATTTCAGGTGAAAAAGCAGCATCCTTTGAATTCATTCACTTAAAAAAAAAAAAACACCCTTCTTTTTTGAAGATACAATTCACATGCTAAGTCATTTACCATAAAACCAATCCTTTTGGTGGGTACAATTCAGGCGTTTTGAGTGTATTCATTAGAAAACCATCAATACTAGCCAATTTTAGATTCTTTATTGCTGTAAGGATAATTGTTATTGCCATTGCTTCCTATTAGCATTTTTTTGAAGCTCTTGGCCTAAACTAGCCTATTTTCTGTTTCTATGGGTTATCCTAAAATGAATCTTTTAGAAGGGTCCATCATATAACATATGATCCCTTGTATCTGCAATATAATGTTTGGAGAGTACATTCATGATCTAGTATTTTTTTTTAAAGACTTCATCCTGCTTAGTGTTGAATAAGATTTCACCAACATATATTTATATAATATATTATGTAATTATATATTATATTGAAAATACTATTTCAGCAATTGACTTACCCATTGACGAGTGGTGTACTTTTTTTTTTTTTTTTTTGCCAGTACTAAGGTTTGAACTCAGGATCTTGTGCTTGCATGGCTGACACACTACCAGTTGAACCATGCCTCTAGCCCCTGTTTATTTTTCAGCTCCTTTCCTTTTTAGATGTTGTGAATAATACTATTGTAGCTGCTTATGACTAAGTTTTTATGTGGACATAAGTTTCTAGTTCTCTGTGGTTGTATACAGGAGAATGGAATTGTATGGTTTATTGTTTTAGTATTCTTCTGTTATGGAAAGTGGGTATGAAGGACTCTCAGTGTTAAAACAGAGTTCATTTCTTCTTCAGTTATGTCAGGTTGGTCTTGACAAATATCACATGTTCCCTGTATATGTAGAATCTGGACTTACACAGCATATTACAACCAGTGAGGGGGGTCATGTAGTAAAGGAGAGTATTCAAGGGGCTGAGTATGATTGGAATACTTCATATGAATATTCGATAACACAACAAACCTGTTAAAGATGGATTTTTGAAGAAAGGGCTGAGGACTGTGATGCAAGTGGTAGAGTGTCTGCCTAGAAATATAAGGTCATGAATTTAGACTTGTTCTTTTATAAATTCTTCACCAAATGAGCCACTGGTGCCCAGCTCATTCTTTTGGTTTTTAAAACATGTTTTGTTAATTCAGAGTTTTAATGTATAACAGTTACACCATTCCTCTAAAAATCATCAAGTTGTATTTAATATTTTAAAAATGTATTTTAACTTCAAAGACTGATTGTTGAGTTTCCATTTTTAATGACACTGCTACATTCTTACATTTTAGAAAAATTGGAATAAATAAATAGAGCCATTACTTTTCAGTATTATCCACAGCCTATGGAAGGCTGACCTTGGTATTCTAGGTATCATGGGAATTCAGTCATCTCAAGAAGTTGGCAGTCTATAAATTTTATACTTTCTTCCTCAAAAGAACCTTCATCTTATAGGAATGGTGTGTGTCAGGCCATTATGGAAGATACCAATAGGTTTATCTGAAAACAGTAAAAAGATTGTCACTTTATGTCCTCTGTTTTACTATGGCAAAAAACACACCATGAAGTCTTCATTGTAACTGAAATGTGAAGTCTAGTGCATTATTGATACCAACACACAAGGTGCTTTATAACAGGTCATTCTGGTGAACTATTTCTTTTTATATGAATTACAGAGAATGACCATCACTATTTTACTTGGCTGATACACTTATGATCTAGATCAACTTTATGATATAGCCTGGAGTAACAGACACTAAGCATTCCTTGTCTAACTGGTCCCTTGGGGAAGATTTGTAACCCATTCTGCACCCCCCCACACCCCCTCCAGTGCAAGGTACTGACTGATATGAGGGGAAAAAACCATAATATTACTTAGATCTGTTTTCAAGATATGTAATATATTGTTATTAATTATGGCTACTATATAACAGATCTCTTGAGCACCTTCCTTCTGTGTGACTATTCAGGATTATATGAAATACTATTCACCCATTACATTTTAGTGAATCATTTTGGATTCTAGTAATAGTCATAATTCCATTTCACTTAAAGTACAGCTGTATTAATTAGTGCCAATGCTGTGATGAGAATAAAACACCATGATGTGATGAAGAGATGGAGAAACAGCTTAAGTGGGATGCCATGACTGTGCTCTGAAAATGTTAGTTCTGAGAGTCAGCCCTCTGTGGTGGCTCTGATCCCCTTGAGATAGTTTAACTCCTATGATTAATCTAGTGACAAGGAGGGAGGGAATTGCTTTTCTTTGATGTTCCTATTGGGTGATTATACATCCTTGGTATACATGAAATGAGGAAAACTTCAGTATAATAAGAGGAACCCTACTTACTAGGAATATGGCTCAGTAGTAGACTGTTTGCCTAGGATGCATGAAGCCCTGGGTTTGATTCCTCAGTACCACATAAACAGAAAAAGCCAGAAGTAGCACTGTGGGTCAAGTGGAAGAGTGCTAGCCCTGAGCAAAAGAAGCTCACAGAGAGTGCCCAGGCCCTAAAAAATGAGAGAGAGAGAGAGAGAGAGAGAGAGAGAGAGAGAGAGAGAGAGAGAGAGGAACCAGGAAGATGAAATGCACCCAGCAAAATATCTGAGTGTAAATATGACAACAAAAAAATCAAGGCAGGGTCAACTTGCATGTGAATTTTATAACATTGTTGCTGTTTGAGTATTGAGCCCTGGTATGGTTGTTAAAAGAATAATTTACTTAGAATACAGTCAACTTACATATCAATCAGAAGTACTCCAAAAGATGACTTAGGTTTGTGACTGGCAGAGAACTGTAATGGGACTATGCTTGACATCATGGGCCATGAGTGTATTCAAAGAAACTGAGGCCATGGAAAGGTTTTTAAGTGGAAATGAAGACTATATTGCCTATTTTGCAGCAATAACCCTTAATTACAAGGATCTGTATCAAGGGTGATATCATCTCAAGATTAAAGAAAGAGATGCATAGAGGTCCTCCTACCAGTGTGGTAATATACGGTTATACTGGTCCTTATACATAGCTGTGGTTTTCAGTCTCTTGTGATAGTTGCTCTTGCAAGACAATCATACATGACAATTCTTCTTCAAGACCTTCTGGATTGCTCAATTGACTGATTGATGGTGAAAGTTGACACAAAATCCATTCTGATTTTGATAGCCTTTATAAAACTAATAGTTCATAGTCCAGTCCTAATGAGAACAGGCTTATTATGATACACATCTACCTTAAAGAAACATATCTTTTGTTCTTTGCAAACACTAAGAGCAAATCTAGGTATCTCATGTATGTATTTATTCATGTTTCTTCATTTGTTGTCTTACCCTTCTCCCTCCACTTGATCACAAGTGTTCTTTCCTTTGTTGTTAGAGCAGTGCCCGGCACATAGTTATCAATATGAATTTTTTCCAATGAACTGAGAGTAATATGCTCCTTGCCTCTGTGGAACTCAGGGCAGGGGGGCATCTTAGTGATGTAAATGCACAGGATGTCACTATACACAGTGTTGGCACCGGCAGAAAGCTATTAGTAGAAAGGAACCTGGACTTGGGGTGGAATGACTTGAGTTAAACCCCAGCATTGTCATTTCTCAGCTGTGTGAACCCTGGAAGAAACATTTAACCTTGTTTCCTCAGCTGTGACACCCAGCTAATAACTTGGAGGGAGGGCAAATGAGCAAATGTATGGGAAAGGGCTGAGCACAATGCCAGGAGTGTTGTGGTGCCTAAGTAACATGGAAGGACAGAAGTGGAACTGTGAAGTCAAAAGAGAGTCACAAAAGGAGTTTCATGAGGAAAGCAGTAATAAAAGCTGTCATCTAGGAAATTGCAAAACTGATTGAATAAAAATATTATCAAAAGGAAAGTTTGAGGTCAACTCTGCATGACTTTCTTTGCAAACTACCGTAAAGGACAGTGTACAAAGAGCTCACCTTCACATTCACTGAGTAGGACAAACAAATCTAAAAACATCCTTATGGGGTGAAGACTTCCGGGAAGATGGCGGAGGAGCAGCAGAGCCCCAGCTAAGCTCACTTGGACATCACAGTTTTACCACTCCAGAGAAACTTTGACTCCTAGAAAGACAGCCCAAGTAAGTTATAACAGTATAGGGATTCTAGCCAGGAAAGAAAAATCAACTTTGCTGTCAGGAAAACACAGATTTGAGCTCGGGGTCCCGCCACCATGTCTGTGCCGGTGCCTGCACAGCGCCCCTCACTCCACGCACCTAAAGCACACAGTGTCAACCAGGGAGAAATCCTCCAGATGGCGGCAGACAGACACAGATTGCAGGCTGAGCATGGACGGGCTGAAATCGCAGAGAAAGCATGAGTACTCCACAAAAGACATTCTCACTCACGCCCACAGAGCAGCATCTGGAAAGTAGCCCTTCTTCCACTGCCAGAGCAAAGCTCCATCTTTGACACTGGCATAGGGTCAGACCAGATTGGAACTAAAGCGGGCCTTGGGAAAGCGAGGACAAAGGGGCCATATTTGAAAAGGGCAAGAGGGGCCTACAACTGAGAACAAGTTCATCCCAGGAAAACGACCCCTGTCCAGGCGGGAGACTGGTCCTGGGCCTCGGCTCACACACTCAGATGAACTCAGCCAGAGGGGCCCCGCCCTGCCCACCAGAATTTCTAAATTAAAACCGAAAGTGGTGAGCAACTACCAGCGGCACAGAACAACCAGATGGGAGAACAGATGTTATGCCAGATTTCCGGTCCCCAAAGACCACCAAGGAGCTGATACCAATACAAACAAACAAGAGTCTTTATTGAAAGCTGGAGCCTGGACTCCCAACCATCACCGACACAGTGGATCTGGATTGAGAGTCCCGACCCTCAGATAGTCAGGGTTTTTATTGTGATTACAACAGGGGCAGGGTATTTCCAACTTGGAAGATATTTTATTGGATGGCATTTAGCAAGCAAGTCTTGTCCTATTTCTATTGGCTATCTACACTTTCAATTATCTATTTTGGCTTTGATATCGGGAACTGGCTTTGATATCGGGAACTGGCTTCGGTATCAGGAATTGACAATAGATGGTCATGTAGCACTGATGCAAGGGGTAGAGCAAGTCACAAATGGGTTAAGCAAGCCGTTTACAGAAGCAGAATATTGCGGTCAGGCTGACCTAATACCAACTTTATTTTAACAATTGCGACCATGTTTTCCCATTACCACTAAGCAAGCTAGAGTGGGCTAAAACAATCCAGTACTCAATCATAAGTAAACCAACCCAACAGTTACCATGGCATTTTTTTTTATTGACATGTACAAGGCCCAGTGCATATGTTAGATTTTTTCTTCATTCACAAGAGTGCTTCCTTAGGAAGAAGAACTTTTTTTTAAAATTTATTTGTTTATTAATTGAACACAAATTTTTTGACAAGCTATTGTACAAAAAGGGTACAGTTACATAGTAGGGCAGTGTATACATTTCTTGTGATATCTTACGTCCTGTTTTTCTATCTCTTCTCTAGGTCAGGTAGACATATATACAATATACAATGTATCGCGAACATATACAGTAGCCACGTGGCCACACCCAGGAAAGTTCACCTAGGGCTTTAAGTGTAATGTTGATATTAGACCATATGTCGACAGTAGTCTTATATGAATGTACATACATAGCTTTTGAGCTATTGTATTCCCCTGAGAGGTCAATTTTTGACCTTTATATGTTGAGTAATTGTTTGGTTTTAGTTACATACTGTTGGGTCACTGCCCCAGTCCTGTGGGGAATACTATTTGACAAGCAGTTTTTGGTTTCCCAGACTTGGTCTCTACTGTCTCTCCGTCTCCCTTTGTTAACAGTCATATATCAGGGAGATCATGCCCCTTTGTTTTCTGTGTTCTAGGCTTGTCTCGCTCAATATTATTTGTTCAAGTTCTGACCATTTCCCTGCGAATAACAATATTTCACCATTCCTAATCGCTATGTAGTATTCCATTGTGTATAAGTACCATATTTATTGGATCCATTCGTCTATGGAGGGGCATCTGGGTTGTTTCCATATTTTGGCTATTGTGAATTGTGCCGCGATAAACATGGAGGTACAAATGCCTTTTTGATATCTTGGGTTTTGCTATTTAGGATAGATGCCTAGGTGTGGTATGGCTGGGTCATAGGGTAGGTCTATATTGAGCTTTTTGAGAAACCTCCATAGTGTTCTCCACAGTGGTTGTACTAATTTGCACTCCCACCAACAATGGAGAAGAGTTCCTCTTTTCCCGCACCCCCTCCAGAATTTGTTGTTGCCTGAGTTCAGAGTATGGGCCATTCTAACTGTGGTGAGGTGGTATCTCAGGGTTGTTTTTATTTGCATTTCCTTTACTACCAGGGAGGTTGAGCCTTTCCTCATGTGTTTCTTTGCCATTTTTATATCTTCTCTTGTGAAGTCTCTCTTTAGCTCCTTTGCCCATTTCCTAATAGGTTTATTGGGCTTGGAGGGGCTTAGTTTTTTGAGTTCTCTGTAGATGACAGATATCAGGCCTTTGTCTGTTGCTATGCTGGTAAATATCCTTTCCCATATCGTTGGCTGTCTTTCTATTTTGGTGGCTATGTCCTTAGCTGTGCAAAAACTTTTTAATTTGTAGTAGTTCCATTTGTCGAGTCTTTCCCCTATTTGTTGTGCCCCTGGGACTCTGTTCAGGAAGCTCCTTCCTATGCCTATAAGTTCTAATGTCTTTCCTACTCTGTCCTTCAGTAGTTTCAAGGATTCAGGTCTGATATTGAGGTCCTTGATCCATTTTGAGTTGATCTTGGTGCATGGTGATAGGCTTGGGTCTACTTTGAGTTTTCTGCATATGGCTGCCCAGTTCTTCCAGCACCAGTAGTTGAAGAGGCTATGTTTATTCCTTTGTATGTCTTTAGCTCCTTTGTCGAATATCAGTTGGCTGTAAGAGTGCGGTTTTATTTCTGGGTCTTCAATTCTAATCCATTGGTCTTCCGATCTGTTTTTATACCAATACCATGCTGTTCTTGTTATGATGACCTTGTAGTAGAGCTTGAAGTCTGGTATTGTGATACCTCCTGCACTGCTTTTTTTTTTGCCCAGAATTGCTTTGGCTATTCTAGGTTTTTTGCTGCTCCATATGAATTTACGGATTGGTTTCTCTATTTCGGTGAAGAATGTGGCTGGGATTTTGATAGTTATTGCATTGAATTTGTATAACAATTTGGGCAATATGGCCATTTTCACTATATTGATTCTGCCTACCCATGAGCATGGGAGGTCTTTCCATCTCCTTGTGTCTTCTTTGATTTCCCTTATTAGATTTTTATAGTTTTCATTAAATAGGTCCGTCATATCCTTGGTTAAGTTGATCCCTAGGTACTTTATTCTTTTTTTTGGCTACTGTAAATGGAATTGTTTCCATAATTTACTTTTCTGTTTGTATATTGACATTTCTACTACTATTATGCTTATTTCTATAGTCTATGACTATGATCATTTTTTACTGTCCGTTACCATGGTTGTTACCCAGGTACAGAGGTGAACAAGTGCTCCCTACATTTTTAAATGTCAAACTATAAGAAACTAGTCTCACGGGTGGGGGTGCAGCCCTCTATCATGGAGTCATCACCAGAGTTTAGAAGCTGTTATAATTTTAACACAAAAACTTATATTTAGTTACTCCAGTTTTCAGGTCAGCCCTAACACAAATAGTTCCTGAGACAGATAAACGGTCCCATCACAGAGGAAGCCCAATTCCTAGCCTGAAACAGAGCTGAATTCCATAGCCAGCTCCGCCCAGGAGGCCGCCCTGCCCAGAAGGGAGGAGCCTCCCCCAGGCAAGAAACTCTCAGCTGGGTAAACCAGGCCAGAGGCGCCCTGCCCTGCTGAGTCCACAGCCTATTCAGAGCCAGGCATTAAAGGCATCAGCCCCACAGCAAATGGGAGGAGCCATGGTTCCCAAGACTGTTCACATACCCGATCTACAGAAGACACCCAAGTCCGACCTGCAAGCTGTGTGAACTACAGAGCCCCAGGATTTCACTTTTTTTGGGGGGGAGGGTCAAAGTAGGTCCACCCCCTGCAAACCAAAAGCAAGCCAAACCAGCCAAGTAGCAAAATAGACAGCAGACAATACAAGGAAGACTCCATTTTTTCAAACATTTTAAGCTTTTTTTTTTCACTTATGAGACATTGTTGGTTTTTTGTTTTCCATTTTTATTTGTTTGCTTTATCAAGTTTTTTTTTGGTTGCTTGTTTTTCTGGTGTGTTTTTTTTTCAAATAGTTTTTTCTCTGTTTTGTGCTCTTGTCTTCCAGTATATTTTCTTTATTTCTCTCTTCACATTCACTTTCTTCAAGAATTACTTTCCGAGGGGCTGGGGATATAGCCTAGTGGCAAGAGTGCCTGCCTCGGATACACGAGGCCCTAGGTTCGATTCCCCAGCACCACATATACAGAAAACGGCCAGAAGCGGCGCTGTGGCTCAAGTGGCGGAGTGCTAGTCTTGAGCGGGAAGAAGCCAGGGACAGTGCTCAGGCACTGAGCACTCAGCTCAGGCTGAGTCCAAGGCCCAGGACTGGCCAAAAAAAAAAAAAAAAAAGAATTACTTTCCTACAAATAACACCTCCACTCTTTTCTGCTAACTCTCCATTGACTATCATTTTAACCTTGTTCTTTCTACTGATTCTACTCTACTCCACATTTCCACGTCACTGAAACTAAACCAAAATCATCACACACACCCATACATTTTACTCTATTGTCTTTACTACCTCTAACTTACCCTCCTTATTTACTTACAAGAATTCCAGATTACACTGACCCCTGGTTATTGGATAGAGGGTATCTCTTCTCAGTCCAAGTGAATCAAAGGGGTTCTAAGAAAAAGGCAGCCAGTCGAAAAAGAACTTAACATAAGAACAAAAATTCCTCATAGGGTTGTAACAGTAAATAAGTAACTACTGAATACAGGGCTCAGGATTGGTTGTGATATCAAAATTGTATTCTTTAGGAATATCAAATCTAATTTTATATACAGGTATACAAGGGATCTGTATATAATTGTGAACTTCTAAGATTTACACAACACAGCTTGGTAAGGTCTGCTTTGGGTCTTAAACGGTGCTCACAGATGCTTGTAGATTGGCATTCCCAATCCAAATGGGCAGAAGAAACACAAGAAAGATGGCAAACAATGGAGTCTCATCTCCCACTCAAAACAAGCAGGAAGCAGAGCACTCAATCAAAGACATAGAAGAGAACCCTCAAAATTCTCTACAAAGTCTACTGATAAAAATGATAAATGAAAAGTTGGAATCTCTTCAGTCAATTATTCTAGAGCATGAGGAGGCAAAGAAAAAATTAATGGAGAATTTCATGGCCTTCACAAATAGAAAGATAAATGAACTTCAAGAGTCAAATAATACCTTCTGCAGAGTAGGAAAGACGCTAGAACATATAGGCACAGGAAGGAACTTCCTGAATAGAGTCCCAGGGGCACAACAAATAGGGGAGAGACTCGACAAATGGAACTACTACAAATTAAAAAGTTTCTGCACAGCTAAGGACATAGCCACCAAACTAGAAAGACAGCCAACCATATGGGAAAGGATCTTTACCAGCACAGAAACAAAGGCTAATATCTGTCTACTGAGATCTGAAAAAACTAAGCCCCTCCAAGCCCAGTAAACCAATTAGGAAATGGGCAAAGGAGCTAAAGAGAGACGTCACAAGAGAAGAGATAAAAATGGCAAAGAAACATATGATGAAATGTTCAACATCCCTGGAAGTAAAGGAAATGCAAATAAATCAATCCTGAGGTACCACCTCACTCCAGTTAGAATGGCCTATACACTGAAATCAGGCAACAACAAATGCTGGAGGGGGTGCAGGGAAAGAGGAACCCTTCTCCATTGTTGGTGGGAGTGCAAATTAGTACAACCACTGTGGAGAACAGTATGGAGGTTCCTCAAAAAGCTTAACATAGACCTACCCTATGACCCAACCATACCACACCTAGGCATCTATCCTGAACAACAGGTCCCAAGATATCAAAAAGACATCTGCACTTCCATGTTTATCGTGGCACAATTCACAATAGCCAAAATATGGAAACAACCCAGATGCCCCTCCACAGATGAATGGATCCAAAATACATGGTACCTATACACAATGGAATACTGCATAGCAATTAGAAATGGTGAAATATTAGTATTCGCAAGGAAATGTTCAGAACTTGAGCAAATAATGTTGAGCGACATAAGCCTAGAACACAGAAAACAAAGGGGCATGATCTCCCTGATATATGACTGTTAAGGTTGGGGGAGGGGGAGACAGTAGAGACAAGGTCTGTGAAACCAAAAGCTTCTTGTCAAATGGTATTTCCCACAGGTTTGGGCCAGCGACCCTACATTATGTAACTAAAACCAAACAACTAATCAACATATAAAGGTCAAAAATTTGACCTCTCAGTGGATCACAATAGTTCGAAAGCTATGTATGTGTGTTCATATAAGACTATTGTCAACATATTGTCTATTGTCGACAATACATTTAAAGTCCTAGGTGAATTTCTTTGGCATAGGCCACGTGGCTACTGTATAGGTTCTTGGTACATTGTGTATTGTATATATGTCTATCTGACCTAGGGAAGGGAAAGAAAAACAGGGTGTAAGATATCACAAGAAATGCACACACTGCCCTACTATGTAACTGTACCCCTTTTGCACAACATCTTGTCAAAAATTTTTTGTTTAATTAATAAATAAATTATTAAAAATGATACCTTCTGAACAGACCCATATCAAGCATTGAAATAGAAATGGCAATAAATTATCTCCCATCCAAGAAAAGCCCAGATCCAGATGGGTTCAGAGCAGAATTCTACAAGGCCTTCAAAAGTGACCTCACACCAATATTCCTCATACTCTTCAATGAAATTGAAAGTTCACTACCAGACACATTCTATGAAACCAGTATAACCCTCATCCCAAAACCAGTCAAGGACTCATCACGGAAAGAGAACTATAGACCAATTTCACTGATTAACATAGATGCAAAAATTCTCAACAAAATTCTGGCCAATTGTCTTCAACAGGTCATCAAAAAATCATACACCATGATCAAACTAGATTCATCCAAGGGATTCAAAGTTGGTTCAATATAGGCAAGTCAATTAATGTAATCCACCATATCAACCAGAGCAAGGTAAAGAACCACATGGTTATATTTCTGGATGGGGAAAAGGCATTCGATAAAATCCAGCACCCATTTATGCTAAAAGCTCTGGAAAAGCTGGGATTCCAGGGAGCACTCCTGAATTTAATAAAGGCAGTCTATGATAAACCAACAGCAAGTATAATTCTAAATGGTGAAAAACTAAAGCAATTTCCTTTAAAATCAGGAGCAATACAGGGATGTATGCTCTCTCCCCTTCTCTTCAACATAGTACTAGAATTCCTAGGCAGAGCAATTAGGCAAGAAGAAAATATAAAGGGGATTCAAGTAGGAAAAGATGAAGTTAAACTTTCTCTCTTCACAGACGACATGATCCTACACCTAAAGAACCCCATTGACTCTACTCCCAAGCTACTAGAGATGATCCAAAGCTTTGGCAAAGTTGCAGGATATAAAATAAGCCCTCAAAAATCAATGGCCTTTCTATATGCTAATGATCCGAACACCGTGGCTGAAATCCGGAAAGCAACTCCTTTTGTAATAGCCTCAAAAAAACATAAAATACCTAGGAATAACCTTAACCAAACAAGTGAAAGACCTCTATGATGAAACCTTTAAAACTATGAGAAACAAAATTAAGTCAGAACTAAGGAAATGGAAAAACCTCCCACGCTTATGGATTGGGAGGATTAATATTGTCAAAATAGCAATATTGCCAAAGGCTATCTACAAATTCAATGCAATACTCATTAATATCCCAACACCATTTTTTAATTAAATAGAGGAAGCAATCCAGAAATTCATATGGAACAATAAAAGAACCAAAATAGCAAAAGCAATCCTAAGCAGAAAGAACAGTGCTGGAGGAATTGCAATACCCAACTTCAAGCTGTATTATAAAGCTATAGTAATAAAAACAGCTTGGTATTGGCACCGGAACAGGCCTGAAGACCAATGGAACAGAATTGAAGACCCAGAAATGAACCCACAGAACTACGCCTACTTAATCTTTGATAAAGGAGCTTAAAAAATAGTCTGGAAGAATGATAGCCTCTTTAACAAATGGTGCTGGCAAAACTGGTTCAACACATGCAACAAACTAAAACTAGATCCTTATATATCACCCTGCACCAAAATCAATTCCAAATGGATTAAAGACCTCGAAATCCAAACAGATACCCTGAAAACACTAAAGGAAAGAGTAGGAGAAACACTTGGGCTCCTTGGCACGGGACGGAACTTCCTTAACAAAGACTCAGAAATGCTACAAATCAAAGAAAGGATGGACAAATGGGACTGCATCAAACTGCAGAGCTTCTGCAGGGCAAAGGACATAGCTCGCAAGATAAACAGAAAGCCCACAGATTGGGGAAAGATCTTTATCAGCCATACAACAGACCTTTGTCTCATATCTAAAATATATGCAGAACGAAAAAAATTACATTCCTCCAAAACAAAACCACAAAGAACCAATAGCCCCCTCATCAAGTGGGCTAAAGACTTAAAAAGAGACTTCTCTGATGAGGAAATGAGAATGGCCAAGAGACATATGAATAAGTGCTCTATATCACTGGTCATAAAAGAAATGCAAATCAAAACAACACTGAGATACCATCTCACCCCATTTACAATGTCCTACATCAAGAAAACTAACATTAACAAATTTTGGAGCAAATGTGGCCAAAAAGGAACCCTACTTCATTTTTGGTGGGAATGTTAACTGGTTCAGCCACTCTGGAATGCGGTATGGAAATTCTTCAGAAGGCTAAATATAGAGCTCCCCTATGACCCAGCAGCCCCAATTTGGCGCATCTACCCAAAAGACCACAAACAAGAACACACTAAAGCCACCAGCACAACAATGTTCATTGCACCACAATTTGTCATAGCTAGAATATGGAACCAACCCAGATGCCCCTCAATAGATGAAAGGATAAGGAAAATGGTACATATACACAATGCTGGTCGCTGATTCAGCGTGGCATGGAGGCTTATCTTTTGTTTGGTTCTTTTTTCCACTCTGTATCTTGGCCAGAGGAGCTCACCTCTCAGGCAGTTCGCCTTCCTGTGTGGACCGCTCCGGGGCTGTTGTTGTTGAGGGGTGACCCACCCACTTGTGCAAAATGCACCAAACTGAGTGGGCATGGGCCAATGGAGAGCTCTGCCCTGGTAGGTGCGCCTACCAGAGAGGGCACTGCCACTGTGGCCTCACCCACCTGAGCGGCGCCTACCAGAGCGAGCGCTGTTGCCAGGGCCCCGCCCACCTGTGCGCTGTGCGCCCACTACAACGGGCGCTGCTGCTGTGGCCCCGTCCACCTGAGCGGGGTACGACTACCAGAGCGAGCCCCGGGTTGTTGGGTTGTGCTTGTGCCCTCCTGCGAGTCCGCTGTGGGGGGCGGTATGTGTGGGGCCCAGTGGGATCAACTGTCCAGGTGCTGGTTAGCATCCTCAGACTGTGCCTCCACTGTGAAGGGGGTGCGTGATCAGGCCCAGGTGTCCCTGCTGTGCTGGTATTGCCCACCAGCGCCTGTGATTTTAGTTATAAAAGTCCACGAGGTCCAGGCGCCTCGGGTGGGGCTTGCACTGCCGGCCAACCCCTGGCCCCTGTTGGGAAGGGGGCAGGTCCGGTTCCACCAGTTCAGGCTCCTGGGTGGCCTTGGGGCTGCTCCACCCTTCCCCTGCTAAACTCCTGTGACTTCCCAGAGCCTGATGGGAGCTTCCCGCCTGATTTGGGGGTTCTTTGTTCTCTCGGGGTGGGGATGGGGAAGGAAGAGGATCTAGCTTCTTTGTAGTGTTTGGGTCTCTGATAGCTGGTCTCCCGTTGGTGGAGGGGGTAATGGGGGACTCACTGGTCCTGGATTGTGTGTGTGTCCTGCACTGCCGTTGGTCCTTCGGGGGTGGCAAAAGGTCGTGGTGGCGTCCCTGGCTCTCCCCTTCTGCACCACTGGCTTCCCCCCCGCTTATGTCCATTCCCGGTGTGGACCCAAACTTCCCGTCACCGCCATCGCCGTGTGTCTTAGTCTGCACTCTCCCTGGTGTCTGCAGAGTCCCGCTGTCTGGACTCTGCGCTCCCGGCAGCCAGTCTGCCGATCGCCGGGTCCCCTTTCCCAGCCTGGCCCTGTTTGGGCCAGGGTCAGCTGGTGGGAGGAGTGTGCCCCGTAGGTTCTCCGGCTCTGTGTAGGTTTTTGGCTCTTCTTTTTTGCTCCTTTTTGTTTTCCTGCGTTTCTCCACTGCTTCTGGCTGCTGGTTTTGCTAGGTTCTTGATGGGGTATTGTGTGCTGGAGTTCCCAGCTCGTTATTCAGTTGGAGCCAGTCGGGGTGTCTCTCTACTGTGGTGGCACCATCTTCCTCCCTCTCTGTACATCAGTTTGACAATAAAAAATAATTTAAAAAATTTGGCATAAAGTAATTGCACTTAGGTTTTCATTGTGATAGTTCATTATGTGCACATAATATATTTTAGTCTCCCATTTATTCTTAACACATTTAAAAACTAATCACATGAGGGGTTGGAGGTGTGGCTTAGTTGATAGAATGCTAGCCAATGAACCAAAGCACCAGGTATTAGTTTGCGTCTCCATTTCACATGTTAAAATCAAAACAACAACAACAAAAAACCTAATCACATGTAAGAATTTTGCCTAATTCCAAAAACAGATAAAACAGAGTTTATCATGTTTTGCATATGAACATTGGGGGGAAATCCTACAAAAGACTCATCTTTTCTTTTTAATTATAGAAATCTTTGAATCTAGGATGACTGAGATATGAGCAGAGAAAGCCCTAATCTGAGCTAGAAAAGATTTGAGTCAGGTGATGAAAACTAAACCAAACAAGTTACTAAAACAATTCTGAGGAGCACTTTCTTTTTGTATTTGATTTTTTTCCTTCAATTGAACTGTGACTTGTAATTACGGTATGCTCTGAAAAATCTGCTGTTAAATCACATCTTCAACAATGATGATTAAGAAGTGAGATGGTAATAATACATATTTCTGTTTCAGCAGAAGTATCAGGAAGTGACTTTGACTTTTATCTCTTTTTATATTCTCCTCCTCGGTTTTATACTTGACATCAACTGTTGTGTAAGAAAGAACATATTAATTACATCATAATGTCTATAAGAAGAGTATGGTCACTTTCATCCACTGTGTTTTACATGTGCTCTTACATATCAACATACACTTTTGATGTCTATTAGCTATGGTAGTTTGCACTCAGAGAAGGAAAACACCACTCTGCTGCTTTCTTGCACCATAGGAAAACCAATTTTGATGGAAGAGAAGCCACAGTCAGTGAGCCCCATTTCAAAAGTACCTTTCCCTTCCCACAGAGAAGGGTCTTTCAAGTTGCACAGCAGGAAGCTGGCTTAGGAAAATGTGTTGCTCCTGGTGAGAATACATACATGTACAATACTAGAATTACCCTTCAGACAATGAAGCATTCTAGGAAAAAATAAAACTTGACATGTTGAGTCAGAGGGGAAATAGGGAATTGACACAATTGTCTGAATAGAAAGGGGCTGAAGTTGAGTCTTTTAAAGTAATTCCCTTTTATATTTGTTCCCAGATTCTTTATTATTATTATTAAAGTAGTTGCACAAAGGAGTTGCCATTTTACAAAGCAGTTTATGAGTACAATGCATCTAAATCAATGTCATCTTTTTGAACATTCTCACCCACCCTTCCAACTCACCCCTTCCTTCACTTTTCTTTATTTTGTAGAATACATATTGAATTGCATTCTCCCCACCTTCTCCTCTTCATTTGTGTACCCCTCTTGCCTTCACCCCATCTCACCCCTTTTAAGTTCCTGTTGCCTAGTGTTTGTTTGGTTGAGCTCTGACTTTGCCTTTCTAAGGAATTACACTATTTAAGATCTCCCTTGAGTCTACTATATTTCAGTTAATACATTTGTACACACTTACATACCACCCAGTGTATTTACTTATATGTTTATTAACTAATTCTAGCTTCCATATATGAGGAAACATGTGCAACCTTTATCTCTATGGGCCTGATTTACTTCACTTAGCATAATTTTTTTCAGGTCCCTCCATTTCTTTGCAAACAACACAATATCATTCTTACTAATGGATAAGCAGATCTTTACCTAGACTTGTGTGTTTTTACCCAGACAAGTTTTATGACCTTTATGTGTCACTGTCTTTGTAGTTATTTTTGTTCTACTTTTCTACTAGCCTAACCTGCTTAGATACCTTTTGTCAATCCATATTTCCTCATTTAATATCTTTCTCTTTATTTTTTGCCAGTCCTGGGCTTGAACTCAGGGCCTGAGCACTGTCCTTGGCTTCGTTTTGCTCAAGGCTAGCACTCTGCCACTTGAGCCACACCGCCACTTTTGTTTTTTTCTATATATGTGATGCCTAGGAACCGAACCCAGGGCTTCATGTATAAGAGGTGAGCACTCTACCACTAGGCCATATTCCCAGCCCTATATATTTCAATCATTAATATAAGGTTTTCCCTTTTATTAAATCTTCTCTCCTTTCCTTACTGCAAAGTTTTGCTCTTTGGGGTTTCTTCAGTGTTTGCAATGCTAATGACAGGTAGGCATAGTGAGAACAAGGTTGCATAAAAGGCAGAGTACCTGAGTATCAGTCCTAGTTTTGTTACTGATCCTGTGTTTCTCTATAGATCACATTTTGCTCATTGACCTACTTGTTTCTGTCTATTTCATCTGTTTGCCCATTCAGCACTTTTCTGTCCATCAACATAACTGTGGAAGCCCTAGTTTCTTCGTTTATAATGAGAAAATATGTTGTAGTAATAAGATCAAATTTTATACTTTGACACTGTTTTGATAAACTATTATAGAAATTTATATATGGAAATTAAATTATAGAAATATGAAATATTTTTGGGTTGATAAGAATTATTTTGAGACTTTAAAGACTTATTATTTCATCACTTCCTAAATATAGGTTCTCTCCAAGGGAAGAATATATATATATATATATGTACATATATATGTATGTGTGTATGTCTGTCTTCATATAGACAGACTATATATGTGTGTGTGTGTGTGTATAGTGAATGTTTATGCAACTCATACTTCCATGGATATAGTGTATCAAACCAAAATGTGATTTTTCTATCTTGTGTTTTTTTCAAATGATCTGTCAGTAGTCAATATTTTCTTTGGCTAGGTTTCTAGGAGTCTTTTGGTCATCTAATTGCTTCAAATCTATTCTGCCATCAAGTGCATGGATTTAAAGCTGACAAGAGAAAAAGGCGTGATTATAAGATGTAATAGTTAAGCATGGGAATATTATTACTCAGTAACATAATTCAATTAAATATAATTCATATTCTCACTGAGAGAACTTGAGTATGTCTCTAAATTTTATAAACTGGAAACAGTTTTAGTTAGGGATGGCTGGACATGCCTGTGGTCCCAGCACTCAGGAGGTTGAAGCAGGAGAATCATAAGATTGATGTCAACCTGGGCTCCACAATGAGACACAACACCCCCTCTAAAAAAAAATCTTATGTTGATGGTATATGGACTTGGGAGGCTTTGTGTTGAAATTTGGAGGAAATGAATGAAAGAAGTTGAGGACCCATAATACAATTAGAAGAGTTCACATGAAGAGTTGGAGAGATGGGACCTAGCAAGATGGCTGATTTACTCCATGATGCCTCAAGATTCTGCACAAAACCCCACCAGCACAAAAGCCCTTACCAGATATGACAACTCAGCCTTGGATTTTTAGAACCACAGCCCAAGTAAGTCCTCCTTTTCTCCCTCCCTCTCTCCATCCCTCCCTTCCTTCCTCTCTCTGTCTTTCCATGGAATAGGAGTATGAACTTAGGGCCTTGTACTTGTTAGGCTGGAACTCTACCACTGAACTTCATCCCTAGCCTTGCTTTTTGTTGATTAATTTGCCAATAAAGTCTAGTAAACTTTTCTTCCCAGACTGGCTGGTAACCATGATGCTTCAGATGTCAGTGTCCTGAATGGTTAGGATGGCAGGCATCAATGCCTGGTAATTACCTTTTAAAAATAACTTTGGTATTATGTTATGCACAACAGAAATTGGACTAATCCACAAGCTTTGTGATATTACATGCTTTTTAGCTTTTTCTTTCCATGGGCTACTAGGAATTATCTTCCTTATCAACTGATTTTTAACTTAATAGCCCTAATTGCCTCTGGAAAAAAGTTGTGTAGAAAACAGATATCAAATTGGAGATTTGTTCTTAATAGTTGTGAATCCCTAGGCATTTTTTGCCAGTACTGGGGCTTAGACTCAAAGACTGAGCACTGTCCCTGGCTTTGTTTTGTTCAAGGCTAGCACTCTGCCATTTGAGCCATTTGAGCCACAGCGCCACTTCTGGCCTTTTCTATATATGTGGTGCTGAGGAATTGGACCCAGGGCTTCATGTATAAAAGGTGAGCACTCTACCACTAGGCCATATTCCCAGCCCTTACTCATTTTTCTTAGCCTTTTGAAATAGAATTTTCTCTTATATAATAGTTGTATGTTATCACTTTATTGGTTTGTGAAAATGGGGTAAATGTGCTCCAAAGAAACTGAGTGTTTGCTTTGTTACCTAGCACAAGGTTGGTTTTCAGTAAATAGCCCTCAAGTCTGAATTTTCTGTAAATTCTTTTATATTATTTTAATGGAGACAAATTGAGTCTCAGTTTCTATAAGGAAGCTTTTTTTGTGCCCTAATTCTCACAATTGTTGTCATGCTTGAAGTCTGTTGTCTGTATAATCTTCTTGCTTGTAATGGTCTTTCATGGTGAAATGTGTTTTAACTTCCCTCACTCAGTAAAGCAAGTGACATTTTCATGAAGCTTGTCCAGAATGTCTCACATCAGCATTTAGGGGGAACTGAATTTGTGTGTATATCTGTGTATTTGAGTCCTGTTTTGAATTTTGTGAGGAATAAGGAAGTGTACTTTTAAATTCTGTGCCCATCTATCGTAAAGCTTCTTGTTGGTTGTCTCTGAAAGTAGTAACTGTGTTTTGATCTTCCCCCGAGTTACATTTGGGTGGTGGATGAATGTTGTCTAACAATGGGGAATTATATCTTTTAATGAAGCACAAGGCTCTTTGATCTGATAGAAACACTCTAGCCATTTGTGGGGAAGGGACTTTCCAGAGCAGTTTGAAAGAAAAATTGAGATAGGAAATGTACGTAGAAGGAGGCCTAGAAAAGAGAGGAGAGATCAGACAAGGACTCTGTAGTTATCTGATCCAATAAAGCAGAAAGGTTGGGAATCCTGCTGCTAGGGGATGCATATAATCTGTATTATAAATGAGTTAATTTGGACATCCTGTCAAAGATTCTGGCTTACGTGTTAACAGTTTAAAACAGAGTTAGCAATAGGTTTAAAGAAGCTATTCCCATCATTTCTCTGGAAATTGCATAGCACCTGGAAGAAATGTTTTCATTTTTGTTCATCTTTCTCTTTTAACTTTTTCCTCTTTCAAAATTGAATTAATTGTCTCATTTCTAAAGCTACAAGATTTTATTTTAAAATAGTATCTTGTTTAAATAATGATACACCTTTAGTGAAATTAGAAACAATAAATCTATATAAACCAATAAGAAAATATGGAAAAAGAATAGCTAGGTGCCAGTGGCTCATACCATAGGCTCATGCTATAGGCTCATGTAGCTATAATCCTAGCTACATGGGATGCTGAGTTGAGAGGACTGTGGTTCCAGGCCAGCTGAAGCAAAGATGTCAGGAAGATGCTATTTCTACAGAGGAATGTAGCTCTCTACGGGTAGATGTGTTGAGGCATGTCTGTGATCCCCGTGACAATGGGAAACCATAGGCAGATTGAAGATCAGACTCACACCTCTCACACCCCTAAAAACAATCATTAAAAAAAGAAACAAGTGTAATGGAACACCCCTGAGTATTGCTTTTAACTGAAACCTGCTTCAATAAGGTAGTTATATTCACAGATACACTAGATTTATAGATGGAGATTTTTTGAGCACTGTATTTTCTGTAACTATATCCATGTGAAAATATTGGTAATATGAAGACAAGAAAACTGAAAAGATATGTTAGGATCAACATGTTCTTGCAGCTTTCTGGGAAGATGTTGAAGATTAGGAATGGACAGGAAGCAGAGGTGTGGTGAAGAGAAAGCAAGGTGTGTTCACCTGGCTCCCTTTGTTCCTTCTAGGTTGTTTTTTTTTCCAATTTTTATTATCAAACTGATGTACAGAGAGGTTACAGTTTCATATGTTAGGCATTGGACACATTTCTTGTACTGTTTGTTACCTTGTCCCTCATATCCCCCCTCCCCCCTCCCCCTTACCCTTCCCCCCCTCCCGAGACATATTTTTCAAGTATGTGGATGACACACACCCTAGAGTGGGGTCACTATGCACACATTTCCAATGTCATATACATCACACTATATCATTTTTTAAATTCCTAGAAGAAGAATTAATGCATGTTGAACAAATAGATTGTTGGTATTTCTTCCATAGAAAACAGTGGAATGTTAAGCTTTCGAAAACACATAAAAATGAAAGAGAGAAAAAATGCAATTGAAAAGGTACATTCAAAGTTACTAGTTTTATAGGCCATTATTCTCAATCAGGGTTTAAATAATTCAGTATTTTCCTTGGAGGTCACTGTTTGTTTTTCTGAATTTCAGAAGTCTGTACAATGGAGTTAACACTTTAATGTGCTTATCTAAGTGCCCAGTGCTCCTTAATGAGAGTCACCGCTTCTATCATTCTTCCCCACCCTACCTGTTCTTCCCAGATTCATTTCACGTTTTCTACTTCCTTTATCAGAGCATATTTTGACTATGGACTCTAGACACAAACTTACTTGTGCATTCCAGCAACTACTAATACAAAATATATAAACATTTTTTGGTAAATATTCATACCACATAAAAAAACAAGGATGGAACTATGGCTCAGTGGTCTTGTATAAGTCTAGCCAACATGACACCCTGAGTTCAAGTTTCAGTACTGAAAAAATAAATAAAAAGAAAATATAGCACTCTCCTAAAATCCTATGCCATAAGCAAGTCCATGCCAACATTTCAGGTTATATTGGACCAATCAAGGCAAGTTTCTAGAATGAAAGAATTAATTGAAAAGGCTGTGGATGTGGTAGTGCTCAGGAAAGCTGACTGAAGAAATGTGAAGTCAGAGGTTCTGAGCTAATCCTGAGCAGTGATGTAGGAAGGAATGCAAGTGCTTGCATAGTTGTATACATTTGCAAACAAGATCATGGCAAATGGACTTTTGTACAGCTTCTATTTTTATTTAATAAACTTTAATATTACTCTGTGTGATTAGTCTTTCTGTGAAAAGATACTAGGGCTAAGAATTTTGTTGTTTGTTCTGTAATATTTCAAATCAATCCCCTTTGTTGAATGCTCAGATAGATACCTATCTTTTAAAAGCATTAAAGTATACACAGATAAAGATAATTGGCAATGAATCTATGTTTGCAACCACACTTATTTTTCTTAGGATATATTTATAGAAATGGTATCATAATGTCAAAGGATACTCATACTTTAAAACTTCTACTTGATAACTAGGTGCCAGTGGCTCAGGCCTGTAATACTAGCTACCCAGGAGACCATGATCGATCTGATAATTGAAATTTGAAGCTAGTTCATACAGAAAAATCTGTGAAACTTTTACCTCTAATTAGCAAAGAAAAAGCTAGAAGTAGAGGTATGGCTCAATTGGCATAGCACCAGCCTTTGGCAAAAAAGATCAAGTAGATCATTATGACTCAGAGTTCAAGCCCTAGTACTGGCACAAACACAAAAATACCAACACACACACACACACGCACATACACACACACACACACACACACACTTTTAATTGATCCATATTGTCCTTCCCAGGTACAGTCATTCTGATCTCTATATGAGAGTATGTAGTTTTCCATCAATTTCCTCTGGGCAATAGAAATAAGTGGTTTATCATTGTTGTTATTATTTTAAATGCCCTATGTGAAATTATGCCTTTTGCTTCCCTATGGTTTTACCCCTGTTGTCACTGTATTTGATTTTGTTGCCCTGGGTATTGTTTATATGTTTATCTGAACTAGGGAAGGGTACATCAAAATGGTGAGATAAAGGGTAAAAGGTGAACCAATGAATCAGCAATGCTTACAAGACAATAGGCTGTAAATCAAGTGTACTACTTGGGGTCAGGGGAGAGAACTGGGGAGAAGGGAAGGTGGGAGAAAAATGAGGGTGAAGGTAACAGGTTTGACAAGAAATGTACTCACTGCCTTATGTATGTAACTGTAACCTGTCTGTACATCACCTCAACAACAAAAATAAAAAATATGTAAGTAGTTTGATTTAATCATCACATCCACATATTTATGTATATGCATATGTATAACTGTATGTATTGATAGTAATTCTTACCTACTACAATGTAGAATATTCTTTACCTGATAAACATATGACTCTCTTTTATCAAATGATTTGGTCAGCATGTATTTCTTGATGGTCCACACCTAAATGGAATTGTCTTCACTTCCCAGGTGCCTGTGTGAACATCACCCACAGCCAGTGTCAGATGCTACCCTACCACACCACTCTAACCCCTCTCTACTCAATTGCCACAAACATGGACATGGAGAAGTTCCTCAAGTTCTTTATGAACCTCCATCGCCTCAGTTGCTATAAGCACATCATGCTATTCGGTTGTAGCCTCGCCTTTCCTGAATGCATCATCGATGGTGACCACAGGTAATTTGAAACCAAACTCATTCAGTAAGCAGAGCCTAGCTAGATTCTAGGGACAATATCTAAGGGAGCAAAATTACCCAAAGGTCCTAGTTTTTATGTTTGAGAGGAAAAAAAATACTCATATCTACCACAGTCTATTGAAACTGCAAGGTTTAGAAAACTCAGCATAATTTTATGGGGAATAATTATCATTATCCAGTGTGTTAAGTTGATGTCATCAGATGGCTACTCAGTTACTGTGCCAATGAGGGTCTGGCAGAAGGCAGAGCACACTAAGGGGGTGGTTGGAAGTGTTTACTGAAAGGACTATTTTTGGAATTGGGGGCAGGGTAAAAATAAGACATAAGTGATGGTAGCCCTCAGGGGTTTCTAGATAAACCGATGCTGTTTGACTACCTAAGGCTTGAAGGGCAAAGGGGACCTGGAGGACTACAGATAAAGAACCTTCAAGGCCCACAGCCTTGGCTGCCCTTCAGGCATACAGGAGAGAAGAAACCAATAATCTGAGCTCATTCTCATTCCACTTCCTTACTGCAGAAGTAAGTAAAGAACTACCAGCAGGTACAGAATTCAGAGAATTGTGTCATAAGCAGGAAGGAATCAGTAGGAGAGAGTTCTCTTATTGTCCAGACAGATAGAAGGTGTATTTGGAAACATGGGATAATAGGGTTAAGAAGATGGCTCAGTGGTATAGAATTCACTTAACATGTGTGAAGCCCTGAGTTAGATACCAAATACCACAAAAAATAAAATTTAAAATGTGATAATTTTAAAAAGTCATTTATGATTCTAGACACTAGAAATATAATATGGTGGTTACAGTAGTTTTCGATGGTGGTTGTAACAAATTACTAAAAGCTGTGTGGTGTATAAAACAGAAATGTATTATCTCACAGCTCTGGATACTGGAAGTTCAGTATCTGGTAGGGCCACACTCTGTCCTAGGGGTCTGAAGGAGAATTTCTTTTACACTTGACAACTTCCAGGGTTTTCATTTCCTTGACTTGTGGTCATATTACTTCAGTCTCTGCCTCTATCTTCACCGGGCATTCTGTGTGTGTGTGTGTGTGTGTGTGTGTGTGTGTGTGTGTGTGTGTGTGTGTGTGTGTGAGATCTTCTACTTTATTCTTAGGGATCCCTGGCATTAGATTTAGGGCCCATCTGCACACTCCAGAATCCTATTTTTTAATATTAAGATCCTTAATTATATCTACAAGGACCCTTTTTTTTCCAAATAATCACACTCACAGGATCCAGAGGTAAGATATAGACACGTCATTTTGCAGGCACCACCTATAAACACCCTAGTGGCTGGGAAAGCAGGCTAAGGGAGCCATGTGTCACATCTTCCTCTATACAGTGAAAACAGTAGTTAAATTTTACAGAATTAAAGTGAGGATTTAATACTAGAGTGGCCTCAGAGCAGTGCCTGCTCTTACAGAGAGTAATAAATGTCAGCAATTATTACAAAGTTGAATTGAGAAGAACAAGTAGTATTTATGAATTGAGAAGTACAAAGATAGTTTGCGAGCATAGTCTCAATGTAGAAGAATTGCCAAAAATGTAGACCACTATATGGACCAAAAGAAAATTTGATAGGCTACGAAAGGCAGCTGGAGTTGGATTCATGTTCCATTTCTGCTTAGTTTGGTATAATTTTTCTTTTATCTCTTTGCCTTAATTTCTCTATGGGCTTACAGGCACTCAGGAAAAGATGATAAAAGGGAATTTATTCAGCTTCCACTAGCTTCTAAGCTCACTTCAATCAACCACTTGATTTAGAATTTAATCTCAACTTCAATTACCAGTTAGAAAGTTTTGGTTAAATTGTTCATAATTTTCTGAGCACTCTTAGGTAAATTTGCTTTTTCTTGATCTGGCTCATTCCTTGATAAATGTGCTAAGAGGAAAAATTTCCATTTTCTGTTAATAAATAATAACTCATTATGAGTTTACAAGTATCCTAGGAGAAGTTATCCTATTTTTATTATTACATTTATTATTATTTTAAGTTTTGTAACTGTACTTTCAGACCAGCACTATTGTTTGCTTTACACATGGGATGTGTATCCTACTTTAACAAGCAAAATAGGGTCAAGAGAGTAAAAAGTATTATAAAAATTATAAGATCAAACATATTTTTCTTATATTTTACTGTACTGTACCTTTCTATTATAATAGTTTCTTTTACTGCTGGAATTATGAAAATTGTTTGTAGTCCATCATTGAGAAAATAGCTATTCAAATAACTTCAAAAACTAATTTTAAAACATTACAATGGATTGTAGTTTTACACCTGATTCCTTTGAGACTTCAGGTGTTCATTAACTATATATAGGTTTTAACAACAGACTTGAATGATTTTCATTTTAATTATGGTTGCTTTTCATATTTGTGTCCTCATATATGGTAATATAGGCTAGCTGAAATGGAATATAATACACGGAGTGCATCCTAAATATAGGGGGTTTAAATATTTGAGTGCCTCAATAAATAGGGTGGATAAGAAGAGAGAGTGTATGAATACTACTTTTCTCATTGTTGTGATGGTGGCTCATCTTTTCAGAGGGTTTGGTGCATGGTTTCTTGGCACTATGTACCTGGTTGAACATCACAGCAGTGGAAGAAATGATAGATGAGATTCTTTACCTCATGGTGGGACAGGAAACCAAGAGGGACATAAAAAGATGCCAGGGACAAGAGTCCCCAAAGATCTGCTCACAGTGATCTATTTCCTCCTGGCAGGCCCTACCTCCTAAAGTTTTCAAGATAGCACTACTAGCTGGAGACCAAGACCATAACAAATGAGACTGTGGGGGAAAACTTCCAGACTGCGCTGTAAAAAAATGACAGTTTAAAACTATCTGAAAGTAGCTAGCAAGAAATCCCCAGTTTAATCCGCCAAAAGAGTAACAGACATTTGTGGATTTGTCTTTGTACACAAAGTGTAAGTATAGCATCTATGTTTGGAAGGAGTGTGTATTGCAGTCATACATGTTTGATACTTTTCCTCATCTTGTTTAAATAAATGACTCTAGTTTTATAAGAGCTGAGAAGATTTTAATTTGGCTTGGCTTCTAGAAGAATTTCAGGAGACCCCTTTGAGGTTTTTTTTCTTTCTCTTTTTTTTCATTTTTTTCATATTTTTATTATCAAACTGATGTACAGAGAGGTTACAGTTTCATACGTTAGGCATTGGATACATTTCTTGTACTGTTTGTTACCTTGTTCTTCATACCCCCTCTCTCCTCCCCCTTTCCCTTTTCCCCCCTGAGGCGTTCAGTTCACTTATACCAAACAGTTTTGCAAGTATTGCTTTTGTAGTTGTTTCTCTTTTTTTACCCTGTGTCTCTCAATTTTGGTATTCCCTTTCAATTTCCTACTTCTAATACCAGTATACACGGTTTCCAATATACTCAGATAAGATTACAGAGATAGTGTAGGTACAAACACAGGAAGGTGATACAAGAACATCATCAATAATAGAAGCTACAGATACAGATGGGACATTGAAAGTAGTTACAACTGTGATATAACAATGGTTTCCATAACATGGAGTTCATTTCACTTAGCATCATCTTATGTGTTCATAAGGGTATAGCTATTGGGCTCTTGTGATGCTCTGCTATGACTTGCCTAAACCTGTACTAATTATTCCCAATAAGGGAGACCATAGAGTCCATGTTTCTTTGGGTCTGGCTCACTTCACTTAGTTTTCATCACCCCAGTCATCTTTTCATGCTTTGCAGAGAAGGCTTAAAGTTAGGAATTTGATGTTTGTTATTGTTCTCTCTCCCCTACCCCCAGCCCACAGGAATATTGATTTGCTACCAGGTCTTTAGTGGAGAAACTTAATACCTGGGTCAATGAAAAAAAAATTTTTTTGTCGGTCATGGAGCTTGAAATCTGGGCCTGGGTGCTGTTCCCGAGCTTCTCAGCTCAAGGCTAGTGCTCTACCACTTGACCCACAGTGCCTCTTCCAATTTTCTGGTGGTTAATTGGAGATAATGAGTCTCATGGACATTCCTGCCTGGGCTAGCTTTGAACCATGATCCTCAGATCTCAGCCTCCTGAGTAGCTAGGATTATAGGCACAAGCCACTGGAGCCCAGCTACATATTCTTTAGCCAAATGACTAGAGATTAAATATCATATCATCAACCTAGGAACTGCAGGACCATTCCCCATCATTTACTCAATACCTATAATAGATGTTTAAGATCAAATGGGTTTCCCCAAATAAGTGTCCTTAAAATCTTGATGGTGTAGTCATAATCATATATGTTTTATATGTTCAGTGGAGATGAACAAGTTTAATCTAGCAGCTTCAGAAAATGCACTTTAAAGTTAGGGGGCAGATAAAACTTGATTCAAATGCAGATTTGCAACTTGTCAGTGATAAGATCTTGGAAACCTTTATTAGCTTTTTGGATACTCAGTGTCATATCTCAGTAATGAGAATGATGCCATTGACCTCATAGAGGTCATTTGTGAATGTCTCTGTGTGTATTTCCAGGAATGGCTTCTATAAAGTGCTCATATGTGGTCTACACTGTCTGTCCTATGTTCTCATAAATAGCCACTCCTATTTTGATACTGTAGTCAAAGATGGTATAGGAATTTTTTGGAGAGTATAGATTTTATCACCTCTTTCAGAAGTAGAGGATATGTGTTTCTCTCCCATCCTTTCTAGTTCACGATCCACTTAGTTGACAAAGTGATCATTTAAAAACACAAATAGTGTCATTCCCCTGCTTCTCTCCTCACAGGGGCTTTCTGCCAGACTAAGAATTCAAACTAAACTCTCTGCTATGGCTTTTAAAGCCACTGTTGCTTATCCACTGTCATGGGCCTGGCCCTAACCATGAGGACCATCTTTCCTGTTCTCAAAAAATGTTGAAAAACTTTTTTTTTCTGGAAAAATCTTATACCTTACATTAAGATCTCTGTCTCAAAGTCCTTTCAGCACAGAAATCTTTTCTTTTTTTCTTTTTCTTCTTAAAGAATTATCTTTAAGTAGTTGTACAAAGGAGTTACCATTTAACAAAACAGTTTATGAATACATCTTGATCATTGTCACCACTTTCAACATTCTCACCCACCCCTTTTGGCTCACCCCTTCCCTCACATTTCTTTCTAATCCTCTTCAGTAAATTTTCTGTTTTCTCTGTAGCATGATGTCTCTTTTGCTTATCTCTGTGTTGTCTGTCTTACTTTAAAATTCTACAGGAGCAGAGAACTTGCTGACTCTGTATTCCTTATGTACTCAGTATTCAGAACAGTGCTCAACACATAGTAGATGCATGGTAGATATTTGTTGAAATAAAGAGTAAGTAAACTCTTTAATGAGGGAACCCTTATAAAAGCCTAACTCAATTGGAGTTAAAAATATGCTATGGTTGTATACTTTTTTCCATAAATTTTATGTTCTTGAAAAATCTATGCATGAATCAAGCTTTATAGGTATAATTAAAACAACTGCAGTTGTCAGGTGACTTGGATAATATTTTCAGAGGTGATTTAGCATCCTTTGGAATGAGCTTTAGTTGGCAGATTAACCACCTAAGTTTAACTTGCATGTCTCTATCACTGTTAGAATCCTTGCACTAATAGTTGAAAGAACTCAAGGTTGTGTCTGCATTTTGGCTTGATGGGTTCACATTTTTGTTCGAATATTAACTTGTTTGTGCTTAGTTAAAAAGATATTGAATGAATTCTATTTGAAGATCTTAGAATTAAGTTTATATAAAGAACTGAAACAAAATCTAGTCAACTGTCTAGGAGAAAATGAGAGATGTGGTAGATGAGAATGTTTGTTCATGTGAGGAAAGTTGGGGAAAGTGAGATGTGCAGTCCTCTGAGGTTTCTGAGCCTTGATGTGGAAGAGGAGCCATATTGCTTCTGTTACTTCTACTACGGGCAAAGGCAGAATTGCTAATTGAAAATCATTGAAGAGTTGCATAAATACAAAATGGTCTGAGAACATGGTGTGTGTAAGTTATCACTGGAGATATTTAGCCTGGCTGATGAGAATTTCCTGGAGTTGTTTAGTAAGGAATCTTATATCTTTGTGGTGCAGGGTTGGTTTCCCGTTGAATGGATCATGGCAGGTCCATACATAGTGGCCCAGGGTACTGAAGATCTGAATTCCATGAAACAAGGCAAATAAAATTAAGTGTATCATATCATTTTTCAGGGTTTCTTATATGTTTACTTTAAGAGTCATAATCAGAGAATGTACTTGGAAGTTTTGTGAGGGGTCGTGTTGACATCTGATGATTGTATCCAGTAACCACACATGGAAAAAATGTATTAATTATACACAACCAGCATAAGCTTATTTTATGACATTTTTCCTAAAGAAAATAATGCTTATAATCTAAATTAAGTTACTAAGAATTTTAACTACATCTTCAAAACCTTATCTGGTCATATTTAGTAATATGAGAATAGTAGAATTGAACTTTTTCAAAATTTGTACTTTCAAACATTTATAGGTCAGTACTCAGGGGAAATAGATGAGTTTTGTTACTATGACCAGCTAGATATGCTGAAAGTTCCTCAAGTGTACCAGCTAACCTAGAAGCAGTAACTTTCTACTTTGGCCAGTAACTGCCACCTGGCTGTCCAGTCCTATCACGGATCTGTTCCCAACACCAGGCAATGCTGAAGAGAGAGACTGCCTCTTGGCATTAAACCTGAAATATCAAATGATACGTGAAGTTACATGTCATGAGCCAAAGTGACTGAAACTGTAGATAATCTGCAATCATACTTGCTGACTTACTAGTCAGATTGGTTTCATTATACAAAGATATAAAACTGGATAGTCAGGCCATGACGGATGAGATCTTTCTGTAAAAGCTTTTATATGTTACGGACAATCTAGAGTACATATTACCTCACCAAGAGCGGTGGAGTCGTTTGTTTACTTTTCTCCCCAATAATTCATGGTATTATGTGGATGTGACTTTAATTTAGAAATCATATTTGATTTGATTCATTTGCAGATCCATACTCTTGCAATATTTCACGGTCTGCAAAAATCAAAACAGCTGCTAAATTGATTTAACAATTGCAAGCTTCTTTTGTGATTTGTTAATCCCCTCTCCCATGGGTCCTAGTAACTGTGCCAAATCCTAATGAGAATCAGCATTATGTTGGTTACAAGGGTGTGGGACTTTATACTCTCTTGTAGGAATTGTGTGGTTTTCTAATACTCATACCCATCTTAGTTCAATCTGTGTTTATCTGTTGATAATTTCCTTGTGTTTCTCTGTTTTAAGAGTGGTGCCCTACAATTAGCATGTAAGATAGTACATCTATCAGGTATTTTCCGTCCATTAGCAGTTTTATCGACCTTTCCCTTTTACATGAGAATAATTTAAAAACTGAATGGTATGCAGAATTTGCTGACTTCAAGGAGAGAGGATTTCAAGGGCATGGGCAATGGGAACTCACAATATACAAAATATGAAGGCAAGTGGTGATGATTCTTTTTTATTCTTATAAAAATTTTAATTTTTATTATAAAAGTGTTGTACAGAGGTACATCAAGTAAAGAGTACATTTCTTTTTGGACAATGTCACCCCTTCCCTCACTGTCTCCTAAGATTTCTGCCCCATTCCTCACCCATAAATTGTATAGTTCACTGTGTTTCAATGTAATGTCCACTGAGTACTAGTATGTATTTGTTCACCCTTTGCCCTTCCACTTCTGTGCCTCCCCTCATACTCCCACAGACATATAAAGAAAAAGAACAAAAAGAAAATAAAACAAAAACAGCAAAAAAGAAATAATCTCCTTTTTCCATTTTCTAGATTCATTTAGATAAATATTATTTTATATGGTCAGATGCACTTAGGCATTGCACCTTTCTGTTCTTCTCCTAGGAGTCTCCTCCTTGGGTCTTACTGGTGATGGTTTTTCTCCTAACTTTGCTACTGACAGCCTTCATCCAGCAAGGATCTGGGTCTCGTCAGTTCATGGTTTAGTTTATTGAAGAGATGTTTATGGAGGGCGGGTTATGCAGAATAAAGATTCAGTTGCAAAATAAACTACACAGAATGCCTGCATCTGGAGAGAAGACATTACAAAGGTGAGAGATAGGCAATTACAAAAAAGAAAACATTTCCTAGATAATAAATAAACAATATCACACAGCAATAAGTGCATTGGAGCAAACAAAGCAGAGAGTTCTGGAAGGGTAGGAGAGAGTGGCAAGAAGTATAATTTTGAGTGGTGTAATTTGGGAAAAACTGCACTGTTATTTGGTGAGGTTACATTTGATCCCTGAGATTATTGGAGTCCAGAAGATGGGGAAGAGATGGAGATCCCTTGGGTAAATGACTGAACTGGGGAACAGTACATGATACTCCTGTAAACAGACATTGTTCCCAAGAATGTGAGTGTGGAGGAAGGCATGAAGGAGAACTGAGTGGGGATTTCTAGGAACATGTAGAACCTGAGATCTCCTTCTCAGCTCATGACATAAGTTTCTTTGGCAAATTTGTTGAAGAAAATGTTATTGAATTTGCTATAGTGTCAAAACACCCATTGTCACCTATAGGGCAACAGAAGCCTCCTTTGAGGCTAGGAATATGGAAAATGAATAAAAGATGGTACTACTTTCAAGTTTCTGAGTATAGTAAGGGACCAAGTAGGGAAATAATTCAGTGGTTTTACAATGTGATCAGTTTACAAAATGTGCAAGTAACGCAAAGAAAGATAAAATCTTTCTAATATGCTTCTGGAAGACTACCAGCAAAGAGATAACAGATGAAAAGGAATTTTGGAAGAGGAAAAAATTGCCATATGGATAAAGTGGAGAAAAGGTATTTCTGGAAAAGTACTACACTAGACCACCATACGTTAGAGGAATGATAACTAGTTTAGTTTATTAGAACCTTAAATGAAGTGGGGGAGGGAAGAACAAATGGACTTAAAACATTTTCAGAAAGTAAGGTTGGCAGCACTTAAATGATTAATGAGTAGGGAGGTTGAGGGTGAGGAAAAGGATTTTGGACTTGATATTACCATGAAGAAAGTTATGTGTATCAAAGGAAGAGTGATGGTTGGCTTAATATAATTTCTTACTGTGGTTCAAGAAATTCATGCAGTAATTTTCCTTTGAGTGGAAATTAAAAACAGCTTTCTTTCTATAGGAGATGACATGATTTATATGACATGATTTATTGGCTCCATGAAATGAACACAAAGAATAAACAACAGCTTTCATTCACAGCATTTGCTGACTTTTAGGCTGTAAACACTCATACCAGATTTCAAACTAATAATCGTTGCTTTATCTGCTCACATGCCACTGAATTTTATCTGTCCACAAGTATTTGTTGAGCCCTCTTTAGGTGTGAGGTATGCAGTGGTGAACTGGCAAATTCTCTTTTTGTTCTCCACATCTACTTTGAATCCTTCTCTGTCCTACATCTTTCCTGGATGTTAGTTTCAATAATGGCTAGTTTTTTTTAAAGCTTAGTATATCTCAGCTGATGGAAGACAGAAACAGAGACTGGAGTGCAGGGGTCAGACAGGTTGACTAAAGATTCCTTGTGGTCTTCTCTGTCAAGTTACATGGGTTGACTGCATCCCACTATGAGAAACCATGGCTCTTGTCAGACAGCCTTCCCTGCATGATTGTCTCTGAGCTTCAGAAACTGTTCCAGCCTTTTCTCTTAAATATCAGAGGCTAAAAGCTCCGTACCTTAGCTTCCTGTTGTCTTTGGTATTGATCTTATGGAGCCATCACTTTGTAGGTGACTTTCTCATTACACTCTGCAATTGTCTACCTTTACTGAGTCAGCTCTTCTCTATTGGAACCACAGTGTCATAGATAAAGAAGAGCATAGTCATGGTTTGTTTTGTTAGTGTTTCGGGCAAATATAACCCAGAAATGACCTCATTCTTTCTATTATTTCTCCTATGTTGTGAGATAATTGCAAATACAAGCATGATCTTGAACAATTTTCTGGTTCTATGTTTAATGGAGATGGAGAAGAAGGAAGCATCATTTCTGCCTTTCTCATACCCTTACCTAAGCCTAAACTTTTACAAGATCTCTTTCAGTCACCAGAATGGGCTGACACAGGAAGCTGACATCATTACAGAGAGAACAAACCAGCTTTTTTTTTTTTCATTTCCAGCAATGGTGATGAATTAACACTCTTGTGTCACTTGTGGGTTCACTCTCCTGTGTTATATGTCAAAAGGAGCTATCTAGATGAGACATTTTGGTTCTGAGATGTTTTTATATTTGTTTCCTCATAATAGAAAAGAAAGAAAGGAGTGTATATAAACAGTCTTCTACCATTAATCCTCTCTTTATGGCTGTAAGGGCCACCAATCTGGGAGCTGCTAAACCGACTTTGTGGGCTTATTCACCAAGCAATGCAATCTAACAAAGATAAATTTAGGACTATCTTTAAAAAGACACAATAACTCTGTAAGTCTCGTCCATGAACATCAAGCTACACCGAACTCATTAACATGTCTTTGACAAGAAAGTCATGATAAAGGAAAAGTATATTTGTTACTTATTATTGGTCAACATCTTACCCTATTCACAGTTGCTTAAAACAACACACATGGATTGTGTCATTGTTTCTGTGAGTAAGCAATCTGGGAATCTCTTAGCTGTCTGACCTGTTTCACAGTCTATTTGGAAGGTGTACTTAAGGTGCTGGCCGGGGCTGAGGCCTTATGTAAAGCTAGACTGTAAAACATAGTCACCTTTAACTTCATGGATTGTTGAAAGGCTTTCAGTTTCTCGAGGACTGTTGGACTGAGGGCCATTCTCAAGTCATGTCCCATGGGCTTTCCTTGTAGGGCCTCTTGCTTCATCAAAGCCAGCTAGATTTCAAACTCCTTGCCTCCTATTGCTGGAAGCAAGTCACTAATTCAGCACATATTCACCAGGAAGGGCTCACACAGTTCATGGATTCTGGGAGGCAGAAATATGTGGCTATCATCTTAAGAAGGCTCTTAGCATAAAAATCTCTTCTCTTTTTCATTTTCATAGAGACTGAGTTTTGAACTCTACGCTCTCCTAACATAGTTAAAGGTTAGTCTATTTACTAAAAGTAAAAGTTGACAACTAAAGACAAGCCATGATCCCGAACAAAGATTAGAACAAAATTTGAATCATGCCCTTAGTTTAATTAAAGGTATTAGGCTGCTGTTAATTTCCTGTTTATAACTATTATAATTATAGTAAATAATTACTTTGGGTGATCCTGGATGAAAGCTATATGGAAATTGTTTTGTATGATTACCATAACTTCTTGGTAAATGTAAAGCAGTTTAAATTAATAGTTAGAAAAAATATGATTTTTACATCATAAAAATCTCCTGGCCATGTAAATTTACTTTGTGGATTTTAGATTTGTAGATTATTCAAGCATTTTGTTCCATCTTTATTAGAACTAGATTAAAGATGCATCATAACACTTTTTTGGAGAAAAAAACCTCTAACAAATTTAGGGAAATGCAATTAACTTATTGTAATTATTTTAATATATCTTTCTTTGTGAAAACATATTTAGATTATCATTGTATGGTATCATTAGTTGTATATATGCAATATTCCACAAATAATATAGAGGTAATGTAAGAGCTTTCTCTTTTAATTATAGTTGAATTGTGCCAGGGATTTTTCCCCCCACAACACCAGTGTCCTTCACACATCAATTTAAAAGAATCATCATTTCTAAAATAGTATTTCTGATAGCCAAAGTGGACCCTTCCTGTGCTGAGCACTGTTTTTCAGTTGCCAGTGTACTTGTTGCTTAGATATAGATGCTTATATTCCAAAATAGTGTGGCCTGTCTCATCACACTGTTCCTTGTGATAAAAAGCAGAATATTTCACCCCTTGAGAGGCAGTTGAATTTCACACGAAGCAAGAAGAAATAGCTTCTCATTTTGATTACTATTTTAAAGGGCTGCTGGTTATTAATGGTTTATCACTATTTTACATGTCTATCAAATTAAGGCTTATGGGTTGTGGTTGGTTACATCTCTTAAGAGAACTATTTGGAAGCACTTTAGATATTTTTCTTAGGTTCTATTTTTAGAATGGAGGGCCTAATGGTATTTTAATGTGTCTATGTATTCCCAAGAAAAGTCTTGAGAAAAATGTCTGTTACCTGTTCCTCTGAGAAATACCGCATTAAAGAATGAACATTGATTTACAGACAGGTCATAGCAAAGGACCATGACAAATAGTGCAAACTCAGGCTCTTCCCAGCCCCTCACTTTTCAGATGAGAAAACTAAATCTTATCATGGGTAAACTATTGGCCCAGGATCAGACAGTGGAGGAGTGATAATGTGAAAGTTGTTGGGCGGTTGACCTAGAAAAGTGACCATCACAAGATTCATGAGGATGAGTCTGTTTCTGAGTTAAAGACTTAACTGTAATGAAAGGAGAGACATTGATTGAGATGCACTATATTCATAAACAGGCATGTTGAATTGAAGTCCCTAGGTATAACTAGAGATAATAAATATATACTTCACTTCAGGAGGCAAAAAATCAGTCTGCTGGGAATCTGAGTGAAACTTCATTGTCAGTCCCATGAGATACTCTGCAGAAAAACTGAAGAAGAATCGGAAAATAGAGTCTCAGAAGTGAGGACAGGTTCAGGAATCACTTTGGAGTTGCTTCTCCTCCCTCAAGAGTCAGCATTATTTATAGGTATTTCCTACTTTAAAAACAACAACTCAAACAAACCACTGCATGAAGTGGTACCCAACATTTCGTCAATTCCTTTGTCCCAGCAAGCAGTCTGCTTTTAATGAAGCAAAAATATCCTTAAGGTTTTAGTGCCCATCTATTATTGCATCTTCTGTCCCTCATCTCTCTCTCTCTCTCTCTCTCTCTCTCTCTCTCTCTCTCTCTCTCTCTCTCTCTCTCTGTGTGTCTGTCTTTTAATTTGAAGCCCCAGTAGAGACTAACTAAACTACTTGGGAGTGCAGCTTTGATTTCAGAAATGGAAGTGTATATTTTGTGCACTTTGATAAAGTTGGTTTTCTTGGTGGAGTGATGGAGTTGGGGTGGTCAGAATATTATCCAGACATTGAGACCCAGTATCAAGGATGGGGCAGAGACACACCAAAGACAAGTCTGGCTTGTTTTATAGCTTTACTGTGGGCCATCTTACACTTAGAATACAAGAGAGCAGAAATGCATTTACCCATTTTTTACATGCTGCTTAGCTTCTTTGACAAATACTATATAAACTGTGGGTTATCTACCGGGTTTTATAGAATGAAGGGCAATTCAAATCACCTGGTATATTGTTAAAGAATAGGAAAATGTGTATCAAGATTAGTTTGAAACTTATTTTAGTGGTACTTCTGTTCCTGAAGAAAGAACTTAACTGTAGTGCAGTAGGGAATTGAATGAGTTCTTGGGTAAGTCTGTATGAATTCTGAGCATGGCTCTGCTACCCATTACTGTAGTGAGCTTAGAGAAAACTTATTTTACCATACTTTCATTTTTTATTTGTGTATTATGGGTAATAGTTGCAAAAAAATCCCTCAATCATACAGGACTCTTGTGTGAGATATAAATAATGCATGTAACACACAGTGTCTACCAAAGTATAAGTGATTGCTTAGTAATCTGTACTTATATACCATAATTTTATTTGATAACATGTAGTCTAACTTCTGTGGATTAAGATTTAGAAAAGGAAATACTTAAATGCAATGCTATTTAAATATCTCTCACTTCTATGTATACCTCATATATTTTCTAAGTGTCAATCAGCTATTTTTTATACCAAGACACCTGCCTGGACCAACTCATATTTTATGTTACAAAGGTAATTCTTTCAAATGCAAAATTCCATGGCACAATTCACTATCCAATTTAGTTACACATTAATTTCTGTAGATAACTGTATGACTGTGACTATAGGACTCTAAAGGTTATTCAGTTTTAGTGTAACTTGCTGAAAGTTAAGGCCAGAATGTAATGGTTATCAGAATGTAATTGTTATCAGAATGTAATTGTCCAGTACCCCTTTTCTACATTATATATCAAGATTCTCCCATTAGGACTCTTCTATAAAACCTGTGAGTTCTGTTTTTATCTCTCTGGATGGTAAATCTAATTGTATTTCTATAATCTGTAGAGTAGTATTCTGTAGTCTCTACGATGGATGAGCTTGTTTGATCAAGGAGTTTATAAAGCTTAATTACTAGGTCCTCATGTGAGAACAGGCAATGTGAGAATATAGATGGAGCATGGTGTCTGTTCCAATGTCTACCATTAGCGAGGTAAAAGTAGTGACCTTGAGTCCATCCCAGTGTCTTTTTGGCCTTGAGTCCAGGCCAGAATCAACCTGGACCATTGCTTGTAAATGAGGGATTTTAACGATGTGTTATTTAAAATTTCTTACAGGTCTACCATTGTACAATTTTGTGATATCTACATATGGGAAATGTATGTTTTCTTTCCCAGTTTCCTGAAAATCCATCAAAATATCTTTGGTTGATAACCAACAAGGGCAAGAGATACAATCTCTATCTGTGAGGCAGAAGAAGCCACCTGGATCTGAAAGGAAACAATTCAATGGCCTTGGCATTGTTAGCATCCAAATTTCCATCCACAAAGCTGTGGGCTATCTGGGAGTGTTTGTTAGCATGCTAGGTGAATAAAAGCAAGCTCCAGAGGCATCACTGATCTTAACATTAACATACATTGTTTGATTTCTTCTACTTTGCAGAGGACAAAACAAAGATCTGAACAGATAAATAACCACACATGGTCTTCTAAATTGTTACTTGTCTGTACAATGCTTCTTTTCCAGGGAGGTAAGGAACAGCAATCTTCCTATTTAGCAGATATATTTTGAATTTCTGAAAGAAGAAAAAAAATTAAAAAATGAGAGTAGCCAATTGTGTGACCTAACCAATTTTCTGCCTTTGCAATTTGTAGCCCTTCGTGTCTGCCTTTTCCCGTCTGTTGGCAAAAAATAGAATTTGTTTGGGTGACCCAGTGTATTTAAACCCAGGAAATTAAGAAACATTTGGAATAAAAATCATTTGGAATAAAAGTTTCTGCATTTATGGAAGTAGCTTATTCCCTCTAGAATCCAGATGATAAGGTGGCTGAGATTGTTTACCAAGGGCCAAATATAGAAATGTAAATTTTCATCTATGAGAATACCAGGTGAGACAATACCACACCATTGATGGTGAACTTGAGTATTACTGTCATTTGAGAAGTTGTTTCATAAAAAAACATTCATTGTCACCTTTCCCTGTTCTTCTAGGCATGGGCTCCTGCCCTGTCGATCTTTCTGTGAGGCTGCTAAAGAAGGCTGTGAATCTGTGCTTGGGATGGTGAGCTCCTCCTGGCCCAGTTTGCTCAAATGTTCCCAGTTCAGAAACCAAACGGAAAGCAGAAATGGCAGCAGTGTTTGCTTCTCTCCGGAGCAGGAAAATGGAAAGCAAAGTAAGTTTCTCTGTTCTGCCTCATTTCACAATTTTTATTGGAATATAGCATTCATACATATATACATATTCCCATGCACACAGCAAATGTGCAGTCCGACTTTAACAAAGTACCAGACCACAAAAGAAGAGACAGGATATTAACAAAAACTAAGAAGAAATGTACTCTAGCCTTCTCATAATTATATCTCATGCATTCTCTAAAGAAATCTGGTTAGTTCACTTTGCATATTTCTTTTTTTTTCAAATTTTTATTATCAAACTGATGTACAGAGAGGTTACAGTTTCATACGTTAGGCATTGGATACATTTCTTGTACTGTTTGTTACCTTGTCCCTCATAACCCCCTCCCTCCTCCCCCTTTCCCTTCCCCACCATGAGGTGTTCAGTTCACTTACAGCAAACAGTTTTGCAAGTATTGCTTTTGTAGTTGTTTGTCTCTTTTTACCCTGTGTCTCTCAATTTTGGTATTCCCTTTCAATTTCCTACTTCGATTACCAGTATACACAGTTTCCAATATACTCAGATAAGATTACAGAGATAGTGTAGGTACAACCACAGGAAGGTGGTACAAGAACATCATCAATAATGGAAGCTACAGATACAGATGGGACATTGAAAGTAGTTACAACTATGATATAACAATCGTTTCCATAACATGGAGTTCATTTCACTTGGCATCATCTTATGTATTCATAAGGGTATAGCTGTTTGGCTCTTGTGATGATCTGCTATGACTTGCCTAAGCCTGTACTAATTATTCCCAATAAGGGAGACCATAGAGTCCATGTTTCTTTGGGTCTGTCTCACTTCACTTAGTATAATTTTTTCCAAGTCCTTCTACTTCCTTACATATGGGGCAATGTCATTCGTTCTGATCGAGGCATAAAATTCCATTGTGTATATGTACCACATTTTCCTGATCCATTCGTCTACTAAGGGGCATCTGGGTTGGTTCCAGATTCTAGCTATGACAAATTGTGCTGCGATGAACATTGTTGTGCTGGTGGCTTTACTGTGATGTTGTTTGTGGTCTTTTGGATAGATACCCAAAAGTGGGGCTCCTGGGTCATAGGAAAGTTCTATATTTAGCCTTCTGAGGAATCTCCATACTGCTTGCCAGAGTGGCTGAACCAGTTTACAATCCCACCAACAATGAAGTAGGGTTCCCTTTAGGCCACATCCCCTCCAACAATTGTTATTGTTAGTTTTCTTGATATATGACATTCTTACTGGGGTGAGATGGAATCTCAATGATTTTTGATTTGCATTTCTTTTATGGCCAGTGATGTAGAGCACTTTTTCCTATGTCTCTTGGCCTTTCTCATTTCCTCATCAGAGAAGTCTTTTTGTAAGTCTTTAGCCCACTCGATAAGAGGGCTATTGGTTATTTGCGGTTTTGTTTTGGAAGAAGGTAATTTTTTCAGTTCTGTATATATTTTAGATATGAGGCCTTTGTCCGTTGAACGGCCGGTAAAGATCTTGTCCCAATCTGTCAGCTTTCTGTTTATCTTGCGAGCTATGTCCTTTGCCATGCAGAAGCTCTGAAGTTTGTTGCAGTCCCATTTGTCCAACCTTTCTTTGGTTTGTAGCCTTTTGGGGTCTTTGTTCAGGAAGTTCCGTCCTGTGCCAAGGAGCCCAAGTGTTTCTCCTACTCCTTCCTTTAGTGTTTTCAGGGTGTCTGTTTTGATTTCGAGGTCTTTAATCCATTTGGAATTGATTTTGGTGCAGGGTGATATATAAGGATCTAGTTTTAGTTTGTTGCATGTGTTGAGCCAGTTTTGCCAGCACCATTTGTAAAAGAGGCTGTCTTTCTTCCAGACTATTGTTTTAGCTCCTTTATCAAAGATTAAGTAGGTGTAGTTCTGTGGGTTCATTTCTGAGTCTTCAATTCTGTTCCATTGGTCTTCAGGCCTGTTCCAGTGCCAATACCAAGCTGTTTTTATTACTATAGCTTTATAATACAGCTTGAAGTTGGGTATTGTAATTCCTTCAGCACTATTCTATCTGCTTAGGATTGTTTGTGCTATTCTAGATCTTTTATTGTTCCATATGAATTTCTGGATTGCTTCCTCTATTTCATTAAAAAATGGTGTTGGGATATTAATGGGTATTGCATGGAATTTGTAGATAGCCTTTGGCAATATTACCATTTTGATTATATTAATCCTTCCAATCCATGAGCGTGGGAGGTTTTTCCATTTCCTTAGTTCTGACTTAATTTCTTTTTTCAAGCTTTTAAAGTACTCATCAAAGAAGTCTTTCACTTCTTTGGTTATGGTTATTCCTAGGTATTTTATGTTTTGGGGGGCTATTGCAAAAGGAGTTGCTTTCCTGATTTCAGCCTTGGTCTTCGGGTCATTAGCATAGAGAAAGGCCATTGATTTTTGAGGGTTTAGTTTATATCCTGCAACTTTGCCAAAGTTTTGGATCAGTTCAAGTAGCTTGGGGGTAGAGTCTATGGGATTCTTTAGGTATAGGATCATGTCATCTGCGAAGAGAGAAAGTTTAACTTCATCTTTTCCTATTTGTATCCACTTTATATTTTCTTCTTGCCTAATTGCTCTGCCTAGGAATTCTAATACTGTGTTGAAGAGCAGGGGAGAGAGTGGACATCCCTGACTTGTTCCTGATTTTAACGGGAATGGCTTTAGTTTTTCACCATTTAGAGTTATGCTTGCTGTTGGTTTGTCATAAACTGCCTTGATTATATTCAGGAATGTTCCCTGGAATCCCAGTTTTTCCAGGGCTTTTAGCATAAATGGGTACTGGATTTTATCGAACGCTTTTTCCGCATCCAGAGATAAAACCATGTGGTTCTTTAGCTTGCTCCGGTTGATGTGGTGGATTACATCAATTGACTTGCATATATTACACCAACTTTGCATCCCTGTGATGAATCCAGTTTGATCGTGGTGTATGATTTTTGGATGATCTGTTGAAGTCAATTAGCCAGAATTTTGTTGAGAATTTTGGCGTCTATGTTCATCAGGGAAATCGGTCTATAGTCCTCTTTCCTTGATGAGTCCCTGCCTGGTTTTGGGATGAGGGTTATACTGGCTTCATAGAATGTGTCTGGTAGTGAACGTTCTCTTTCAATTTCATTGAAGAGTTTGACAAATATTGGTATGAGTTCTGTTTTGAAGGTCTTGTAGAATTCTGCAGTGAATCCGTCTGGACCTGGGCTTTTCTTGGATGGGAGATCATTTATTGCCATTTCTATTTCAATACTGGATATGGGTCTGTTTAGATGGTTTAAATCTTCATGGTTAAGTTTGGGGATATGAATTTTTTCTAGGAAATCATCCATTTCTTCTCGAATTTGTTGGCATAAAGGTTTGCAAAATAGTCCCTTATTATTTTCTGAATTTCGGTTATCTCTGTGGTGATGTTACCTGTTTCTTCTCTTATCTTGTTTATTTGAGTGTGCTGCCTTCGTTTTTTGGTCAGGTTTGCCAGGGGTCTGTCTAACTTGTTGATTTTTTCAAAGAACCAACTCTTTGTTTTGTTGATTCTTTTGATGGTTTTTTCGTCTCTCATTGATTTTATTCTGATTTGATTTTAATTATTTGTTTCCGTCTATTGACTTGGGGTGTGGCTTGTTGTTCTCTTTCAAGGAAATTAAGGTGCTTCCTTAAATTTTTGAGTTGCTGTTTCTCCAGTTTGTTGGTGTATGCACTCAGAGATATAAATTTCCCTCTGAGTATTGCCTTTGCTGTGTCCCAAATGAGCTGGTACTTTATGTACTCATCTTGGTTGAATTCCATAAACATTTGAATTTCTGTCTTAATTTCTTCAATGACCCATTGGTGGGTCAGCAGTGTGTTGTTTAGTCTTCATGAATTGCAGGATTTTCTGTGGTGTCTGTTTGAGTTGAGCTCTAATTTTATTCCATTGTGGTCTGAGAGAATGCAGGGAATGGTTTTGATACTTCTGAATTTGTACAGATTTTCTTTGTGCCCTAAGATGTGATCCATTTTGGAGAACGTTCCATGTGCTGTGGAGAAGAATGTGTATTCTGTTGTTGCTGGGTGGAATATTCTGTAGATGTCAGTTAAGTCTAGTTGGTCTATGCAATTATTTAGTTCTGTGGTTTCTTTGTGTTGGGGTCTGAACGACCCCTTTCTCCCCCCACGGGGAGAATGGTAACCACAAAATATATGAAAGAGCACTCAGCCTGGCCCTCCGCCAGCAGAAGGCCAAAGGCGTGCTCACACGGGCAAGCGCTAAGTTGAGGAAAGGTTGCTGAAGCCTCCCCTTCCCCCAGTCCCCTCACATGTTACCAAGGGCGGAGGCGAAAAGGAAGGCATCAGGGACACGCTGCGGTGGTGGGAAGCATCTCAAAGACTTTAATATGGAAAGGCACTTATATAGAAGTAATGGCAGGAAAGAAAGGGGGCTGGCCAAAGGGCCAGTCATAGGCTAAGGACCATGTCCATCAAGTGACATCATGAAACTTCCTTTGTGGGCGGGCCAACCCCATCATGGTGGCACGCACGTGTTCACCTCCCAAGGGGTGGAGGCTTTCTCTTCCTGTTGAGGCCGGAAGGTGGGAGGGGCTCCATCCCATTGTCCCAGGGCTGGGGGGAAGGACAGCCCCCAACATCTCCCTCTTTTTGTTTTTTTCAATGAGCAGGGAATGCTGTAACCACATGGTATGTGTGGGCATAGGGCAAATGCTGACATAAGATCTGTGGGACCCCTTCCACAAAACTGGGTTGAGGGGTAGGTAAGGGTCCATCCGTCTGGCTATGTCCGGAAGTCGGAATCCTCAGCTGGTTTCTGCCAAGTGCAGGAAGGTGCAGACAGCAGCCCTCTTTTGTTGGTGAGGTAGAAGCTGAAACTGGCATTCCCGGCAGTTCACAGTAGCTGATAACTCAAACATAAGTGATTAGTAAAACATTCTTTTATATAAACATTGAAGCCAAGGTGCTAAACCTTTGCGTTTACTTTTTTAAACATTTCTATCATAAAACATTGGGGTTGAGTGTCAATACCCTCAGCTCCTATTTTCTTTCCAATGGGACTCCCCAAGTCTAGCAGCATGGGGAGAGGAAAGGAAGAAGCATGGTGCAAAATTCCTTTAGTTTCTTTGTGTGACACTGTAGGCAGTATTACCATGGCAAACATTGAGCCATGAGACACTCAAGAAGGAATCTAGAAAGCAAACAAGGAAAGGAAGCTTGGTTGCCTCCTACCGTACGCAGTCCTACTTTCCATATTTTCATGGGAGAGCAGAAGTCCAACATAATCCTCCTTTTCCTTGGGAGAACAAGAAAACATTTTTCCAGAGCGGGTGCTCTGGGTTTAATTTTCCAATCTGGAAAAACACATATACTGTACTCCATCCCACACTGATTCGGGATGATTTAAAATTTCTTGATAATTAACATAAGCATAACTAATCCTGGGGAATACCCCCCCTTTTGTTTTTTAAAATTATGACACCGGCGGCCACCAGGCAGGGAGTATGGATGGAGGTCTCGTCTTCTGAAGCTACTTCCTGCTGGCAAGGGGGCGACGTAAATCAAGGGCCCCTGGTCAGCCTGGCAGTCCGGTGTAGCTGGCAAAAGTTCCCATCATTACCATGAGGATGGTCACTGGGGCCAGAGAGTGCTATTGTTTTCTCCAGCCCCTCCTGCATCTTTGGCATACCCAGAAGTTTCCAAGGCTAGTGCCTCCAGGGTCCAGGCCTGTGTTAAGGTGATGACTGTGAACGGCAAATTCCCAATTGGTGATCTCAGCAAGAGATGTTATTCTGTCAAAAGACACTTTTGAAAAGGTCAGGCAAAGTATTGACAAGTTCTCAGAGCGAACAGGTAAGGAGAAACGACTGAAAGAAGTGTTTAAAGATAGAAAACTGCTTTGGCATAGCCAGTCAGAGGCAAAAAAATAAATATATATATATACACCTATATACAACTGGCAGAAAAGAAGAAAATGGACAGGAATTATCTCTCTCGATCTCCCGGCTCTGATCCATTTTGAAAGGGTGAAACAAGGCAGCTCCCTTTAGGATAATATGGCACCATTCTCCTCTCACTCCACTCCACCTTTTCATCTCCTGGACTGGCTAAGTCCCAGGAATTTCAACGTTTGTGGCTGGAATTGCATTTTCCCATCTGTATTTGAACTCGGGGCCTGAGCACTGTCCATGAGCACTTTTGTTCAAGGCTAGTGCTCTACCACTTGAGTCACAGTGCTGCTTTAGCCTTTTGCTCGTTCTCTGTGGTTGAGCTCTCAATCTGGCTCTTTGCTGTTTAACTGGGAGGTGGGATTTGGGAGAGATTTTTTCCTTTTGCCCGGGCTGGCTTTGAACTATCCAGGGAGTCATAGTCCTACAATCCCTTTTTTATTCCCAATTGAGCAACAAGGAAAAAACAGCAGAGATAATCCATTTGTAACTCGTTGAGAACTGACCAAAAACTGCTTGTTAAGGTTTTGCTATAACACTTAGAGAACATGAGATTTACACGCCATCAACTTGAATCACGCCAGTGAGTCCCACTGGCAAGTGAAAGAGAACACAGATAAATGACAACCAAGGGCAAAGGGTTAAAGCAGTGTGGAATCCTCAGTCTCGGCAGTGGCTGCGTCCCTCATCCCAATTTAGCAAGTTCCACGCCATGCGATGGGAAACTCTAGGCAAGGCTGTAGTGGCATCTCTGGATAGACTCACATCTCGCTCTGGTTTGCCTGTAAAATTTCTATATAGATTGGTTAGGGTGTTTAAAATTTTTTCCCATCATTTTTGGCTCTAGTATATCGATGCCCTTCTGGTTGAAGCAGGTGAAAAGACTTTCTTAATCACAAAATTCACCTGGCTAGCTGTGACCACTAACATAACTATGGTGACTTAACCTGGAGTAACTGTTAGGATGGGACTATTTACATCCTCACAAGGCTCATAAATCATTTGAACAGCTTCCAATGTGAGAGAGAGCAAAGAATCATTAGTACTGAAACCAGGCAGTTTGGGAACAGACTGTGGTGGCATCTTCCTGTATCCAGGGGCTGCCACCATCCAGGCGGCTAGCACATATGTCCACCTGTATCCTATGAAGCAATATATTAATCCTGGGTCAGGAAAGTTGAGGTTAATAGTCACATTTGTATGAAGCAATCCCAATTCCTTGATCTTGAGAGTTTATGAGAACACAGGAGAGAAAAATGGGAAGGTAAAATCTTAATTTATGCCAAAGAGTTGTTAAGACTAGATGCACACTTAACTTTTAACACACTGAATATAAAATAACACACTAGTTTCATACCATTGTACTTTTAACACATGTTGCATAATTGAACCTTATGGAAATTTTTTATAGGCACCTTTATTTGCATTGAACATTGGGCTGAAAACCTATTCTTATGCTTTTAATTCTTACCAACAACCACACACGCGCGTGCACACACACACACACACACAAAAATACCTGAGCGCTCTTAAAATTGCTTTGATTGGCCATTTAAATTTTCTGGAATTCCAGCGGCAAATGATATTAATTTGCCCATAATAGAACCACGTGGTTAAATAAAAAACAAAAGGGAAACCTGTTAATTACACACTCCCAATATGACAATTTTTAAATCACAGTGGACAAGCAAACCCTTTTATCCATCTAGAAAAACTCCAGTTGATTTCATATCTTTGATCTGGTAAACATGGAAGTTCAATCAAATTACCTATTGCCGTATTAAAACTTTGTTTTTCCCTTTAATATTTTGTTTTGCTTCCCAGTTTGAAGCTTTCCCTTGGCTTTAACCCGGCCTGCACAGAGAGAAAATGTGCAGGCAAAGAGGCTTAAGTCCGAGTTCCCGCCCAGCCTAGGGGAGTCTGGCACGCCCCTCACCTGGGGGGAATGGGTGGGGCCCCGCCTTCCACATGGTGGACCCCATTGCACTCCACGTGTGTGTTAAGTCAGAGAAATCAGGATTCAACCAACTCACCTGAATTTCTGAGCTTAACAACCATTGGCGGGCACAAAGCAGTTTCCGCTCAAAACCACAGTCGCCAGGCTGCAGCAGGTCCGGCTACTCCGGGCTGCTGCCGCCGCTGCTGCCTCCTGCACACCCCAACGGGAATGCCGGCCCATGGCCATGGCCCTAAACTGCACGCCACGCCCTTTTTTTTTTTTTTTTTTTTTTGGTTTTAACTCCATCTGCAGGCTGGGGCCGCAGGCAAGCTGCTGGCTCCGCCCAGCCACTGTAAGCACCTAAGCCTGGCCAAAACAGCAGCAATCTCCCCCAAAGCTCTGCCACCGCCATGCCACGGCTTCCCACATGGCGGAACCGCGCTTCCGCCACGCCGTGCTCGGCCCGCCACATTCGGCTGCCCAAATGCTACCGAAAAGATGCCCGGTGCCGCCTGAGGCCACGCGGGCCCCAGAGCACGCAGCTCACAAACCCGGGGCCGCGCGGAGCCCAGACTGTACTCCATGCTCAGCCCTCGAACGCCAAACCGCTCCGGCGCTTGGCCACCCACTGCTTCTCAAGCACCACTGCAGGTGCCGGGCGGCCGTCTGGCCCTGGGCGCGCAGAGCAGAACCGACCCCAGCCCGGGGTCACCATCCTCTTGCTCCGGCCCCACTGCTCCACTGACATGTTTCTGCGGAAGGCGCACCCCACTCCCTCCCCCACCTGGCACGAAATCGCCACGGTGGGGCAACTCTCTGGTGCCGCATCCCTCGAAACCATGTCTGGCCTGTCTTGTCTCCATGCTTTCCCCCATCTGGAAGGGCAGGACCCTCCTCTAAAAACCCTACTTAGCACAATCTGTGGGGATACTGTACTCCGAACTTCCCGGCCGTATGATTCGCCCCACATTGGGCGCCAGAATGTTGGGGTCTGAACGACCCCTTTCTCCCCCCACGGGGAGAATGGTAACCACAAAATATATGAAAGACCACTCGGCCTGGCCCTCTGCCAGCAGAAGGCCAAAGGCGTGCTCACATGGGCAAGCGCTAAGTTGAGGAAAGGTTGCTGAAGCCTCCCATTCCCCCAGTCCCCTCACATGTTACCAAGGGCGGAGGCAAAAAGGAAGGCATCAGGGACATGCTGCGGTGGTGGGAAGCGTCTCAAAGACTTTAATATGGAAAGGCACTTATATAGAAGTAATGGCGGGAAAGAAAGGGGGGTGGCCAAAGGGCCAGTCATAGGCTAAGGACCATGTCCATCAAGTGACATCACGAAACTTCCTTTGTGGGTGGGATAACCCCATCATGGTGGCACACACGTGTTCACCTCCCAAGGGGCGGAGGCTTTCTCTTCCTGTTGAGGCCGGAAGGTGGGAGGGGCTCCATCCCATTGTCCCAGGGCTGGGAGGAAGGACAGCCCCCAACATCTTTGTTCAGTTTTTGGCATGTTGATCTGTCCAGAGGTGATAGTGGAGTGTTAAAGTCCCCAACTATCAATGTGTTTAGGTCTATGAGTGTTTTTAGAGTCAGTAGTGTTTGTTTGATGAAGTTGGGTGCTTCTGCATTTGGTGTATAAATATTTAGAATGGTTATATCTTCCTGTAGGAGAGATCCCTTTACTAGTATATAGTAACCTTCTTTGTCTCTTCTTACCTTTTTTAATTTGAAGTCAATTTTGTCTGATACTAGGATTGCAACTCCATCCTGCTTATGGGGGCCATTTGCTTGGTAGATTTGATTCCAGCCTTTCACTTTTAGAAGATGTTTACTTTTGCTGGATAGATGTGTCTCTTGGAGGCAGCAGAAAGATTGATCTTGATTTTTGATCCATCTTATGAGCCTATGTCATTTGATTGGACAATTAAGTCCATTAATGTTGAGAGTAAGGATTGAGAGATGCTCATTTGTTCCTTTCATTATCACTATCTTGTTTAAAGCTGTGTCTTCTCATTTCTTGATCTGCTGTTTACTATTTAGGGTTCATTTCTCTGTCTGTATTGGGATCTTGATTATTTTCCCTGTATAGTACATGATGGAGGATTTTCTGTAAAGCTCGTTTGGTGGAGATACATTGTTTCAGTTTTTCCTTACTGTGGAAGACTTTTATTTGACCTTCGGCTATGAAGGAGAGTTTGGCTGGGTACAGAATTCTTGGTTGGTAGTTATTTTTATTTTGTGTTGGTATACTTCATTCCAGGCTCTCCTTGCTTTCATGGTCTCTGCTGAGAAGTCTGGGGTAATTATGATTGCTTTTTCTTTATATGTGTTTGTTTTCCTCTCTAACAGCTTTAAGGATTCTTTCATTGTACTCTACTGATCCCTTTTTGTTCACTATGTGTCGGTGGGATGTCCTATTCTGGTCTTGCCAGTTTGGGGTTCTAAATGCTTCTTGTATCTGTATAGGCCTTTCCTTCTGGATATTTGGGAAGTTCTCAGCTAATATTCTGTTGAATAGGTTGCCTATCCCATTAAACTCTTTCTCCAAGTTTTCCTCAATACCTATTATCCTTAAATTGGGCTTCCTGATCGTGTCTTGAATCTCCTGTAGCCATCTGTTTTGTTGATTGGACTGGATTTGTATTGATTTTTTATCTTTCTCCATAGATTCTAGGGAATCTTCAGCTCCTGAGATTCGATCCTCTGCTTCAGTTAGTTGGGACTGTAGGCTAGCTACTTGATTTTGAATCTCTTTTCCTCCTGACTGGTCTTTCCCGATGATTTCCATGTCATTTCTTAGGTCCTGTATGGACTTATTTACTTCATTAACTTCATTACTTTGGTTTTGAGTGTTGTCTCTCAAATCTTTAAGCTGGCTAGCTATCTTTTCATTTGACTCTTGAAGTTCATTTATCTTTCTATTTGTGGATGCCATGAAATTCTCCATTAATTTTTGCTTTGCCTCCTCACGCTCTAGAATAATTGACTGAAGAGATTCGAACTTTTCATTTATCATGTTTATCAGTAGACTTTGTAGAGCCTTTTGGGGGTTCTCTTCTATGTCTTTGATTGACTGCTCTGCTTCCTGCTTGTTTTGAGTGGGGGATAAGACTTCATTGTTTGCCATCTTTCTTGTGTTCCTTCTGCCCATTTGGATTGGGAATGCCAGTCTAGCAGCACCTGTGAGCACCATTTAAGACCCAAAGCAGCCCTTTCCAAGCACTGTTGTGTAAATCTTATAAGGTCACAATTATATACAGATACCTTGTATATCTGTCTATAAAATTAGATTTACTATTCCTAAAGAATACAATTTCAATATAACAACCAATCCTGTGCCCTGTATTCAGTAGTCACTTTTTTACTGTTACAACCCTATAAGCAATTCTTGTTTTTATATTAAGTTCTTTTAGGACTGGGTTTCTCTATGAACCCATTTGATTCACTTGGATTAAGCAGAGATACCCTCTATCCAATAACCAGCAGTCAATGGAACCTGGAGGTCCAGGTAGTAAGTCAGGAGGGTAAGTTAGAGGTAGTAAAGAGAATAAAGTAAAATGTATTGGGGTGGGGGCTGTGATTTTGGTTAAGTTTCAGTGATGTGAAAATGTGGAGAAGAGTAGAATCAGTAGAAAGAACAAGGTTAAAATGATAGACAATGGAGAGTTAGCAGAAAAGAGTGGAGGTGTTATTCATAGGAAAGTAATTTTTCAAGAAAGAGAATGCAAAGAGAGAAATAAAGTAAAAATACTGGAAGACAGATACACAAAACAGAGAAAAATTATTTTAAAAAGAAAAAAATAAAAAGGAGAAAAACAGAAAAACAAACAACCAATCCAAAACAAAACAAACAAAAAAACTTTATAAAACAAACAGGTAAAAATGGAAAAAAAAAAAAAACAATGTTTCAGAAGTGAAAAATTTTTTTAAAAAAAATTTAAGTTTTAAAAATATTTGAAAAGAAAAAAAAATGGAGTCCTCCTTGTTTGGGTGGTCTTTCCCCAGTCTCTGGTTTACTTGCGATGGTCTGCAGTCTATTTTCCTGATTGGCTGGTTTGATTTGATTTCAGTTTGCAGGGGGTGGATCTGTTCTGACCCTTCTCCCCTGTTGTTGCAATCCTGGGTCTCTGTGGTTTGCACAGCTTGCAGGTAGGCCTTGGGCATCCTTTGTAGATGAGGACGTGCGCAGTCTCAGGAACCATGGCTCCTCTGTCTGCTGTGGGACCGTGGCCTTTAATGCCTGGCTTTGAATAGGCTGTGGACTCAGCAGGGCAGGGCACCTCTGGCCTGTTTTACCCAGCTGAGAGTTGCTTGCCTGGGGGAGGCTCCTCCCTCCTGGGCGGGGCAGCCTCTTTGGTGGAGGTGGCTATGGAATGCAGCTCTGTTTCAGGCTGGGAATTGGGCTTCCTCTGTGACGGGACCGTTTAACTTTCTCAGGAACTGTTTGTTCCCCTGTCTGGTGTTTCCGTGCCTCTGGGAGCTGCTCGCCACTTTCGCTTTAAATTTAGAAATTCCAGTGGGCAGGGCGAGGCACCTCTGGGTAAGCAGAGGCCTAGGACATGCCTCCTGCCTGGGCAGGGGGTGTTCTCCTGGGCGGAGCTGGCTCTCACTGTTCGGTCCCTCTTTTCCTTTTCAAAGATGGCTACATTGACCTCGCTTTCCCCAGGCCCGCTTTAGTTCCAATCTGGTCTGACCCTATGCCAGTGGCAAAGATGGTGCTTTGCTCTGGTGGTGGGGGAAGGGCTACCTTTCAGAAGCTACTCTGTGGGCGCGAGTGAGACTATCTTTCATGGGGTACTCACGCTTTCTCTGCGATTTCAGGTAGTCTGTGCTCAGCCACCATCTGGAGGATTTCTCCCTGGTCTATGCTGTGTGCTTTTGCTGCGCGGAATGAGGGTCACTGTGCCAGGCACTGGCGCTGCGGTGGGATGCTGCCCGGAGCTCAAATCTGTGTTTTCAGACAAGCAAAGTTGATTTTTCCTTCCTGGCCAGAATCCCTGTACTGTTAGAACTTAGTCTTTCTAGGAGTAACAGTTTCTATGGGGTGAGAAAACTGCGATGTCGGAGGGAGCTCAGCTAGGGCTCTACTGCTCCTCTGCCATCTTCCCGGAAGTATCCACTTTGCCTATTTCTGAACTTAATCTAAATGGAATTATATAGTATATGACCATTTTATATCTGGGTTCATTTGTGTAGAATCATTAGCAATTCATTGTTTCTATTTTGTGGTTCATTTGTTCTCATTGTTATTTAGTATTCTAATATTTGTTTATTCCACATTTTTTATCTATGGTGTGCTGATGATAGTTGATACGTTTCAGTTTTCTGTCTTCCCCCCCCCCCCCCCTTTATTGTCAAAGTGAAGTACAGAGGGGTTACGGTTACAGTTTCATATGTAAGACAGTGAGTACATTTCTTGTTCAACTTGTTACCTCCTCCCTCATTCCCCCCCTCCCCTCCCCTAGTCCAACTCCCCCCATGAGTTGTACAGTTGGTTTACACCAAATGGTTTTGTAAGGATTGCTTTTGGAATAGTTTGTCTTTTTATCCTTTGTCTCTCAATTCTGGTATTCCCTTTCCCTTCCCTAGTTCTAATACACATATATACAGTATCCAGGATACTAATATCAGATACAGTGATAGTGGGGGTACAAGCACAGGAAGGGAATACGAGAGAAACAACAACAAAAAAGGTGTGGTTTCACATGACATGTTGAAAATAATTACAACAATGATATAACACTTGTTTCTATAATGTGGAGTTAATTTCACTTAGCAACATCTTATGTGTTCATAAGGGCATAGCTATTGGGCTATTGTGATCTTCTGCTATGACTAGTCTAAACGTGTACTAATGTCGGGCTACACTGATATGGGGGACACTCAGCCCTATGCGCTTTTTCCTCAGGCAGGAGGCCAGAGCGTGTCCCGATTGGGGCTAAGCCGAGATGGGGATTGAGCCGGCAAAACCACCCGTCCCAAAGCCCCCCCTTACGTCAAAAGCAGACTGGACATGGAGATTTCAGGGAGCCATCTGATGGACTTCCATTTATTCAGGGGGAGGGCAATTGCATTTATTACAGTGATGATGGCAGGAAGGGGAGGGTCTTGGATTGCCTAACTAGATACTAGCGATTGGCTGACAAGCTGTCAATCATAGTGATGTCACAGAATTTCCTCTATGGGCAGAAATCATGGCCCATAGAACTGCCTCCCCTGGCCTCAGCTGGTGCCAGTGTGGCACATGTGCTTACAGATGGAGGGCGGGGCTGGCTTAGCTCCCTCTTCCTGGGGAGGTTCCAGACCCGGGGAGAAGGTAGGAGTGACTAACAGCCAAGCAGCCCCAGGAGGGGAGAAGGGGCCTGCCTCCTAGGTATAGCCAGACCCCAGCATACTAACTATTCTCTATGAGGGAAACCATATAGTCCATGTTTCTTTGGGTCTGGCTCACTTCACTTAGTATAATTTTTTCCAAGTCCTTCCATTTCCTTACAAGTGGGACAATGCCATTCTTTCTTGAGTTTTCTGTCTTATGAATAGGGATGACCTTCATACTTTTGGACAGCTCTTCAGCTGACCATGGTCATATACTAGTACAACAAAGTAGTTTTCTAAAATAGTTGTATAATTTGTACTTCTAACAGTGATGTGCGAAGGTTACAATTGTTCCAAATACTATCCAACCCTTGGTACTGCCAGTCTATTTCATCTTAGCAATTCTAATGGGAGTAATATAAGATTTTTTTCATGGTTTTGTGCATTCTTGATGAAATTTGACCCCATTTTAAAATTTGAATATCCTTTTATATGTCTGTACAAATATTTTGCCCCATTTTGGTGGCCTATTTCCTACCTACTTGTAACTTTGTTTGCATTCTGGATATGCTTTGTTATGGCTTTGATCTTAAATATCCTCCAAAGGTCCAGATGCCGGTGGCTTCCATCTGTAATCCTAGTTGCTCAGAAAGCTGAGATTTGAGGATTGCGATTTGAAGCCAGCTTGGACAGGAAAGTTTGTAAGACTCTTATTTCCTCCAGTTAACCAGTAGAAAGATGGAAATGCAGTATGGTTCAAGTTTGTAGCGCACTGGCCTTAACTGAAAGAGGTAAGGGACAGTTCCCAGACTCTAGGTTTAAGAACCACTTGTGATTTTTGATAAAGAGTTAATCTGTGGCAATAGAATGCAAACAATAACCAAAAGACTTGAAACGGCTACATTAGGTCCAATAGATTTTAAACAAAAAACTTCTGTTAGGCCCAAATAAACATAGACTCCATGGTTTCCCTCTTTGCTAATAATTAGTATATGTCTAAAATAATCCTAGAAGAGAATCACAATAGCTCAGTAGCTATATCAATAGCTATGTATAGCTCATGTAAGATGATGCTAAGTGAAATGAACTCCAATACATGGAAACAAGAGGGTTTTCATTGTTGTTGTTAAAGTGCTGTGTGAAGGTATTTCTTTTTCTTTCATTGTTCTTTTGTTTTCTATGCTTTATCCCCTGTTATCACTGTATTTGATTTTGGTATCTAGTGTGTAATATATACATTTAACTGAATTAGGGAAGGGAAGGGAACAACAAAATGGTGAGACAAAGACAAATGGTGAACCAATACAACAGTGATACTCACAAGACAGTGTTTTGGAAATGAACTTTACAAATAGTGTGGGGAGGGTTCAGGAGGGAAATTGGGAGAAAAACAAGGGAGAGGGCAACAATGTTCAACAACAAATATACTCACTACCTTACATATCTTAACTGTAACCCCTCTGTACATCACCTTGACCAAAAAAAGCTGCTGTTAGAGAAGGAAAATATTATTAATCATAAAATACCAATTCATGGTCTTGGAATGTATTTCAGTGATAGAGCAGTCCTTGGTCTCTAGCCTTAGCACCGATGTCAAGCTCAACTCATAAAGAAAATATATGTTTTTAAAAAACAGGTCCTATAAACATAAATTGGGGGTAAAAACCCTAAAATATAGAAACTTAACAATTATACTTGATTTTCAATAATGGGTAGAGTAACTAGCCAGACAGGGGACTCATAAATACTTTAGGTCAATTTTTTCTACCTGTAGAATACTTCCCCCAACAGTGACAGAATCTACATAAACATATACACACATAACACTTTTCTTTTTCAAATTTTCAGCCTATCTAGTGTCTAAATGTTAAGAATGTCTTTTATAGATAGTATATAGTTGAGTTATATATTTTTATCCACTTGACAAAGACGATTGAAACTTTTTAATTCATTTATAGTTACTTTATAAGATTTTGCATGTGTCAGGGCTGGGAATGTGGCTTAGCAGCAAAATGCTTGACTAACATGCAGGAAGCCCTGGGTTTGATTCTCAGCACCACATAAACAGAAAAATCTGAAAGTGGCACTGTGGCTCAAGAAGTAGAGTACTAGCCTTGGACAAAAAGAAGCCACAGACAGTGTTTAGACCCTGAGTTCCAAGCCCCAGGACTGGCAAAACAAACAAACAAACAAAAAACAAGAATTTTCACGTGTCATTTTTCTACTTTAAAAAAAAACAATTTCTTTATCCTCTATGACTATTTTTTTGTTACATAAATTCTAATTAACCATTTCAATTTCTTATTTCTTTTATTTAATCATTCTTATTGTTTTCCCTGGGATTTTCAACTAATGCCTTAAATTATAACGATCTAATTCAGATGGCTACCTATATATAGCACTCTCCAAACTTTGTTTCCATATAACTTGTACATTGTTTTTTGCCCCTTCCTACTTTTTGCTATTGCATTATGTCTTTATACATTAAAAATCAACATACTTTTAGATATTTATTTATGTAGTTTTCTTTTAAATTGGGTAGAATGAAATTAGTCAGGAAAAAATAGATTTATTGTCTTTTACATAATTTATTATTAATTAACTAGTTATTACTATTAGATTACGTCTCATGGTAGTTTTCATGTGGATTCATATACTTTTTTACTGTCCTTTTATTTCATTCAAAATGATGTTTGTTTTCATTATTCCAGATTTTTTAAGGCATAAAATGATTCTGCTAGTGAGAAATGATCTAACCTTTTATGTATTCAGTGATATCTTAATTTTTCTTTCATTTTTGAAAGGACATCATCGGGGGTTGTCAGGCTTATTCCTATCACTTTGAATATGTCACCCCACATTTTAGGAAGCTCGTGAATTCTGATATGAAGTCAGCTGCTAATTATACTAAGCTCTAATTTTACTTGATGAGTTGCTTATCTCCTGGTGTTTTCCACATTCTTTCTGTTTTGACTCTGTGTGAGAGAGAGAGAGAGAGAGACAGAGAGACAGAGAGAGAGAGAGAAAGAGCAAGAGATATAAAAAGAGAATTTTACTATTGCTTGGGTTACAATCCTTCCCGCTCAACTTCCTGAGTACTGGGATTGCATGGATTCACCACCAGGCATGGCTCTTGTTTAGATTGATAGTATGATTTCAATGTAAATAAGTAAAGACTCTTCTAAATTTGCTATATTGATTTTTTTTGGTGATATTTCAATGTAGAAATTAATGTTGTTGTTGTTGTTTTACCAAGTTCAAATAAAGTTTCAGCTGTGATATCTTCTAATATTCTTTCTGACCAGTTCTTTATTTTGCATGTTTCTGGAATTGCTATTATGCAAATGTTAATACAAAGAGGGAATCCTTATTGAGGGGGCAAGGATTAAAGAAAAGGAAAAATACAAGACAAGAGAAAAAAGACAAGAGACAAAAGATGGGGTTCGGTTGGTCTGCAGCTTAAGATTGTAACTCAAGACTGCAGCCACGTTTATTCTAAACTTCCAGCTTATATGCAGTTTAGGAACCAGGGAATAGCATAGGGTTGCTAGAATTCAAGAACACAAAAAGGCTTTGAAGTTCACAACAATTGATGGCAGTAAAGACAAGATGAGGTTGATTAACATAGGAACGGACTCCAGCAGACATATTAAAGCAATTCTGGGTAGAGGCTGAGTTAGTAGTAAACAAATGTCCTTGCACTTAGCATATCCTTGTGATAACAACACAGCCAGAGGTCAGAATGAGATTAGCTTCTGGCTCCTACACCCAACAATTTTTCAAGGACTTTTTCCTCATTATTTTTTCCTCTCATTCTATATAGTAGTTCATCTAAATTTCCTTAATTTCTTTTACTTCTTTGATTCTCCTACCTGGTCAAATCTGTTGTGAAGCTTTCTAGTGAATTTTCCATGCTAGCTATCATATTTTTACCTCAACAACTTCTTTCTTTTCCTCCCTTAAACCTTCACCTGTTAGTTCCCTGAATGTGTTTAAAATAACAGTTTTAAAATCTTTGTCAACTGGGTCCACAATCTGTGTTTCATCAGTGACAATTTCTGTTGACAATTTCTGCATAAGCCGTACATTCCAGGCTACTCTTCATAGATTCTGCTTTTGTTCAAAGTTGGATATCTAAATAATGTATGAATCTAGGAACTGGATTCTCCTATCTCTGGGATTTTCCATTGTTACCACTTCTTACTATTTTATTGTTGCTAGTTTTTGTTTAGTGAATTTCCTGAACTAGTTTTGTTGTATGTTCTTTGTCATGTTTGAATAATGAAATTTTTACCTAGATATTCAGCTAATGATTGGACAGTGATTTGAACCAGTATATGTCCCAATCTTTGCCAAGTGACTCTTGATTTGGACACATTTTCAGAAGTACAAGAAAGCACTGTACCCTTCTGTGATATCCATAGTTCTTGCATGTCAGGGCCTAGCTAAAGAAAAGACATCATAGCCTTCACAAGTCTTTCTTGGTTATATTCAGAGTTCTGCACACTTATGTAGACTTCTACATTCCTAGAAATATAGTAAAGATTTTTTTAAATTTAATTTTTTGTCAAAGTGATGTACAGAGGGGTAACAGTTACACACATATAAGGTAGTAAGTGCATTTCTTGTCACACTTGTTACCCCTCCCTCATTTTTCTCCCACCTTCCCTCCCCCACTTCCAGGTTGTACAGTTAATTTCCAACATATTGTCTTGTGGGTATCACTGTTGCAATTGGTTTGCCTTTTGTCCTTTGTCTTACCATTTTGATGTTCCTCTTCCCTTCCCTAATCCAGATGAATGTATAACAATACCCAGGGTACCAAAATAAAATACGGTGAAAGTGGGATAAACCATAGGAAAGACAAATGAGAGAAAAAAGAAATAATTTCACATAGTACATTAAAAATAACAACAACAATGAAAAACCTCTTGTTTCCATGTCTTGAGAGTTCATTTCACATAGCATCATCTTACATGATCATATGTACATAGCTATTGATCTATTGTGATTGTCTTCTAGGACTATCTTAGACATATACTAATTATTACCAATGAGGGAAATCATGGAATCTGTTTCTTTGGGTCTGGCTCACTTCACAGAGCTTCTGCATGGCAAAGGACATAGCTAGCATGATATATAGAAAGCTCACAGATTGGAACAAGATCTTTACTAGCCATACAACAGACAAGGGCCTCCTATCTAAAATATGCTTAGAACTCAAAAAATTAAATCTCCCCAAAACAAATCCTCAAAGAAACAACCACCCCATTAATAAGTGGGCTAAAGACTTAAAGAGAGATTTCTCTGAACAGGAAATAAGAATGGCCAACAGACAGATGAAAAAATGTTCATTATCTCTGGCTATAAAAGAAATACAATTCAAGACAACATTTAGATTCCACCTCACCCCAGTTAGAATGGCCATTAGAGAGAAGTCTAATAACATATTCTGGTGGGGGTGGCCAAAAGGGAACACTACACTGCTGGTGGGAGTGTAACTTGTTCTGTAATCCTGGAAAGCAGTATGGAGATTCCTCAAGATACTAAATATAGAGCTCTGCTATGAACCAGCAATCCTACTTCTGGACATTTACCCAAGTGCTCACACACAAGGCCATACTAAAGCTTCCAGCACAACCATGTTCATTACAGCATTATTTACCATAGCTAAGATATAGAACTAAACCAGATGCCCCTCAGTAGAGGAATGGATCAAGAAAATGTATATATACACAATGGAATTCTACACTTCCATCAGAAAGAATGACATCAACCAACTGGTAAGGAAATGGAAAGGAGAGATTTTGTCTTTTACTCAAGTTATTCTTTAGATATTTCATTTTCTTTTCTACATTTTCTTCAGCATTTTCTTATCCTAGATGGTATTCTTATCTCTAACAGTTGTGATGGTGAACATTTCTCACTATTTATTTAAGCACCTTTGAGACAAAGCTGACAAAAGGAGGGGGAAATTTGACAAGTTCAGATGCTACATCTACCTTTGGAGAGTATAATATTAATTTGTATCCACCACACACCGTGGTGATCAGAACCAGGAGTGCTTTTAACAGTCATTTTTCCTCCAGGAGCAACTGACAATGTCTGAAGATTATTGTAGTTTTGGTAACCAGATAGGGAAGAGTTATTGCTACTAACATCTCATTAGTAGAGGTCAGGGATACTGTTAAACATCCTCAGTGTACAACAATACAATCATGGGGTTCAAAAGTGTTAATCTTGCTGCTTTTAAGAAATCCTGACCTAGACCTTAATGTTTTATAAAGTTCTTTCCCCATATTGTCATCATTATCATCATAGTAATCATCATCATAGTATGCTTCCTTGAAGGAGTGCTGAGCCTAGTGTGTGATAAACATATGTAAGGAAAGCAGAAGAACAGAAATGAGCTCATGTAAATGTATGGCTATACAGAAATGACAAAGACAGAAGTTAAATGTCAGTGGAGTAGAGTGTAGCCAATAACATAGAATGATGATGAATATTTTATTAGGGGAAAGGTCTCTCTTGGCAAAGAGGAAAAAAGCAGGTGTTCCAGTGTAGGCAACAGGCCCTGTGAAGTTGTGTTGGTTTTAGTTTCCTACTTAGCATAAGGAATGAATGTTGTCTTTAAACAGTTGCCTCCTTTATCATCCATCTCCTCACTTGTGAAATAATTTGCCCTAAGAAAATAGTAATCCACCTACCTTTTCTATTATGTACTCCATTCACCTTTGCAAAGTGCTTTCACAGCTATTAGCTCCTTTTGCTTCCAGATTAACTCTCTGCAGCATTATCATCTTCAATTTATAAATTAGAAAACTGAGGTTCAGGGAAGTCACACCAAGGTTATTTTAAATCCAGCTTCCCCAGGCTCTCTCCTCCACCAAATCTACCACCCTGAGATTCAATGATTAATCCTTGAATGATACCCTCTGTTGCTGATCTCGTTCTCACAAGAGCTCTCAAATATCTTTCTAGACTGAACAGAGCCAAAACTCACAACTTGTAACAGCTGCTTTTCCCAACCCATAGTTCTGTGAATTCAATTCATCTTCTCTTAGCTGCCTTTTGAATCAGTGATAATTCCTAAGATATTTTGTCACTAAATAGAAGGATATGCATAGTTGTCTTTTCCTTTTTATCATATGTTGCTGCTCAGTCCTGTAAAGTAAATAAAAGTACAGAAGTGATAATACTGTGGGAACTGTTCTTCAGAGGTTTAAAAATAAACATTTATGTGTGTTTCCATAGTTGAGTTGTGAGAACTCAGGAGGCTAAAGGTCAAGGCCCATCAATCATTCTGAGCTTTCTTACTAATCCTTTACTTTACCTTGGCTGTAATCATATATGGAAAGTCATTTTAAGTGGTATTTTCAAGTTCTAAAGAGATCTCTCTGCCAGGAAAGACCTTCAGTCATTTAGTTTTTCATTTTCCTTGTATCTTATTTGCTTAGTCTCATTCTCGTTGCTGATAGCAACCACCATAGTGGATTATCCACAAAATTGTAGCTTCAGGATCTTAGTAAAACACATGCTGTGAATGGCTATTATTAAATTGCAGGTTCATTTGGAAGGGAGAATGGAATGCAATGTCTTCCAGGTACTTAGAGTCAATATTTGCCAACAGTTATAGATAGTACCATGGAAGCAATAAAACCAGCTATGCAATTTTCATTATAATGACTAGCCTTAAAGAAAAGAAAGTTTTCTTTGGGCCTCAAGCTTTCCTCTGTTGAAGATTTCAAGTGATTTGTAATTTAAAGTTGGCAAAATACTTTTTTCCTCCACACATCTTTGCAACCTGAAAAGGCTTAAGATCTGATTGGTTATATACAAGCCATAATGATTTAAATTAATAATTGTGGGAATGAGCAAGTGTCTTCCCCTAAGCCTCTATTTCTTCTACTTTACAACAAGAAAAACAACCCTTAAGTGATGGAGCTCTTTTCCTGGCTGTTGCAAAATATTTGAGAAAATTCTGGAAACCACAATACACTATTCAAATGTAATTGCTTTAGCAGACATTTACTAAGTGTTTTCTGGATAACAGATAGTTTCCCAAGAAATGGACAAAGAATAGTGACATAGATATTTCTAAAAAGTTCATAGGCCAATGAAGGGATTTTTAAGTACAATCAGACCTTGAGACAAGGAGCTGAGCTCAAATTGCTCAAACTTGGCAGAGGTCTAGGCAGTGTTAAGCTTTCAGGGGGGGAAGGCATAGTTCAGAGGCCATTCAGGGAAGAGAAGAGGGCCAATGAAGAGTAAATTAGTGAGAAGGGGGTGTTACTCAGTGGTAGAACACTCCCCTAGCATGCAGGAAGCCCTAGATTTGATCCCCAGCACTGCCAATAGAAAGTAAGTGGGGGGGAGGAAAGTAAATTATTAAACCAGCTATCTCAGTGAGCAAATACTTAATGCTATGGGAAAAATCTGGGAAATGCTATACAACATATGGCTTATGAACAGAGGAGTGAGTGAACATTGAGAGTGGTTTGGTGCCATGCTTAGCACATCTTAGAAGAGGAGAGATGTGGGATCAGTAGGAGGAAGTATACAATGTCTTGCAGGAAAACACTTTTGTTCCTTTATTATCTATCATTTATAACATCTTGCCTTTGAATTCTGTAGATCATTCTGTTTTGATATGTTTGCTTCCTATTATTATGGCTATATGCTACTTTCTTTTTTTCTTGTTCCTGTATGGATTCCTTAAGTGTTGGTATCCCACATGATTCTATTTTCAATCTTGTTTCCTCAACTTTTTTTTTACCCTCTTGGAAATCTTAGACTTGCTTAAGGTCACATAGGCATAAATGACTGAAGTCTATATTTTATCACATATTTTAACCCAGCTTCCTAAGTTTTAGGCCCATAATACATATCTTTGCCTCTACCTCTCAAGAAAGCAATTTCCTCCAGTCTCTAAGTCTTCTGTCCATGTCACTATATCCAATGGTGGTTCTCAGTTCTCTTCTTTGATCTTCCTGTATTTGCCACCTTCCATAATTCCCTCTCCAGGATAGCTCTTCACTTGATTCCAGGGTGGTTTCCTGCTTCTGACACTCATTTTCAGCCTCTTTTGATATTCTCTTCTCATTTCTCTCTCTACTCAGCATTGGTATGCCCCTTGTGGCCACTAGCTTCTTATGATTTAATCCAGGCATATGGCTTTAAATACTCCTGATGTCCTAAACAAGCACAAAAGTAGGTCCACAGACTGCACCTTTCCTCTCATCTCCATCCTTGCATGCATATAATTTGAACGCACATGCACACGTGCACGCGTGCGCACACACACACACACACACAGTCTGCCTTGTATTTCTTTTACTATGTTTCCTAATTCAAAGCAAATATAACATGTGTAAAACCAAACTGATATTACTCTTGCAGTTTTCTACTCTCAGATCTTCCTATCTCAATAAGTAACAAATTCCTTCTTTTAATTGTACTAGTCTTGAAATCTTGACTCTTTTCTCTTCCTGACAATTTTCTTTCTTATCTATACCATATCTGATTTGTCATCAAATGCAAGGGGCCCTTCTGTCAAAATGTAAATAGTGCTCACCACCTCCACAACTACCTGATTTAGTCTTTTGCTCTGTGAGCCAAAAGTACTGTCCCACCTGTGGATCACCATTGTTTGGTGAGAATCTATCTTATTTTGCCTTTGTTGTACCAAGTACCCAGCAGAAAGAAGCAATGTCCACTAAAAGTGATTCCTAGTTGAGCCTAAATATTACCTGTTTTCTGTGGGCTCAGTGATTCATGTGTACATCATTTGAGATTAGGTTTCTACCTTCTGCCGAATATTGCTTTGCTTAAAGTGGCTCCTGCAACAGCAATCTGGAATGTTCCTTTCCTCACCTGCATTCCTTATTCATACTCTCCATACAAGTTAGCTGCTTGCCTTAGTTAGATAAAATCAGAAATTCAAGACTGTAGGTTGATGCTTGTATTTCTTGCAAATAATTATTTTTTTCATTGGCTGGAAATTAAGTGCATTCAGTCTTTGTTCAATATTATTCCGCACTAGCAGAAACCTCTTGTTGTAGCCTTACATACTACAATAAAATATTGGAAGCTTTAGAAACTAAAGTCTGATTGCTTTTAAACATATAAAATTATAAATGCACAATCAATTTACAATTCTGTAAAATCAATTTTAATTCTGAAGTCAGTTTTATATCCTGCAGGTGGTCATTTAACCATACCATATGAATCTACATAGAAGTCAGTGGGAAAAGTTGCCATTTATTACTTTTTCCTGTTACACAGGAGAATAAATGATTCTCTGTGTGGTTTTGGTATACATGGTTCATTAAGCTCAATCAGTTCTTGAAATTGAGCTACAGTGATGTGGTTTCCAACATTATAGCATCTGAATGCTAAGCCTGGTTCTTCCACTGGAATTGATGTATGATGATTCAGACTCATCACACCAAAATATGTAAATCTCTTCTGGAATTGAGACTTTATTATGCCAAGTAGCATTACAGTCTTTCTAAGAGCAACTTAAATGAGCTCCACAATTGAAAATAGTTTGAAATTTCCAATTTCATGTGCTTGATCCATATGTTTATTTTGTGTCTGAACACATTTAAACAAAATGAACAAAGCTCTTCTGGAGGAAGCAATGTAGCTGTATGTTAGAAATATGGTCTGCCAAACAGTTTTACTTGTGTCGCCCTAAAAGAATTTATTGAGAAATGATATGGCCTTTGTATAACTTCAAGTTAATCTCTAAAGCTCTTAACCATAAATGTCAGTAGAAGTTGAGAATGCAATTTAAGAAGTATTAAAATAATTGGCATTTAAAAATGAAGCTATTATACTGTCTTTTAAAATGTGTTCAGTGGGCTTTAAATCTCATAATGACTTGGATCTGATCAATCATTCAAAAATGAAGCCTGGGAGTATTCAGCAAAGTTTTACACTGTTCTGTTTTCTCCAGAATTCTTTATTTCTGTTTTCTCTCTCATAGAAGTTCATCCTGGCTTATCTTTTTAATGCTTAGTAATTTTATTGCCCTCTCAGACATTTCCACATAAAATGTAAATGCGAATTATTGCTTTAAAACTATTTCCCTTGGTATTAATACTCTAAGTAGGAATAATGTATATTTTGCTTACCTTATCATAATTATGGTCTAAATCATTTAGAATAACTATAAATAATTAGTAGGCTTACATGTGGTGTCTACACATAGAAAATCATATCTTGATGTGTAGTTTGTTTTCTTGTAAAACTATCTGTGGACAATGAGTTAATATTGCTCATGTTTTTTCTTCTAGAAAGTAGTGCTTCAAAAACTTACTCATGTAATTGAAAATGTGATAACAGTTTTATTGTGGCAATGACATTCAATTATTTGAACCACTTCTCAGTTGAAAGTAAAAAAATCACAGTAATTATTGGTCACTGAAAACACAGAGAACTTGTAAATAATTTTACTATATTCAGTAAGGTCATTCATGTTTACCATTTCTGGGAACTTTACAGAGTTGAAATGTTTATATATTGTTCTTTCATTCATCAAACCCTATATAATCACAAAGAATTAAGGAAACTGAAATATTGTTCATTTGAATTAATCTACTAATCCAATATTTTTGACAAGATACTTTTCCTTTTGGTCATGTGATTTGATTATTTATCAGAATTTTGGAGTTGGTCAATTTTACTAATTCAATTTATAAACAATTTACCAAATTAGTGCATAGTCTTCAACGGCATATTGATATTTATTGACAGTCATTGGCTACCTTTGTTAATTTTTTTAATGTTCATACAATAAAATTCATTTTCCTATACTTATTTCTATAAGTTTAACAAGTGAGTTGATTTGTATAACCCCCAACAAAATCAGAAGAGTTCTATCTCCTGACACATGCCAGATTGTCCCTTGTTAAACCTACACTCCCATGCAAGACCCTCAGAAATCACCAATCTACTCTGCATCCCTGTATTTCCTCTTTCACAGAACATTATATAGAGTATATGTTGACTTTTGATAGTAGCTTCTTTCATTAGCATAGTGCCTTTAAGGATTCATCCATGCTATTACATATATTGGTAGTTTGCTCTTTGTCATGTTTATAATTATGCCACCATATGGATGTATTTCAATTTTTTAGACATTCACTTGTGGAAGAGTATTCTGATTTTTCCAGTTTGGTACAGTTATAAAAATTATTGCTATAAATATTAACATACATTGTTTATAAGCAAGTTTCTCTAGATTGGCAAGTATCTGTTTACCTTCATAAGAAACTGCTAAATTGTTTCCTGAAGAGGCTTTATCACCTTGCATTCCTCGTACCAATAGGTGCGAGTTTCAGATGTGTCATAACCTTAGTGGCACTTGGCCTTTTCAGATTCATTTTCAAAGTGATTCTTGGGATAATCATTCTAATAGTAATTACAAAGATACCTCACTAATTACCAATAATAAACTTTTGAAAAATAGTTGGGAGCCTCTGGCTCATGCCTGTAATTTTTCCCATAATGCCCTTTCATTAAATCTTGAATTCTTTATCATTTAAGCACATTAGCTTTTACCTTGCTTTGGGGCATTATTTATTTTTTGAGAGGCATATTTTCACAAAGTTAAGGGCAGATAATCACTTTACAGATATACTATTTAGACACAATTGAAGATAACACAGGGACTAAAAGGTTCTCTGCTTCATTTGAGTTGCATGGTATTTACACTTCAACATCTTTTTGTCTGAGAATTTAAATTTTTTCTTTCTCTCTCTCTCTCCTTCCTTCCTTCCTTCCTTCCTTGTTTCCTTCCTTCCTTCCTTCCTTCCTTCCTTCCTTCCTTCTTTCCTTCCTTCCTTCCTTCCTTCCTTCCTTCCTTCCTTCCTTCCTTCCTTCCTTCCTTCTTTCTTTCTTTCTTTCTTTCTTTCTTTCTTTCTTTCTTTCTTTCTTTCTCTCTCTCTTTCTCTCTCTCCCCCTTTCTCTCTTTTCTCTATTTCTTTCTTTCTCTCTTTCTCTCCCTTCCTTCTTTCCTTCCTTCCTTCCTTCCTTCCTTCTTTCCTTCCTTCTTTCCTCCCTCCCTCCCTGCCTCTCTCCCTCCCTCCCTCCCTCCCTCCCTCTCTCTCTCTCTCTCTCTTTCTTTCTTCCTTCCTTCCTTTCTTTCTTTCTTTCTTTCTTTCTTTCTTTCTTTCTCTTTCTTTCTTTCTTTCTTTCTTTCTTTCTCTTTCTTGTTCTGGGGTTTGAACTCAGGGTCTAGATGCTGTTCCCAACCTTTCTTTGCTCAAGACTAGCACATTTCCAATTGAGTCATAGCACTACCTTCGTCTTTTTAATAGTTGATTGTTCTTTCTCCAGGTTCACTTTTCAGTCAGTTATTTGCCTTTCAAAAAAGTTTGAGAATAAAATTTTCTATGACTACAAAAATTCTGTGGAAATTTGATTGGAAATATATTTATGCTATTGATTAATTTAACAATCATCTTAATGATACTGAAACTTTCAAGCCATAAACTATTTTATTAGCTTTTAGTCAATAAAGTAATAAATTCAATTTTTATTTATTTAGGTCTTCTTTGATTCTCTCACCAGTAGTTTATAATTTTCATTATATACACATTATATATATTATGTATGCTAAACACTTTAAGAAGGTTGAAACATTGGTATATTATTGATCATTGCTTCTTAGGGTAAACAATTTTACGATGTTCCCTAATGTTCCAGTTCACTGGTGTGTTCATTTTGTATTTTACCCTCTTTTGAATGTGGGTATGAACTGTGCATATGATAAGAGGCTGTGCTGAAAAGAGGCTGTATTACATGTCATAGCTGAGCTTTAGTTACTTTCAGTAGGATTGAATTGAGTATTTTTATTTTGTATCTCTTCCTATTTTCCTGAAATATTTTTATCATAAAGATGTTAAACTTTATAACATGCTTTTCTGCTTCAACTGACATTATCATTTCTTTGGGGTTTATTAATATAACAATTATCTGTATTTTTGTGGTTAAATCAGTTTTTTTTTAAATTTTTATTGACAAACTGATGTACAGAGAGGTTACAGTATCATAAGTTAGGCATTGGATACATTTCTTCTACTGTTTGTTACCTCCTTCCTCCTTCTTCCCTCCCACCTCCCCCTATCCCTTTCCCCCAATGAATTGTTCAGTTGATTTACACCAAACAGTTTTGCAAGTATTGCTTTTGTAGTCATTTGCATTTTTACCCCATGTCTCTAGATTTTGGTATTACATTTCACTTTGCTAGTTCTGATACAAGTATATACAGTTTTCAATGTACTCAGATAGGATACAGTGATAGTGCAGGTACAACCACAGGAAGGGAATACAAGAGAATCATCAACAATAGAAGCTATAGTTTCACATGGCATGTTGAAAGTAATTACAAGAGTGACATAACAGTCGATTCTATAACATGGAGTTCATTTCACTTAGCATCATCTAATGTGTTCATAAGGGTATAGCTATTAGGCTCTTGTGATCCTCTGCTGTGACTAGCCTAAACCTGTGCTAATTATTCCCTATGAGGGAGACCACAGAGTCCATGTTTCTTTGGGTCTGGCTCACTTCACTTAGTATAATTTTTTCCAAGTTCTTCCATTTCCTTACAAATAGGGCAATGTCATTCTTTCTGATAGAGGCATGAAATTCCATTGTGTATATGTACCACATTTTTCTGATCCATTCATCTACTGAGGGGCATCTGGGTTGGTTCCAAATTCTAGCTATGACAAATTGTGCTGCGATGAACATTGTTGTGCTGGTGGCTTTAGTTTGTTCCTGTTTGTGGTTTTTTGGGTAGATGCCCAAAAGTGGGGCTGCTGTGTCATAGGGGAGCTCCATATTTAGCCTTCTGAGAAATCTCCATACCGCTGTACAGAGTGGCTGAACCAGTTTACATTCCCACCAACAATGAAGTAGGTTTCCTTTTTGGCCACATCCCCTCCAACATATTTATTGTTAGTTTTCTTGAGACACGACATTATTACTGGGGTGAGGTGGAATCTCAGTGTGGTTTTGATTTGCATTTCTTTTATAGCCAGTGATGTAGAGCACTTTTCATGTCTCTTGGCCATTCTCATTTCCTCCTCAGAGAAGTCACTTTTTAAGTCCTTAGCACGCTTGTTGAGAGGGCTATTGGTTCTTTGTGGTTTTGTTTTGGAGGAATGTAATTTTTTTCGTTCTGCATATATTTTAGATATGAGGCCTTTGTCTATTGTATGGCTGATAAAGATGTTTTCCCAATCTGTGGACTTTCTGTTTATCTTGCGAGCTATGTCCTTTGCCCTGCAGAAGCTCTGCAGTTTGATGCAGTTATTTGTCCATCCTTTCTTTGATTTGTAGCATTTCTGGGCCTTTGTTAAGGAAGTTCTGTCCCATGACAAGGAGCCCAAGTGTTTCTCCTACTCCTTCCTTTAGTGTTTTCAGGGTATCTCTTTTGATTTCGAGGTCTTTTATCCTTTTGGAATTGATTTTGGTGCAGGGTGATATATAAAGATCTAGTTTAAGTTTGTTGCATGTGTTGAACGAGTTTAGCCAGCACCATTTGTTAAAGAGGCTATCATTCTTCCAGACTATTTTTTTAGCTCCTTTATCAATGATTAAGTAGGCATAGTTCTGTGGGTTCATTTCTGGGTCTTCAATTCTGTTATATTGGTCTTCAGGCCTGTTCCAGTGCCAATACCAAGCTGTTTTTATTACTATAGCTTTATAATACAGCTTGAAGTTGGGAATTGTAATTCCTCCAACACTGTTCTTTCTGCTTAGGATTGTTTTTGCTATTTTGGGTCTTTTATTGTTTCATATGAATTTCTGGATTGCTTCCTCTATTTCATTAAAAAATTGTGTTGCGATATTAATGGGCATTGCATTGAATTTGTAGATAGTCTTTGGCAATATTGCCATTTTGACAATATTAATCCTCCCAATCCATAAGCGTGGGAGGTTTTTCCATTTCCTTAGTTCTGACTTAATTTTGTTTCTCATAGTTTTAAAGTTTTCACCATAGAGGTCTTTCACTTGTTTGGTTAAGGTTATTCTTAGGTATTTTATGTTTTTTGAGGCTATTACAAAAGGAGTTGCTTTCCGGATTTCAGCCTTGGCGTTCGGGTCATTAGCATATAGAAAGGCCATTGATTTTTGAGGGTTTATTTTACATCCTGCAACTTTGCCAAAGTTTTGGATCATCTCTAGTAGCTTGGGAGTAGAGTCAATGGGGTTCTTTAGGTATAGGATCATATCGTCTGCGAAGAGAGAAAGTTTAACTTCATCTTTTCCTATTTAGATCCCCTTTATATTTTCTTCTTGCCTAATTGCTCTGCCTAGGAATTCTAGTACTATGTTGAAGAGAAGGGGAGAGAGCATACATTCCTGTCTTGCTCCTGATTTTAAAGGAAATTGCTTTAGTTTTTCACCATTTAGAATTATGTTCACAGTTTGTTTGTCATAAACTCTCTTTATTATATTCAGGAGTGTTCCCTGGAATCCCAGCTTTTCCAGGGCTTTTAGCATAAATGGGTGCTGGATTTTATCAAATGCCTTTTCTGAATCCAGAGATCTAACAATATGGTTCTTTAACTTTCCTCTGGTTGATGTGGTGGATTACAGTAATTGACTTGTGTATATTGAACCAATTTTTCATCCCTCAGATGAATCCAGTTTGATCATGGTGTATGATTTTTATGATGACCTGTTGAAGTCGGATGGCCAGAATTTTGTTGAGAATTTTTGAATCTATGTTCATCAGGGAAATCGGTCTATAGTTCTCTTTCTGTGATAAGTCCTTGCCTCATTTTGGCATGGGGGATATACTGGCTTCATAGAATGTGTCTGGTGGTGAACTTTCTCTTTCAATTTCATTGAAGAGTTTGAGAAATATTGGTGTGAGTTCTCTTTTGAAGGCCTTGTAGAATTCTGTTGTGAATCCGTCTGGATCTGGGCTTTTCTTGGATGGGAGATCATTTATTGCCGTTTCTATTTCAATGCTGCATATGGGTCTGTTTAGAAGTTTGAAATCTTCATGGTTGAGTTTGTGGATATCAATTTTTTTCTAGGAAATCATCCATTTCTTCCAGGTTCTTGAATTTGTTGGCATATAGATTTGCAAAATAGTCCCTTATTGTGTTCTCAGTTTTGTTTGTTTCTGTGGTGACGTTGCTTTTTTCATCTCTGATCTTGTTTATTTGGGTGTGCTGCCTTCGTTTTTTGGTCAGGTTTGATAGAGGTTTGTCTATCTTGTTGATTTTTTCAAAGAACCAACTCTTTGTTTTGTTGATTCTTTCAATAATTTTTTTGTCTCTAATTGATTTAATTCTGATTTGATTTTAATTATTTGCTTCCATCTATTTACTTGTGGTTTGGCTTGTTGTTCTCTTTTGAGGAGATTAAGGTGCTTGCTTAAGTTGTTGAGTTGCTGTTTCTCCAGTTTGTTGGTGTAGGCATTCAGAGATATAAACTTCCCTCTGAGTACTGCCTTTGCTATGTCCCAAAGGAGCTGGTACTTTGTGTACTCATCTTGGTTGAATTCCATAAACATTTGAATTTCTGTTCTAATTTCTTCAGTGACCCACTGATGGTTCAGCAGTGTGTTGTTTAGTCTCCATGAATTGTAGGATTTTCTGCGGTGGCTGTTTGAGTTGAGTTCTAATTTTATTCCATTGTTGTCTGAGAGAATGCAGGGAATGGTTTTGATACTTCTGAATTTGTACAGATTTTCTTTGTGCCCTAAGATGTGATCTATTTTGGAGAACGTTCCACGTGCTGTGGAGAAGAATGTGTATTCTGTTGTTGCTGGGTGGAATATTCTGTAGATGTCAGTTAAGTCTAGTTGGTTTATGCAATTGTTTAGTTCTGTGGTTTCCTTGTTCAGTTTTTGGCGTGTTGATCTGTCTAGAGATGACAGTGGAGTGTGAAAGTCTGCAACTATCAATGTGTTTGGGCCTATGAGTGTTTTTAGAGTCAGTAGTGTTTGTTTGATGAAGTTGGGTGCTCCTGTATTTGGTGTGTAGATGTTTAGTATGATTATATCTTCCTGTAGGAGAGATCCCTTTATTAGAATGTAGTAACCTTCTTTGTCTCTTCTTACCTTTTTTAATTTGAAGCCAATTTTATCTGATACTAGGATTGCAGCACCAGCCTGCTTATGTGGGCCATTTTCTTGGTAGATTTGATTCCAGCCTTTCATTTTAGAAGATGTTTACATTTGCTGGATAGATGTGTTTCTTGGAGGCAACAGAAAGATGGATCTTGATATTTGATCCAGCTTATGAGCCTATGTTGTTTAATTGGCGAACTGAGTCCATTAATGTTGAGAGTTAGGATTGAGATATGATTGTTCCTTTCATTATAACTATCTTGTTAAAAGCCGTGTCTTCCCAATTCTTGATCTAATATTCTGGTTTTCTATTTAGGATTCATTTCTCTGTCTGTATTGTGATCTTGATTAATTTCCCTGTATAGTACAATTTGGAGGATTTTCTGTAAATCTGATTTAGTGCAGATATATTGTTTCAGTTTTTCCTTGCTGTGGAAGACTTTTATTTGATCCTTGGCTATGAATGAGAGTTTAGCAGGGCACATTGTTCTTGGTTGAAAGTTATTTTTATTTAGGGTTTGCTATACCTCATTCCAGGCTCTCCTTGCTTTCATAGTCTCTGTTGAGAAGTCTGGGGTAATTCTGATTGCTTTTCCTTCATATGTGATTGTTTTCTTCTTTCTATCAGCTTTAAGGATTTTTCCTTGGACTCTATTGATCCTGTTTTGAGCACAATGTGTCAGTGGGATGTCCTATTCTGATCTGATCAGTTTGGGGTTCTAAATGCTTCTGTATAGGCCTATCCTTCTGGATATTTGGGAAGTTCTCAGCTACTATTCTGTTAAATAGGTTGCCTATTCCATTGACTTCTTTCTCTAGGTTTTCCTCAATACCTATTAACCTTAAATTGGGCTTCCTGATTGTGTCTTGCAGCTCCTGGAGTGATCTGTTTTGTCGATTAGATTGGGTTTGTATTGATTTTTGAACTTTCTTCTTAGATTCTAGGGAATCTTCAGCTCCTGAGATTTGATCCTCTGCTTCAGCTAGTCTGGACTGTAGGCTAGCTACGTGATTTCGAAACTCTTTTTCTTCTGATTGGTCTTTCCTGATGATTTCCATGCCCTTGCTATACTTATCTCTTAGTTCCTGCGTGGACTTCTTTAATTCATTTGTTTGGTTTTGAGTGCTGTCTCTCAAAGACAGGTATCTTTTCATTTGAGTCTTGACATTCATTTATATTTCTTTTTGTGGAGGCCATGAAATTTTCCATTAATTTGTGCTTTGGCTCCTCACTCTCTAGAATAGTTGAATGAAGAGATTCCAACTTTTCATTTATCATTTTTATCAGTAAACTTTGTAGAGCATTTTGAGTGTTCTCTTCTATGTCTTTGATTTAGTGATCTGTTTCCTGCTTGTTTTGAGTGGGAGACGGGACTCCATTGTTTGCCATCTTTCTTGTGTTTCTTCTGCCCATTTGGATTGGGAATGCCAATCTTCAAGCACCTGTGAGCACCATTTAAGACCCAAAGCAGACCTTACCAAGCCCTGTTGTGTTAATCTTAGAAGTTCACAATTATATACAGATTCCTTGTATACCTGTATATAAAATTTGATTTGGTGTTCCTAAAGAATACAATTTTGATATCACAACCAATCCTGAACCCTGTATTCAGTAGTTACTTATTTACAGTTACAACCCTATGAACAATTTTTGTTCTTATACTAAGTTCTTTTTGAACTGGCTGGCTTTCTCTTAGAACCTCTTTGATTCACTCAGATTGATCAGGGATACCCTCTATCCAATAACCAGGGGTCAATGTAATCTGGAGGTCCTGGAAGTAAATCAGGAAGGTAAGTTAGAGGTAGTAGAGAGAATAGAGTAAAATATATGGGAGGGGTGTGTGTGATGATTTTGGTTTAGTTTCAGTGACATGGAAATGTGGAGTAGAGTAGAATCAGTAGAAAGAACAAGGTTAAAATGATAGACAATTGAGAGTTAGGAGATAAGAATGCAGGTGTTATTCATAGGAAAGTAATTTTTGAAGAAAGAGAATGTGAAGAAAGAAATAAAGAAAATATACTGGAAAACAAATGCACAAAACAGAGAAAAGTTATTTTTTACAAAAAGCAAAACAGAAAAACAAGCATCCAAAAAAAAAACTTGATAAAGCAAACAAATAAAAATGGAAAACAAAAAACCAACGATGTCTTGTAAGTGAAAAACAACAACAAAAAAAAAGCTTAAAAAACGTTTGAAAAAATGGAGTCTTCCTTGTTTGGGTGGGCTTTCTACAGTCTCTGGTTTCCTTCTGATGGTCTGCAGTCTATTTTGCTGCTTGGATGGTTTGACTTGCTTTCAGTATGCAGGGGGTGGATCTGCTCTGACCCTCCCCCCCGTTAGTGAAATCCTGGGGCTCTGTGGTTCACACAGCTTGCAGGTAGGACTTGGGTGTCCTCTGTAGATCAGGGACGTGAATAGTCTTGGGAAGCTTGGCTCCTCCCATCTGCTTTGGGGCTGCTGCCTTTAATGCCTGGCTCTGAATAGGCTGAGGACTCAGCAGGACGGGGCGCCTCTGGCCTGGTTTACCCAGCTGAGAGTTTCTTGCCTGGGGGAGGTTTCTCCCTTCTGGGCGGGGCGGCCTCCTGAGTTGAGGTGGGTATAGAATTCAGCTTCGTTTCTGGCTGGGAATTGGGCTTCCTCTGTGATGGGACCATTTATCTGTCTCGGGAACTATTTGTTCTCCTGTCTGGTTGTTCTGTGCCGCTGGTAGCTGCTCACTGCTTTTGGTTTTTGTTTTTTTTTTTGTTTTTTTTTTTTGTTTTTTTTTTTTGGCCAGTCCTGGGCCTTGGACTCAGGGCCTGAGCACTGTCCCTGGCCTCTTCCCGCTCAAGGCTAGCACTCTGCCACTTGAGCCACAGCGCCGCTTCTGGCCGTTTTCTGTATATGTGGTGCTGGGGAATCGAACCTAGGGCCTCGTGTATCCGAGGCAGGCACTCTTGCCACTAGGCTATATCCCCAGCCCCAGCTTTTGGTTTTAATTTAGAAATTCCAATGGGCAGGGCAGGGCACCTATGCCTGAGTTCACCTGAGTGTGTGAGCCGAGGCCCAGGACCAGCCTCCTGCCTGGGCAGGGATCATTCTCCTGAGTAGAGCTGGCTTTCACTTGTAGGTCCCTCTTGCCCTTTTCAAAGATGGCCCCTTTGTCCTTACTTTTCCACAGCCCACTTTAGTTCCAATCTGGTCTGACCCTATGCCAGTGTCAAAGATGGCGCTTTGCTCTGGCAGTGGGGGAAGGGCTACCTTCCAGATGCTGCTCTGTGGGCATGAGTTAGAATGGCTTTTGTGGGGTACTCATGCTTTCTCTGCGATTTCAGACCGTTGGTGCTCAGCCTGGGATCTGTGTCTGTCTGCCACCGTCTGGAGGATTTCTGGTTAACTTAGTTTTGTATTCCTTATGTAACTATCAGTTTATGTTTAAATATGATTCTCTGAGTTTATCTATTTGAGTTTTGATGAGAATCTTGACACTGAGTTTATTGTTTAATTTGATTTAGGAAATTTGGGCCATTAATATTTCAAAACATGTTTTTTTCATATGAAACTCGTTCTCATTGCCTTCTTGGACTTCAATGATAGCTATCTTAGGTCTTTGATAATATAAAACAGATTCTGTGAAGTTAGATTCATTATTTTTCAATCTTTCTTTCTTGTTCAGAATGGATCATTTCTTCTGTCTTATCAATTCCCCAACTCTTTCTTATCATCTTAATTCTGCTGTTTAAGCTATTTTACTTATTATTCTCTTTTAGTTCTAAAACTATTTGCTTCTTTCTTACAGATGCTATTTCTTTACTGTGAATTTCAATCCTTCCATTCATTTAAAATTTCTTGATCCTTGCTTGATGTGTGTAAGCCACTTTAAAGTTTTTTTTACTTAATTTCAACATGCAGATGACTTTGAAGATGATGTCTATTGATTATCATTTCATTTATGGGTTAAGAATGACTTGCTTCTATAAAGATATGACATTGTGTCAAGTGCCATAGCCCATGCTGGTAAGCCTAGCTATCAATGAGACTGAGGTCTGAGAATCATGGTTTGGAGCTAGGTCTTGCAGGGAAAGTCTAAGAGAACTCTTATTTCCAATTAACCACCCCCAAAACCAGAAGTGGAGCTATGGCTCAAGTGGTAGAGTGCTAGCCTTGAGCACAAAAGTACAAAGACACTACCTAGATCCTGAATTCAAATCCTAAGACTGGCACCAAAACAAAGAGATTCGGGATTCATTTAGAATTCTGTGTACAGTAATATGTTTTTGTCTGAGTGTTTTTTTATTTGGTTATAGTCAGTTTGGTTAGATTCATGTCCCATTTGACTTTCTGGTTCTGTATCAGGATAAGAGTCTCAGAGGTACGAGAGGGCACCTGGGCCACAGACTCCTTATAGTTTAGTTTCAAAGCCTTTGCTATTCTACTTCAAGTCAGATAAGTGCATGCATACCTGGGGCACAAACCATAACTTAAGGACTCTTGTCCTCAAGTGCTTTCCTCCTATGACTTTGCCGAAATGCTGGCTCTATGTACCCTTGGATCTGATCTTTTGTACAAAAAGATGTGGTTTTAGCTCTTTGCAATCTTGTATTCATCCTCAGGCCAAATAAGAAAGCTTGGCAGCTGCTTTGGCCATCATTATGTTAAACTTGTGCTCCATCACAGACAGGAATCCCTTCCAGAGGAGGGAGAGAGAAGAAATTACCCACTTTCTTGTAGGTTTTTTTTTTTTTGGCCAGTCCTGGGCCTTGGACTCAGGGCCTGAGGACTGTCCCTGGCTTCTTCCCGCTCAAGGCTAGCACTCTGCCACTTGAGCCACAGCGCCGCTTCTGGCCGTTTTCTGTATATGTGGTGCTGGGGAATTGAACCTAGGGCCTCGTGTATCCGAGGCAGGCACTCTTGCCACTAGGCTATATCCCCAGCCCTCTTGTAGTTTTTTAAATGCCTGTCCTAGAACTTGAATTCTGGCCCTGGGCACTGTTCCTGAGCCTTTTTCTTTTTGCACAAGGCTCTACCACTTGAGTCATAGCTCCATTTCTGGCTTTTTTTTGGTGGGGGGGGCGGGGGCTTGTTTTGTATGAAACCATAACCCTCTCACTAATTCCTATATTTCACTACTGAAGCTCTTTCTTAGTTTCTAATTTTAAGTTCATACTTAGGTAGGCAGACAACAGACAGAGAGACAGATAGCAAGACCAAACATAATGCCTTGAGCTGAGTTTTGTGGCCTAAATGAAAGGAGCATCCTCTGCTTTGCGTGTTTATCTGGGTGCATTGCTGTTCATAGGTTCCCCTAGAAGCAATACATTTCCTGAAAGTATTGGGGGATGCAGAGGCTGTTAGCTAAATGGAAGCTAGTTTGAATTGTGCATATTTGTAAGTCCAGATGTTTTATTACCAGGGGTTATGCACTGGAAGGTCAAAAGTGAGTAAGAAGTATGCCTTTCTTTTGTCAGTTGGAAACAAGCATGGCAAAAAGATGGGAAAGAAAAACAAACCAACAACACTTGATGACTTTACCCTGCCTATGAGATCAACTAGGTACTTACAGAAAAGAAGGAACTTTAACATGTGAAATGGATTTCCTAAAAGCGATTGCTGTTTGCATACCCTCAGGAAGCCTTTGTTTAATGGAAACATTCCACAGTAAGCAATGTGATACTGTAGGATACCACACAGACCTGGATATTATTCTGGCTCATCCTTTAGTGCTAATCTATCTGGGAAAGCAAGAATGTATTGGATGAATTGGCACAAATTACTACATTAACATATCCAATAAATACCAAGAACAAAAACGTATTGAGTAATTGCAAACAGGTAGCCAAAGGTAGAGGACAGGGGAAGTGATATTTTGATCAGAGATGTAGATTTAAGTTTAAGCCAAGCTTTTTTGATTATGAATAAGGTAATTCCAGAATTAAAACCAACAGCCACCACAACAAATGATGTTATTTCAGTAAATGTATAATAGTCATAGTGCCATAATAATACCTTGCGGAACATTCACTCAGCACTATGATAAGCACTTCGAGTGTGTTATCTTCCTCCTCACAGCAGCATTTTGAGGATGATGGTTATTCTGCCTATTTTAGGGTGCAGACTTGTGCTTCCCCAAAACCACATGTTCAAACTGTAACTCTCGGATATCATAAAAGGAGGTGAAACTTTGGGAGAGATGAGTCCTTAAGTGGAAATCTCATGGTGAATCCCATCATAAGGTTCCCAAGAAGATAAAAAAAAAAAAGAAGCCAGGCATGGTGGCTCATGCCTGTAATCCTAGCAACTCAGAAGGCTGAGATCTGAGAATCATGGATCAAAGCCAGCCTGGGAAGGATTCTTATCTCAAACTAACCCCCAGAAAACCAGAAGTGGCACTGTGGCTCAAGTAGTAGAGCACTAGTCTTGGGGTGAAGAGCTCAGGGACAGGGCCCAGGCCCAGAGTTCAAGCTCCACAACGAACAAACAAACAAACAAACAAATCAAGAAAATGTTCTCTCTCTCTCGCTCACTCTCTTTCTCGCTCTCTAGCTCTCTCTCTTTCTCTCTCTTACACACACACACACACACACACACACACACACACAAAACTAAAGTCTTGTGAAGGACATAGCTGGGAAGAAGAGCCTTACTAGACGCTCACCATGTTAGTATTCTGTTCTCCATCTTCTAGCCTTCAGATCTGTGATGAATAACTGCGAGTTGACCCACCTGGCCCGTGGAAGGCTCTCACAGCAGCCCACAGTGACTGAGACACATGACTCAGTCTCCAGGGAAAGAACTGATGCTTAAAGGCATCAAAAACTTTGGCCAAGATTGTTGAAGAAGAACTTGGCAAAGCTGTGATTTATACGGATTTGGGCCTGTGTGAGTTCACACTTAGGTCTTCACTGTGGTAAAAAATAAAAAAAAATTTAAAAAGACATACATTTTAAAAGGAGAAAAGAAAAATTCTGTGTACATTTTAATAACCATCAACATTTAGTTAGCTCTTCTTACAATGACTACTTGTTTAAGAATCATTCCATAAAACAATGGAATTTTATGCCTCTATCAGAAAGAATGACATTGCCCCATTCGTAAGGAAATGGAAGGCCTTGGAAAAAATTATGCTAAGTGAGCCAGACCCAAAGAAACATGGATTCTACAGCAGAGGATCACAAGAGCCTAATAGCTATACCCCTATGAATGCATAAGATAATGCTAAGTGAAATGAACTCCATGTTATGAAAACGAGTGTTATATCACTGTTGTAATTACTTTCAACATGCCATGTGAAACCGTAGCTTCTATTGTTTATGATCCTCTTGTATTCCCTTCCTGTGGGTGTACCTGTACTATCACTGTATCCTATCTGAGTACATTGAAAACTGTATATACTGGTATTAGAACTAGGAAAGTGAAATGGAATACCAAAATCTAGAGACACAAGGTAAAAATGCAAACAACTACAAAAGCAATACTTGCAAAACTGTTTGGTGTAAACAAACTGAACAACTCATGGGGGGAGAGGGAAATGGGGATAGGGGAGGGGGGAATGAGGAAGGAGGTAACAAACAGTACAAGAAATGTATCCAATGCCTAACATATTAAACTGTAACCTCTCTGTACATCACTTTGACAATATATAAGAAAAAAAAATCATTCCACTGAACATAGATTAAAAGTTAGATCTATAGCTCTTCCATAAAGGAAAGTTTTATTTCAGAATGAAAGTAGAGGTTGTATAGAAGCAATTCATGTGTAAGATATCTATATATAGTACAAGATTATGTGTGTGTATAAAGCAAATGCTGCTTATTGACCATGCAATTTGTGATTAAACAAACAATATCTGTCTATATATGCCACAATCAGCTTTTCTCTCTTGTCTGCTTCAAGTAAATGTTCCAATTTTTCGCAACTGTCAGTTTCAGTCAATCTCAAGGCAGGACACAAATAAATAGATTATTTGCTTTAGAATTGTTGATATCGACCTGGTAAGGAGACATTATAGGTTTGCTCTCAGTCATCTTGAACAAGATGTCAGAAATGTATGACTTCATCTAGGCTCAGAAAATAAGTCTTTCTACTAGAAGAAAAAAAGAAAATATATTATATTCAGATCTTCCTGGGATGGAATAGCAGTGATAAAAATTAAAGAGCCTTCAAAATATTTTCGTTTTATGTAATGTCATTTCAGAAGGCAAATAGAGTTAGAGATATCACTATAATGACCTTTTATTTCTGTTATTCCCAGCATGTTTTCCTATTTTTGTGAAGGAAAGCAATGCAAGCTAATATGTCTGATGCCAAGAAAAGCCACATAATTCCTAGCAAGAATGAAACCTCTTTCTTGGAAACTTGTTCTACCACAGTTAATTCAAAGGGAAATCACGGATGGTTTTAGATGAATAGCTGACCACTTGAAAGTCATGGAGAACATTTAACAAGTTACTTGTGCTCATCAAATGGTGTATAGAGCCTGAAAAAGTTACTTTCTGAATTGCCTAAGATGCCCAGTGAGTGGCCCCATCAGATCTGACGTTTCACTCTGTAAGACATTATGAAATAGTATTCTTTGGGGGTTGGCAAGCTGTTTCCAATTTTTTTCTCAATTTGACATTTAGAAGATTCCCCGAAAAGTTTAACTCTTAAATTAGGACTATTTACTGATTTTTTTAAAGGATATAATCTGAAGACTAGGACACATCTTGCTTTACCATGAAACAGTAGGTTAAAATTTAAACAAGTAATGTATTCTTGTTAAGAAGGAAAACAAAACATTTTGTATAACAAGGTTATTACCTTGTTCATATAAAAAATTATAACATGAGACAGATCTAAGTGAAGGAGAATTATTTTCTTTACATTCTTTGTGTGAGTATGATTTTTTTACAACACCCATAAATAAACAAATTTGGGCAACAAATTTAGTTATAGGCCTAGATAGCTTTTATTTGTGATTTGTGAGTTGGAGTGGCCTTCTATTGTGAAGGATAGAATAAGAGTGCTTGCTTCCCCAATGAGTTGGGGAAGAAGGCAGGAAGAAGGAAACATAATAAATGGAGAAAAACTGATTAGTTAACACCAGTTCATTTTCTTGTAAGGATAAAAGCACAGGTAAATTTCTAGGTATGTTGACAGCGTAGTCTAGAAACCCCTGTTTGTAGGGGGGAAATGTGTTCTATTCTGAAATCTAGCTACTTTAAAGTTTGAATTTTCCAGGCATGGTGCCTCACAGATAGAATCACAAGCTACTCAGAAGGTGAAGCTAAGGATTGAGATTTGAGGCCTGTTAGGGAAAAAAGTTAGCTATGACCCCATCTCAACCACATTTCAGTTTGGTTATGTGACATTTAGTATGAAAGACACCATTTTTATTTTTAGCCTGGTCCATAACTTTTGCTCATTAATTCTCCCTTTTGGACAGATTTTCACCTAAGTGACTATGTGAACCAACTTAGACTGGAAGAATAATATCTTGTTTCCAGTATTAACATGTCATTCACAAATTATGGTATCCTCACAATCACATTTATT